>NC_087512.1:1748070-2063838 GCF_036417665.1 Passer domesticus
TGTGTGTTTTCATTGGTCAAAGCACACACATCCTTACCCAGGCTCTCATGTCTTTACAATCAGGCCAGAAAATAAGGTTTATTCCATTATCCTGTGACTTTTGTAACTGACCTACAGTCAAACCCATGAATATCACATATGTGACCACAAAGGATTACTGGGGACAGCAGGCACTGGCGTTAGGGCGAGGAGGACATGCTGCTGGGCCTCCAGCTACCAAATAATCACCATTAGCTGTCGTGGGCATTGGAAGATGTATAGAGATGCTGCACAGACAAGCAGGATCTGTTTTTTCCCTCTCAAAGGGGTGGCACGCAGACACACTAGTCATGGCAACTGTCATCTGGGGTGCGATCTGCCAGGTTTTTAATTGGCTTGCAGATGTTGTGCCCTGGCTATATATATTATTTTCACTTAAGTTTATGTCAGCAGGAACAAGACTCCACTAAATTTATCCCCTGTGCTCAAGACTAACTGCACAGGCCTTGAAGGGTATTTTTAATAGGAGGTAAACCTCATCCACAAACAGTTTCTCATTTCAGGCCTACAAATGAGATATTTTCCAGTCCAGTTTAACTCCAACCCTGCCCCTTCCTTCCACAAGCCCCAAATGACTGTTTTCTCCTGATTCTTTGGTCACTGTGTAAGTGTGATATCCCTTGGCAGAGCCTACAAAAGAGCTGGGGAGGAATACGATTCCTGCCTATTTGGCTCCTTTTAGGGTTAAAGCCAGGATGGGTTTAGTGCCTAAAGCAACATCCTTCACGCAAATGCCAGTATAACATAAATTGTGCCGGGCTCTGAGGAGAAGCAAATGTCAAAAATTAAGTTATTCTTCTGTTTGACTCACAAATCCAAGTAGCATGCAAATAAAGAGGAGCCATCTGTTCAGTCCCTGGGCCATTTGAAGTTAAGCATCCAGTGCCAGCTCCCTGTTACATCAGGTCAGCCCTGCTGGCTGGCCTCCACAGGACGTGCTCAGCCTTGCCCAGGACCGCCTGTCACTGCACGGCTCTCCGTAACCCTTCATGCTCCCCCAGAGCTCAGCTGGAATTCTGTCACTGCTTTTGGTTTAGGAGCCCAGAGAAAATGAGCAGCGTCCTCAGGAGGATTAATGGTCCTAAAGACTGGAGGTTTAGATTAGGTGTTTGTAAGAAATTCCTGACTGTGAGGGAGGTGAGACACGGGCAGAGGGTGCTCAGAGCAGCTGTGGCTGCCCCTGGATACCTGGAAGTGTCCCAGGCCAGGTTGGACAGGGCTTGGAGCAACCTGGGACAGTGGAAGGTGTCCCTGCACACCATGGGACATGGGGGTGAATGACATGTGCTTTAAAGCCCCTCCCAGCCCAAACTACCCTGTGATTCTGTGATATGGTCACACTTCTGTCCTGCTGCAAACCCAGGGTAGCTTAGGCCATCGTTGGCTGGAGATCTTGCAAGCCCTAAGCTGCTGCCCTTCCTCTGTGCTGTCCTCCTCTCAGCCAAAGCAGCCTGGTTCCAGGTCTCTCAACTCCCATTTCTTGTCCAAGGACACACCCAAACTTACAGAAACCCCAATGTAGCTCCAGGGAACCAAAGCAGAGTCAGTTGGCTGTCAGTGCAAGGAGAGAACAGGAAGCAATGGTGAAGGAACACTCCCTGCATCCTCAGTGTATAAATAAAGGATTCTACCAAGCTTTGCCACTTCTTGAAGGGGCAGCTCCAGACCAAAATCAGTGACAAGGTTATGAAAGCACAGCAAACAACTTGCAATGGCAAGAGAAGGATGATTGGGTTCCTTGGCTGAATCCCTCACTGGAGCAGGAGCACCCGGATGGGCAGCTCGTGTTGAGGAAGGCTGACAATTCAGAAGCACCAAGGTGCATCTGCAATGGATGTGACAATACTAACACAGAGAACATACTTTCAGCATGCCACCTTCTTCATAAGAGAATGGCCTCTCTCACATCTGTGGTGGAAGTCTGGAGCAAGGTGCCCTTCTCCTCCTGCAAGATGGAATACGTAGGCACAGCTTGTGCTCCCCAAGCTGTGGATTTCCTATCAGAGAATTACAGAATCATTCAGATTTGAAGCAACCTCCAAGACCATCGAGTACAACCGTTTCCTCAGCACTGCCAAGGCCACCACTGACCCCTGTCCTCAGGTGCCACCTCCACACAGCTTTTAAATCCCTCCAGAGACAGAGATGCCATCACAGCCCTGGGCAGCTGTGCCAAGTCTGGAAGTTTCCACTCAGTGAAGAAATTTTCCCTAACACTCAGACTAAACTTCTCCTGGTGCAACTTGAGGCTCTCCCCTGTCCTGTT
The DNA here is from genome assembly GCF_036417665.1 of Passer domesticus. Lineage (NCBI taxonomy): Eukaryota > Metazoa > Chordata > Aves > Passeriformes > Passeridae > Passer > Passer domesticus. The sequence continues at coordinate 1,750,376 of NC_087512.1, forward strand.
CCCTGGGAGCAGAGCCTGACTCCCCCAGCTGTCCCCTCCTGGCAGGAGCTGTGCAGAGCCACAAGGTCCCCCCTGAGCCTCCTTTTCTCCAGGCTCAGCCCCTTCCCAGCTCCCTCAGCCATCCAAGTGTCTGCAGGTAGACTGAGCTGTATCATGCTCTGCTTCATGCAGGCTGGACCCAATCCAGAGTGAGAGTGCCTTGATCCTGGCAAGAGCCCCATGCGTGCTTTGGTGCCACCCCTCCAGCGTCTGGACTTAGGGAAATCCCTAAAAGGGCCTTGAAGGCTTTGGGAGCTGGGATGGAGAACAGACACAGACATGCTGAAGCAATCATGACACACTTGCTGAGAGGGAGCACCAGGAGCTAACTGGAGAGATTTTACAATGTGAGTCACTCGCCGAGCCCCATCTCATGGCATGCTAAGCAGTATGAATCAAAGACTGAAAATGCAGGGCATGTCTTGCCCTACAGAAACACCATCAACCACTTTACTTTTTAAGTAATGATTTGCTATTGATTATGTGCATGAAGATGAGGTAGCTCCCTACCTCTCCTGCCAATTTCCACACTCAATTACATTACAGGCGGGTGCCGGAGTTGAGCCATTTCTAGCAGAGCTGAGTTACTGCTCTCAGGAGGGGATAAACTTGGCGCATCAGAAATCTGTTGGGAAACGCCTGAGAGTACTCCTTAAGTACAAGTGGAACAAACAAGGCAGTAAGAGAGGGGTGCCCACATCTTCCTGATCTCACAAGAAAGTCCTACAGACACAAGACAGCCAGGTGCACCTTGGAGAGCCAGGGAGGGAATGTGGTCTGGGAACAGTGTGCTTATGGTTCCCAGGTGCTGTGGGGTGTTCAATGATCCTTCCTGCCATGCTAAGTGAAGCCAAGAGCCATGGATGACCCCAGCACAGGCAGGGATATTGTCCCACTGGATCTGAAGAGGACTGTCAGTGCCAGGATCTGGTAAAAAGGAACTACCAGGCATCCCAGATAAGGTAAGAGCATGAACTGGATCCAGGATCCACCTGGAAACAGAAGGAGCAGGACTGCAAACAAGGTGACAACGTGGGTATGGTGCTCACCCAAGACACAGAACCCCAGGCAGGACTACAACCAAGTACTACAACAACACAGCTCAGAAAAGTGCCCAGAGCCTAATTAGAGCCTCTGGACTAATGAGTGGTGGGTGCATGGTGGAGGTGAAGTTGGTTAGGGTAATTAATACCAATTAATGCACTCAGGACCCTGAGAAACAACTAAATGCAAAGTGGAGCAGGAAAAGTTATATTTCTATTTCACCCATTTCCAATCTCACACTGGGATCTTCCCTCTCACATGGGTTTCATCCCACCTCAAGTTTGCCTGTGGCTGGGCAGGAGGAGAAAACAACCACAAGCAGACACAAGCATCACTTTCTGCCTCTTGACACCTCCACCCAAAGCTCCCATCCCTCCCAGCCTCTCGCCTGCTGTGCTGGTGAGTGTTTGCCAGAGAAAATCAGGAGGGGATCCTTAGTACACGTCAGTCTTGTGTCACTCACTCTCTCCAAGGTGCTTCTGGCTGCAGTGGGTTCAGACTCTCGATTCCACCTTTGTGTGTTTTTGAAGAGAGGAGATGCAGAGGGGAGATCAGGCAGCAGCATCACGTTGTTCCTGTCAGTGTGTTTTACACAACTTTGTTGTTTTAAAAATAATCAGGTGCTAAGTTTGGATCTGGAGAGTGAGATGAAGCACAGGAGTGTTTCCTAGGAGGCAGAGAGGGGCAGAAAATCCCCTTTGCCCCTTATGGAGAACTTTGTAGCTGGATGTCATCTTTCCTCTGGATGAAAAGGATCCCAAATCCTGCCTCTGCTTTTTGTTAGGAGCACACATTCCTCTACCAGCAAACTCACAGCAGCTGCTCCTACTGTTCCTAATTTAAACCTTCCCTTTAAATCTAAAAACACATTACTAGTGATGGATTTTGAATAAAGCTGGGGACTTTTGACTAATTAAGGCACTCAGAATCAGATCCCAGTCTGGATCAGCTGTTAGCAATGGTTTTACCGGGTATTAGAGCAGAGATCCCAGGATTGCCATGCCAGGCTCCTCCACCTGAAACAGATGGATTGCAGAACAACAAACTCTAAAGGAACATCCTGAAATGGTGTTCACTGGAAACATTTGATGAGGATCCTAAAAAATAACGTGCAAATAAGCTGGAAATGTTCTAAACTCACACAGGGAGGCTCTCCCTGAGTTGCTGATACTGAGGGGGAAGCCTCAGTGCTCAGAGTTTAAGCTGACAATGTTCTTCTGTGACTCAGCATCGTGCTGACTGCACTCAGGGACCCAGTGGGAAAGCATGGGAGCCTGATGACAGGGTAGGAGAGCAGATGAAATAAAAACAAATTGTGATTGTTGGCTAGGTCTGACTTTAAAAAAAAAAAAAAAAAAAGGAAGTCAAAACTCCAAATTTCCAAACCGCCCTGCCAAAGAAAACCATTAAAAACAGAATAAATGCTGTCTTTCAGAATACCAGTTTTGGGATTAAGATTATTAGACATATAAGGGGGGGCTTCTTGATATCCAAATTTCATGGATTTCCTGGATTTAGGTGTGTTGTCTATTTTTCCTGCAGATAATATTTTTTTCCCTCATGCAATCCTTGAAAGTCTGAGGATTGACAAAGGATCATCCACAGTTTTTGTCAGGTTGGTTTGAGGGGTGATTGTACAACACACAGGGCACCCAGCGGCACCTGAAGCTTATGATCCACAGGAGCATGGAAACCAAGCATGCCAAGAAGCTCTCTTTCTCACTGGAGAACGCAGGCAGAGTGAGGCAGCTCGGAAGGGGATGCAGAGAGGATCCAGAGCTGCTGGATCCCCGCAGGAGCCGGGCAATGCCACCAGCTGTGCTCCACCAAGCCCTTGCCTGAGTCTCGCAGCAGGACGACGATGCTGGAGTAACACCCCGCTCCATATACTGGCTTTTTTTATCTAGGGTTTGTTTATCTGGAATCATCAAACAGCGTGGGACATGAGGAGCCGGGCCATGGGAACCTCTGAGGTTTAACAAGCCCAAGAGCTGAAGCTGCACTCGAGGCGAGGTGACCCCCGGGGTGAATCCAGGCTGGGGATAAAGGGCAGCTCTGGAAGAAGGACTTTAGGATGCTGGTGGGGAGGCCTCGCCACAGGTCTCCCAGAGAAGAGACCCTGACGTGTCCAGGGCCAGAATGGATGGGGCTTGGAACAAGCTGGTCCAGTGGAAGGTGCCCCCGACCATGGCAGGAGTTGGGAGTGGATTACCGCTCGGGCCCATACCGACACTGCCCATTCCCCGTCTCTGCCACGCCACCCCTCACTCCGCACCAGCTCCGCACCCCGAGGGCAGCGGGCGGCGCTCTGACCCCGGGGCGGCGCCTCCGCCGCGCTCCCCTCAGGCGGTCCCGCCCCCCGCGCGCACCCATTGGCTGATCCTCTCCGCCGCGCGCTCCCATTGGCCGCGCCGCCCGCCCGTCCTCCGCGGTTTGTTTGGTCGCGTGGACCTGTCAAGCCCGGCGTGGAGCGGGGGGGGGGGGCCGGGGGGGGTGAGAGAGACGCAGAGACACCGAGACCCGAGAGAAGGGTGGGGCGCCCCCCCCCGGCGGTCCCACGTGGCAGCGCCCGGCGCCCCGACGGGGCGGGCGGGACCCCCGCGCCCCGTGAGGCCCCCCCGGCGCGGGGCCAGCGACATCCGGGCCCTCGGCTCGCCACAGCCGCCGAGCCGCCCGCAGCCGCGGGCCAGCGCCGCCGGACGGGGCGGGCGGTGCCGCGGACCCCGGCGCGGGGCTCTGTCCGTCGCCATCCGCCGCCGCTGCCCGCCTCGAGGTGCGCGGAGCTGCCGCGCCCCGCCCCGTCCCGTCCCGATGCTCCCCTGGCTGCGCCGCCCGCGGATCCCTCCCTGCTGATTCGTTTTGGACGGTAAGTTCTGGTTTTGTGTGTATATCTGCCCGCTGTTTTGCTCGCTGTCTTAAAATAAAGCTCCGTTTCCTCCCCGCCGGGATGGCCGGGGGGGAGCCGCTGCCTTCCCCGACGGGGGCGGACCGGGGGTCCCTCAGGACCCTCCTGCGGGGGGCGGCGGCGGCGGCGGCGCCCCCTCCCTCATCTCCCCTCCCCTGCCGTCCCTCCCTCCGTCCCTCCCGGTGCCAGGGGACCGTGCCCGGTCCTGCCGCTGGGTCCCCGAGCTGCGGCAGCACCGCGCAGAGGCAGCGCTGCTGTCACCGGCGCTCCCGGCTCCCAGGTCGGATATTCCCCCGTTCTTCCTCTCCGGCGCTCGTTAGCTTCTGTTGATGAATTGCTTTTTTTTTTTTTTTGATTGATTAGTATTAGTAATTTTTTATTAATATCCCCCGGATCGTGGCAAAACTTTCGCCCGAGTTCCCGCTGCCTGCGGGGGCTGGCGGTGCAGCCGGTGCCGCTCCGCCGAGCGCTCCTGACGTTTGGGATCAACTTGCAGGATCGGCTTTTCCCTGCAGTGAGGGACGGGATGCGCGGGGTGATCCCGGACTATCCCGTCCCATCCCATCCCATCCCATCCCATCCCATCCCATCCCATCCCATCCCATCCCATCCCATCCCATCCCATCCCATCCCATCCCATCCCATCCCATCCCATCCTTTCTCCTCTGCACCTCGCATCGGGACAGGGACCCGACGGCTCGGGATCCCCCATTGCTGGGAAGCCCTCTGTGGGTTTTTATTCCGCTTTTCACCCTGCCGGTGCCTGTGCGAGCTGGGAGGCGGCTGTGGCTCCTGTCCAGGGTGGCACCTCGGGCGAGGCGCTGTCCCCGCTGATGCCGAGAGCCTCACGCTGTGTCGCCGTGTCTCCTAGGTCTGCCCGGCGCTGGAGCATCCCCCGGAGAGCCCCGCATCCCGGCGGCAGCACCGAGCCTCGGCGATGCGGTACGTCTGCTGCTGCGGGCAGGACTGGGCTTCCCGGAGAGCGGGGAGGCTGGCTGTGTGCCCGGGCTGCGGGGCTTAGGGACAGGTGGGCCTGGAGGAGAGCGTCCCTGGGATGGGGAGCCCGGGGAGTGTGGGGTCAGCATCCCGGGGATGGGCATGGTGTGGGGCCAGCATCTCTGGGATGTGCTAAACCCAGATTCGGGGAGTGCGGGGTGATCATTTCTGGGGTGTGCTCAGGGTGGGGTGATGATTCCTGGGATGTGCTCAGTCCCAGTGCGGGGAATGTGGGGGGTTAATTTCTGGGATATACTCATTATGGGGCGATGATTCCTGGGATGTGCTCAGTGTGGGGTGATGATCCCTAGGATATGCTCAATGTAAGGGTGACCATCCCTGGGATGTGCTCAGCCCCGGTGTGGGGAGTGTGGGGTGATGATCCCTGGGATGTGCTCAGTGTGGGGTGATGTTCCCTGGGACATACTCAGTATGGGGAGATGATCCCTGGGATGTGCTCAGTGTGGGGTGATGTTCCCTGGGATGTGCTCAGTGTGGGGTGATGTTCCCTGGGGTATACTCAGTATGGGGAGATGATTCCTGGGATGTGCTCAGTGTGGGGTGATGATCCCTGGCATGTGCTCAGCCTCAATGTGGGGAGTGTGGGGTGATGATCCCTGGGATATGCCCAGTGTGGGGTGATGTTCTCTGGGATATGCTCAGTGTGGGGTGATGATTTCTGGGATATGCTCAGTGTGGGGTGATGATCCCTGGGATATGCTCAGTATGGGGAGATGATTCCTGGGATATGCTCAGTGTGGGGTGATGGTCCCTGGGCTGTCCCTGGTGTGCTGTGAGCATCCCTGGGATGTGCTCAGTCCTGCCGGGCATGGGGCAAGCATCCCAGCTGGCGTGGGTGCTTTTCCAGCTCCCTTGCCGTGGCACAGCCGTGGTATCCCCAAATGTCCCCGCTGTCCCCTGGCTGCACTGCTGTGCAGCAGGAGAGGGAGCTCACACCCAGTGGCTGAGCAGGAGGGGGACAGGGCCCCTGTGTGGGGTCCTGGGAGCCCCCTGCCCCCTGAAGGAGGGGAACCCCCTTCCTCTGAGCCCCCCTTCCCACCAGCCCTCGCCGCAGCTCCGGCGCTGAATTTCCTCCGAGCCCTCCTGCCCATATTGTGCTATTGATTGCTGAGCTGAACTTCCTCCCGAAATCATTAAAGCTTAAAAAATTGATGGCACAATAGAGCCCTTTATTAGCCACATAACTTTTCTTGCTTTCTTCCTTTCTTCTTGGGGTTTTTTTTTTTTTTAATCAACACAAAAGGGCAGAGCCTGAGCTCAGATTTGTGTCCTGTGTCCCTGTGAGAGCTGGGCAGCGTGCCCTCCTCCACCCCAGCTACCCATCAGCACAGCCGTGCCAGGCTATTTATTAGGAAAAATGGCAAAGATGGAATCGATGCGTGCAGGTCTTTTTTTTCTTTTCTCCTTTAATCCCAGCCTCCTCTCTTTGCAGCCTTCAGATAGGTCTATTTATTCTTGCTCTTGTAAATAAAAATATTTGAATGGGGACTGTAATATTTTATTCCCTGTCGTGTCTATCCTTCGGTCTAATGACGGCTGAGTTCTTGCTTGGTATTAACTTACCATTTTAGTAACAGTTGAGTTTTCCTGAAGGAAATCCCTCTGGGCTGGCCATTACTGTGTCATTGTATAACACAGCAGAAAGATGGATTACCTGGATGGATCTCCTCCAGCGTGACTTCACCAAGTGACAGGCTTCAGCTAATTTATCCCCGCTCCTGTTGCAATTGTTGGGATGGGGTTTATAGCTTCTAGGAAATATTTGCAGAGTCTCTGGGCGTACAATTGTAAATATAGGCACTGATTTGCCAGGTGGGACTGCTGGCAGCATCCTGCTTCATTGTGAAGCCCGAGCTCCTGGAGTCAAGTTAAACCCCTATGACTTCTCCTTTAGTGGGGAAATACAAAGTTTTTACTTTTCTGGTTATTCAGAGAGGTTTTAAGATGTGCTTGGGTGCGTCTGAGTGGAGGCAAGAGAAAGAGGCAGGAAAAAAAAGTACATTTATATGTGTGAGTGTGTTCAGGTGTAAAATAAATCTCACGATTTCGAAGCCAATATAGCATTTTGTTGAAGGATCCCTCAGCAGTCCTGTGCTGGAGCAGGGATTGAAAGTCATGTAGAGGGGACACTGCCTGGCTGCGTGGCCTTGGGCCAGTCATTTATCTTCTCTGCTGCAGTGTCAGTATCTCAGGAGCGTGGCTGCCTGTGCTGGCCCATTTTCTGCTAGCCCTGTCTCAGTGCTGCACACTGTCCCTCTCCTCCTCACCACAGCTTTCATGAGGCACCCTGCTACTTGTAATGCTCTGCATCAGGCTGGAGACCCCTGAGTGCCAAGTATCCCCCCCAAAAATGCTTCCCTGCTAGGACAGGAGCAATGGGTGCATCCCTCTGTGCTGCCTGCTTGTCAGAAAGAAATCAGATTTGTTCTGGGTAATGCCATCCACTCTGTGCCCCCGTTTGTCATCCCTGCAGAATATGGTGTGCTGCTGCCGAGAATGATGAAGCTGTAGAACAAGAATAGCTCAGAGGGGTTTGTGTTTGCAGATGACACTGAGCTGAGTGTGGCTGACGTGCCTGAGTGATGGGATGCCATCCAGAGGGACCTGGACAAGCTCGAGAAGTGGGCCCAAGGGAGCCTCATGAGCAGGGCCATCTTCAACTGGCTGCTCCATACCCCATCCAGCCTGGCCTTGGACACTGCCAGGGATCCAGGGGCAGCCACAGCTGCTCTGGGAAACCTCCCCACCCTCCCAGCCAGCCTCCCCAGCCTCCAAGATCCCAAAATGTGTGCCTGCCCTGTGGCAGTGCAGCCATGGCCTGTGTGCTGTCCCTGCAGGCCTTGTCCCCAGTGCCTGGGCAGCTCTCCTGGAGCCCCTGCAGGCCCTGGCAGGGGCTCTCAGGTGTCCCTGCAGCCTTCTCTTGTGCAGGGGAGCAGCCCCAGCTGTGCCAGGCTGGCTCCAGAGCAGAGGGGCTCCAGCCCTGGCAGCATCTCTGTGCCTCCTCTGCACTGGCTGCAGCAGCTCCACGTCCTTCCTGTGCTGAGGATTCCCAAGCTTGACTCCAGGTGGGGTCTCACCAGAGAGGAGCAGATGAAATTAAAATTTGAAAAAAAAATTTAAAAGGTCTGAGCTTGCCTAGACTGGGGATTTTTATAAAAATCACGTGGCTGAAGGCAAATTTGGGATTTCAGTCTGTGTGAAACCCCCCTCCTTTGGGGCTTGCCCAGGGCATCCCTGTAGTCCCAGCCTCTGTCCCACTGCAGTGTCACATTCTCCTCAGCAGTGAGGACTTTCTGTTCTCTTCTCTTCTCTTGCCACGCTCCAGAAGCTTATACAATTTTTTTGGCGCTTTTCCCTGAAGTCATTATTCTGGGTAACATGGCTTGTTTGTTTATGCTTTTTGGTTTTAATCATACTTCTTTTTTTTTTTTTTATAATTTATTTATTGTGTCTGAAAAGCTTCAGGGCTTCCTTTCTACTCCCCCACTCCCAGATGGTTGCCTATTAAAAAACCAAGGAAATATTAGAATAAAAAAGGAAATAGTTTGGTTCTGTTATGAATGAAGTTTGGCTTTTCCAGATTGGGTATGGGAGAGAAAAAGAAGGGCAGAGAAGGAAGTATCAGGTGTGTTTGGAGGGAAAAGTGTGTCCTGCCCTGTATTTTCATCTCTGCTAAGTTTGTGCCACTCATTTTACAGCACTCCTATGAAAAGGGATCTGGGTTTTTCTTTGCCTTTTATCTCACCATGACCAGCTCAAAGAAACAACAGTCACTCTTCTCATTAATCTGTTTCGTTTATTTAATGAGACATTAGTTATCCATTACTGTCACTGGGAGGTGTCTTGCTTATTTACTGGTTGGTTGAAAAGTCTTTGCATGAGGTTTCTTGGGGGAGCAAGAAGCAGGTGGGTGGGGAGTGGTGGCCCTTGTCAGGCTGCTGGCTCCTGCTCCAGCAGTTCTCCAGCACCAGAGGGAGTTGCTCCAAGAACAGGGCTCAGAAGAAAGAACTAAAAGGGTGGGGTGCCACTGCCACCTTGTCCAGGTGACAAGGAGAGCCAGGAGACAGCTCTGCTGCAGTTGTGGTACAATTCCTAGGGAGCAGTGCTGGGATATTGGCAGACCTTCATGCCCTGGAGGTCCTGCCCACCCTGGTGACACTTTGTCAGGTGTGGCTCGGCGTGGCAGCAGCTTGGTGGATGTGCACATGCAGGTGTTTCATGGGATGAACATCTGGCATGGACACAGGAGGTGTCACACACCCCAGGGGTGCTGCTGGACCACGTCAGCCTGCTTCTGGACATTGTGCTGGCTTCATCAGGGCCACACCTCACCAGGCCAGAGCTGGGGTGTTGCAAATGCAGCTGCTGCACTGCGCCCCAGCAGCAGGGCTTGCACGCTGCCTCGGGGTGCTTTTGGAGCAGAGGAGAGCTGGGGCTGATAGCATCTCATCCTGCTGGTCCATACAAACCAGCACTGGGGCATGTGTTTAATGCTCCTGTAGGAAGGCAGGTCTCCAGGGCAGCTGGGGAGGGTGTCACAGCTAGGACAAACCACAGGGACAAGATGAGATGGCCTCCAGTTGCACCAGGACAGTTTAGATTCCATATTAGTGAAAATTTTTTCACGGAGTCTTGGCAAATGTTGACATGGTCTGCCCAGGGCAGTGGTGGAGTCCCCATCCCTGGAGGGATTTAGAAGCCATATGGATATGGCACCTGGAGACAGTGGGTTGGTGTTGGGCTTGCCTGTGCTGGGGGGATGGTAGGACTCAATTTCAGAGAGCTTTTGCAGGCTTAAAAAAGGAATTCCGTGGTTCTTTGATCTGAGGCTGGCTTTAGAGAGGCTTGTAGTTCCTGCTGGCCTGTAGTTGTTCATGGTCTAGGTGTGTTTATGGCATACACACCTCCATTTGAGGGAGGACATGGTGGCCCCATGCTTTGCCACAGGTGGGGCTTCTGTGCCTCTTCTGGTTAAACATTTAGACAGGTTCTCTGTGCATCAGAGCTGGGGTTGCTTTGCTGGGGTTTTCTTCCTTGGGATTTGAGGACATTCTCTGCCTTTACAGCCATTCCCCACCAACGCCAGCCAGGATGCTTCCTGTTCTCCTGTGTGATCTGTAGAGCTGCTGTTGTCTCTTGCTGCTGCTGTCAGGCTGCATATTGATGGCGCAGCCTCAGTCATGGTTGGCACCTGAATGAATTACAGCAATACAAATAAATAAGAGAAGAAATAGTATTTGCGAGAGCAATGGGTTGAAGATCTAACATTTATGCAGCGCCATTCATCAGAAATGACACACAAATGCTCTGTAAACTCACACATGCACATAAAACGCTGCACTCAAGCTTCAGGGTAGTGTCAGCTGTTTAATAACAAAGCTGCACCATGGTTCAGGACCCTAAATGCAAAATTACTTATTCTTCTTGTAGCTGCAGGGAAGATTTGGGTCCACAGATAGCGTGAACCCTATTGGAAACTATTGGACACGCCTATGGACATAATATGTGGACTTTTTATTTATGTCTTTCATGGGTAAAATCAGCAGCTCTGTGGCTTATCTGGAAGTTGTTGCCTTTTCCAGCCAAGAGAAATGGTCTCCTTTGGGTTGTTGGGTGCATGATGCTGTAGAAAGTTATAGAATGGTTTGGGCTGGAAGGGAGCTTAAAGGTCATCCAGTCCCATCCCCTGCCATGGGCAGGGACAGCTTCCATTGTCCCAGGTTGCTCCCAGCCCCATCCAGCCTTGGACACTGCCAGGGATCCAGGGGCAGCCACAGCTGCTCTGGGCACCCTGGGCCAGGGCCTGCCCACCCTCCCAGCCACCAATTCCTGCCCAACATCCCAAAATGTGTGCCTGCCCTGTGGCAGTGCAGCCATGGCCTGTGTGCTGTCCCTGCAGGCCTTGTCCCCAGTGCCTGGGCAGCTCTCCTGGAGCCCCTGCAGGCCCTGGCAGGGGCTCTCAGGTGTCCCTGCAGCCTTCTCTTGTGCAGGGGAGCAGCCCCAGCTGTGCCAGGCTGGCTCCAGAGCAGAGGGGCTCCAGCCCTGGCAGCATCTCCGTGCCTCCTCTGGACTCATTCCAGCAGCTCCCTGACCTTCCTGTGCTGGGGACCCCAGCTCTGCAGGTAAGGTGTTCCCTGAGCACAGAGTAGAGAGGGCAGAATTTTCTCCCTTACCTGCCAGTCAAGCCCTAAGCAGCCTTATGAGTTACTGATTGGCTGAGAAGAAACTGAAGAAAAGTGAAAAGTGAAGCCTCTCAACTTGCTGTTGCTGCTTTTTGCAGATCTTCTGTCTAGTGGGCACAGTATCTGCCAGTCTGCAAGGTGGCCTTTGCCCTGTGGGACCTCTTGGACTCTGTTCCTGGGGACAGGAGCCTTTTCAGTGCTGTGGGAGCCTTTTCATTCCATCATGTTTAAGAGCACACATCAGAGGAGGAGGTTGGGAGGGAGGAGAAAAGTTTACTTCTTGCCCCCTCCCTTTTCTTTCCCCTCCATTTTAATAAATAAATCCTGTTTTAACATATTTGTTTGCTCCAGCCTTCTCCTTTCTCCAGGCTTTGTCTAGCTTGAGACCTGAAGATTTGCATGCTTGATCAAGCCTGATGGCAGTAACCAAATCAGCATTAGCAAATGTAGGGACCTCAAGCTAACTGGCAGGAGATAAACTCCATGACTGCCACGGAGATGAGCCCTTCTGTAGAGCCTGTTGTGCCTTGGCACAGGGGCACGAGTCAGAAGCCACTGGCAAGTTTGAGATATGGATCCCTCTGGGGCCTTTGTTTTTGGGTTGCCTTGCTCTGCGGTGAGCGCGCGATCAAAGGGAAGCCGAGAAAAGGGTGGGCAGGAGCATGGTGACCTCCACCAGCTCAGCAGGCTGAAGTCCAGAAGATGTGAGAGAACATATTCGGGGTATTCACTGTCACTTCTGAGTATCTTGGCTAGAAATTAAATGGGAGAAGAGAAGTGTGATTGTTGGGAGTCACTGAGGCTGCTCCGCAGGGGTTTGTGGCCACTGCTGTTGCTGGTCAGCCTGGCCTTTGTGAGCTGTCCTCTTCTTTGGATGTTTCCACTTTGGAGTTTCTTTTGGGGCTGGAATTCTATACTGGGGACCTTGATCTTCTCTCCAGCCCAAAGGCACCAGGCATTGTCATCATTTGGGCTTGTCCTGTGCAGGGCCAGGAGTGGGGCTTTGATGGTCCTTGTGGGTCTTTCCAGGTCAGGGTGTTCATTCTGTTCTTCTGTGGTTGGTGCAGGGCTGGTGCTGGCGGGTGCCCTGGATTAATTAAATTAATGTCTGATATGCAGTTGTTTGTTTTCCCCACAAGAAGATAAACACTTCTTGGGCAGCCTGATCGGAAGCACAGAGTTGCCATGTGAATTGTAAGCAGGACACAAGCGGCAGGGTTTTTTTTTTTAACTGTTTCAAACTATTAGGCTGTAAAATGAGTCCTTGCATAACATGTAATTAATACTGCAGTGTGTTGATTTCCCATGTTCAGGTTTTAAGGTTAAAGTGACCCAGGACAGAGAGGCTTCACTGAACAGACGTGGACATGTAAATTAATGGTATCAGGTTAGACATGACCCACTTTAGGTTCTTCAAAATATGAAAAAGAGTGTTAATTTTTTGTGATGCTGATGCAACTTGAGTATCCCATTTAAGTAGATTTGTCTGTGCATGTATGTATATACTCCTGTAACACAGTCTGTGTTACGTTTTGATGCCTTTTAAGGTCTTCTGTAGAATGGTTTGGGTTGGCAGGATTCTCAAAGCTCATCCAGGACACTTTCCACTATCCCAGGTTGCTCCAACCCATGTCCATCCTGGCTTTGGAAACTTCCAGGGATGGGGCAGCCACAGCTTCTCTGGGAAACCTGTGCCAGGGCCCTCTCCACCCTCACAGGGAAGGATTTCTTTGTAACATCTAATCTAAATTTAAAACTCTGGCTTTAAAACCTATCACTATATGCCTGTGTGAAAAGTCCCTTTCCATCTTTTTTATAAGCTCCCTTTAAATATTGAAAGGAACATATCTGTGGGTCTTCAGGAGGAACAGAGAAGCAGATCATTTTACCTCCTCTAAAATAGTCTAAAAATGGGGTGCTATGTGTAGCACAGCTGAAAGTAGTGATTTTTTTTTTTTGGGTCACCTCGACTGGGAGCCTGGTATGCTTGAAAACTATAAAATAAAAAGTTCTCTAAATTTTCCATAACTGCAATTCCCCCATGTTATTTTCACATGTTGCAACAATTTGTACTTTAAAAGCACCATTTTAGTAAAGCTTAATATTGCCTCTCCTGTGTTTTAGACTTGCATAGTTGTGCAAGAGATAATTGCCTGTTTGGGAGACAAAAAAGCTAATTTTGCCTCAGGCCCTGTAGTTTTTCGTAACAAAGTTGGTCCTTGTTGGGAAGCAGCTTGCAAGTGGTGAGAGTGTGGATGAGTCTGGAGGGGCACAAATGGGTGGATGATCTGCAGGTGTGGTTTAAAAAAAAAAAAAACAACAAAAAACCAAACCCCAACCCACAAACCATTTTTTTCTGCCACACTGAATGCTGGTGAACACCTTTTCCTTTCGCCCTTTGCCTCATCTGATGCTGCACCATGAGCTCGTGGGGATGGGGACATCTCTGGGGGTTTTGGCAGCCACCCTGGTGGGTTCAGCGTGGGTTGTGCGCCCTCGGTGTATTTGCAGTTGTGTGTTTGCATCCCATTTGCTCTTATGCCATTTTTATTGGTATTAGGGGGTGTTTTTAAGTGGTTTCCAGCATGCAGACGTTCAGACAGTGCGCCCTGGGGCTGGCGGCTCCTTTCAGTGCTTCCCCAGGGCTCCCCACACTGCACTGGCCCCGGGGCTGGTGGTGCCTGGGCTGACTAAGGAGTGTCTGGTGACTCATGTCCTGGGGACACCCAGGTGACTGAGGTGACCCAGAGGGGTAAATCTTCCTCCCATCTCCATGCTCCATGCTCGGGATTGTCCTCTCCTGCTCCCCCGTCTCCAGTGTCTCCATCACTCTGACCTTGTGCTGTGGGTCTTCCTCAGACTCCATTGCCAGGATGATCCTTTCCCCACCTTCCCATGGGCTCTCCTCCTCCCTCCCCAGAGGCAGAGCTCCCTGTCCAGCCCTGTCATGGTCAGGTCCTTCATCAGCTGAGCAAGAGGAGGCTCTGCTGCAGGCATGGCAGGTTGGCTGGCCAGCCACACCGATAGGTTATCAATAGTAATTAATTAAGAATGTAACAAGGTTGTGTATCTGCATGGAGCAGCTTTTCTCTGTGGATGAGGGATGGGTGCTGATGAGGAGATTGTGATAGGTGACTGCTGCATGGCTGGGCTTGGAAGGGGCTGTGCTGGTGCTGCCACTGGATGCTGTTTTCCACAAGAACTATGGTCAGGTTTTGCTCTTCCTCAGAGCTGGAGGTGCTCGAAATGAGTCTCCATGGAGGGCAAAAGGAAAAGAGAATCCTCCTCAGCCCAGACTGAGCACTGCAGAGCCCCATGAGCAAGGTTTGCAGCCCTTCTTGTTCCAGATTGGATCCATGTAGAAGTGGCAGGTCTTCAGTCCTTCCTTAGGCTGTTCCTCACCCAGGTGTACTCAGCAAGGTGACTTTATGTCGGCTGGTGCGATGTCAGCTGAGACACCTGCACCATTTCTGACCCTCTTCTGCCTTTATGTTTTGTTTGCAAAAGGGCTGTAGCTCACTGGGGCTCACTCAGACCTGACAAGGCACTGAAATCCCCAAGCCATGTGCTTCTTGCCCATCCTCCTCTGTGCTGGTGGTAGTGGTGGAATTGCACATTAACCCTACAAAAATTAATTTAATGGGAAGAAGCTTATTTCCATCAACCAACCCACTGTCCTCCATCTGATAGTAAACTAATGATGGGAGTGAAGAGCTGGTTTATTTTTTATTGTTTTGGCTTTAAACTTTGGAAGTTGTTAGTTGAGGAAGGAATAAAAGGGAAAGCACTGAGTTTTCCTTAAAGAGGAAAAACCTCTGGCTTGCAGAAGAATAAAAATACAACCTGGATACATCTGCTGCAATAGCTAATTTTGGGGTCTTTTTGTTGTTTACAGCTTCTAGCACTGAGGGCCCCAGCCAGCTGTGGGATGGACAGAAGGTTTTATAGCTCAGGTGTCTGTAAGAGTGAGAGCTGGGCTGAAGGGCTGCTGTGATGGTTTGTACCAGCTGAAGGTGGAGGGAACCTCATGGCCAGGGACGCCTTCCACTGTCCCAGAGTGCTCCAAGCCCCATCCAGCCTGGCCTGGGCACTGCCAGGGATCCAGGGGCAGCCACAGCTGCTCTGGGCACCCTGGGCCAGGGCCTGCCCACCCTCCCAGGGAGGAATTTCGTCCTTATGATGTGCGCTCATGTGGTGCAGGAAGAGAACTTGTATCTGTGGACAGTTGTTTAGTTGGGGTTCCTCTGGGGTTTTTGTTTTTAATGAGATGCACCATCAGTATAGGTATGTACAATAGAGATTTTTGTCGCTTTCGGGGTGGGCTGCTTAATTTTTCTGAAAATGGGTTTGTGACTTGCTTGTTTTCGTTATGCTGGAAGCAAGGAATGGGAGGTGGCCCAGATACAGAGAGAGTTTTGGCTGAGTATTAAAGTGTTGGCTCTGGTCCTTTTACAAGGGGAGACACAATAGGTAAACCTATAATACCAAAACACCAGGGAAAAGAGAAGAGATCGAAAAAAAACATGTGATATGGTGGGGTGAAACTTCAGAAGTTGTTTGGGCATTTGGGAGATGGTTCATGAGCTGCTGGTGAAGGATCTGTCCTAGGACAAGCCTCAGGTGTGTGGAAGGAGGAGACAAGACCTTGGAGACAGGATTGCCCCAATGATGGACGCTGGGAAAATCCCACAGCTGTTGTGAAGGAGGGACCACTGATACAGGAGCAGAAGAGGTGAGAGTCAAGGGGTTGCAAAACACCCAAGTTTTGAGCTTAACCTTGGAAAAACGAGGCCAAAAAGTTTTTAAGTCTTTATTTTTCCAGAGAGTGCAGCCAGGACTCTGCTGGCTCTTTGGGAGACAGGGTTTGGGGAGGCCACCAGTGTGGGCACCTGGGCTGGTGTGTGCTGGGTGTCACCTTGCACACTGGCAGGGCTGGGGGACGCTGCCTGTCCCCCCCTGCCCACGGCATTTCCCTGACAGCTCTGGTGAGAGCAGCAGAGCGGGGTGTTCCTGCACCTGGGCTCTGCTGCCCAGCCAGACCCAGCAATGGGTGGCCTCGTGGCTGTGATTCCTAATTAAAAAGCAGGGAGAAACCTGAGGAGCATGAAAGTGTAAGCCTGATGCTAAAGCAGACCAGATGCTGCTCAGATCACGATGCCCCACGGTCCACTGGAGCGAGGATGGGGAGGCAGTCACCTGTACCCTGCTTGGGGGTGGCAGGGGGTCGAGGGGAGCGAGAGCACAAGGCAGAGTAGTCCCTTTTTGGTTTTTCTTTTTCCTCGGGAGCGTTTTGGTCTCGCCCCTGGACAAAAGCAGGATAGTGTGGTGTGTCATTTCCTCCCCGGCAGCCATTCAGCCTGGCACCATGTGGGCTCTGCCACCCCCTCCCCTGCCCCGGGCACAGATTGCTCCTTGTTCCAGTTGTCTGTACCACCCAGGGCTTCCTTTCCAAGTTTTCTCACACCCTTTTATAGCTGCGCAGAAGAAAGCTTTAAAGCCACACAAAGGAGGAACCAAGCAGGCAGGAGGGATATCTTTAAAAAGCAGGCGTGTTTCTCTGCAGAGCCACGGTGGTGTAGAAAAGCTGGGTGAGCTCTGGCGATGCCCAGCACGAAGAACAGGTTCGGCCCTTGTCTCATAGCCAGGGGAGCAGCTGGCCATGTGTGCTCTGTGTCCCTGACTTTTTAAATGTGAAGTCAGCTCTTCACACCCCAGGTTTTGGTTTTTTTTTTGTTTTCAGATCCCAGTGCAGGCGCAGGGACAGGCTGGGAGGAGCAGGTCCTAAGCGGGGTGAATCTGAGCTGGGGAGCCCTGGATGGGCACCTGGTTGGGTGCAGTGGCCCCGATGCTCTTGGTGAAAGCATCAGCTACAGTTGTGTCTTGTACATTTTGGGGATGATGTCCAAGACCAGCTTCCCTGTTCCTCATGCACAGAAAGAGCATTAGACTGTCCTGCTTTCTTTTTCTCATGTTTCTCTTGATCAGCAGCTCATTTCACCGAGGACCTGCCCCAGAGGCAGGACCTTTCGCCCTCACCAGTTTGCTTAGGTGGCAATCAAACAAATGACCTGGAGGCAAGCAGCAATTCATTACAGCCCTCATTTAGCATGCAATAAAATGTGCCGTATACCTTGTCTTCTGATCAATAAGTTGTATATTATACACGAGTCAATGTGTTTACATCACAAGGAGGCTTCTCGCTGCCTCCTTTCTGCTGGGCTCTCTTGGCCTGGGATGATGGATCGACGCTGGGATGATGGGGAGGGATATTGTTAAACAGTAATTGGTTACTGAATTATTTAGCTGCACAATCCCTGTAGCAGCAACACCGCCATTCAGCGCTTAACTTGCAACTGTCTCGGGTGAGGAGCAAATACAGGGCCCTGCAAGCTCAATGGAGCCGAGGCAGAATAATTCTGTAAGACTGTGCTTTAAAAAAGAGGTTTACAGTTATTTTGGCCTTATGCAGTGGGAAGTGTATGCTGATTGCTTACAGGCTGCAGCCTTTTAATTTGTAAGCTGGACATTTCTGCTTCTTTGATAAGGAAAAAGTCATGTTGATCCATTGCAGGTTTCCCAGATTAAAGGTGAGCATCTCCCTGCACTCTCTGACTCCATTGGTGTTAGTTAGAGATGCAGCTGGGTTGTATTGGGTTCCTGTCCTGGGTCCCTGCAAGAAATGGGCTGATTCACAAAGCAACCTGACTTGGCAGGCAGAAAACCCAACCCAAATGAAATGTTGCTCTCCTCAAAACCTTATTGCATGGGCGTGCATCTGGCTGAACAGCACCAGCCCATCCCACGCCTGGTTCCACAGTGGTGATGCTCTCCTTGCACTAACCTGCATCAGAACCTCACCACACACTCTTTCCTCCTGAATTTTCAGGCTGGCAATTGCTGAAAGTCCTCTGCTTCTGAGATGCACTGAGAAAATCTTCCAGCAGATTCTGCTCCAGAACAAAACTGCTCTTGGTTTGTGTTTCCCTACATATTGCAGGCAGCAGAGCCAGGAAGGAAGGCACTGCACACTGACACCTCTTTGTACCAAGTCCCCTGTGAGAGCAGCCCTTCTCTTGAAGCTGTTCCCTTTCCTCCCCTGCCAGGCAGTTCCTTTTGTCCCTTTGGTGCCTGTGTGTGTAGGAGTATGTAAGAATGATCTGGTGACTCTTCAGGATTTGGTTGGAATTGGCCTGAGATCTGGTGGTTTGAACTTAATTCTTCCTTGTAGGTGCTGCATGTGTTCTCAGTGTGGATGGCAAGAGCCTGATTTGATGCTCTTCTGTTTTAACTAAAAGCCCAAAGCTTTTATTTTGCTCCTGTGGGTGGATGACAAGCTGGGAGGGATGGTGGGGAAGGCGGTGCAGGCTGTTTGCAGGGTGCTGTTCTCAAGCTGGTTGTCCCAGCAGTGCCTGGTGTTTGCCATGGGATGGGCTGTTCCCTCACTGCTTTGTTTGAGTTCATTTGGCACTGAGGAATAGGACGTTCCCCTAATTTAGGAGTGAGGAATGTCATCCATGGCACACCCCAGAGCAGAAGAGGGTCTCCCTGAGCATCACCAGGGACCTGCAGCTAAAACTTTCCCATCCATCATGTAGGCAAGACCACCACTGGATGCTCTGTTGACTTTCCCAAGCACAATTTGGTTATTTCTATTAATTTTACTAACTTGCTCCAGTGCCTGGAATATGCAGCACTGGGACAGGGCTCCGCTTTGCTGCATAGGGCATAAATATTCTGCTCAAAAGTCCCAAATGCCCTTGTCCAGTCCCACAGCAGGAGGTTTGATGCTTGCCAGTCCAGCCCAGCTTTGTTTTTCCTCCCCTTCTTGCAATTCTTGTAACTCTGTGTAACCAAGAGCAGGATCCAGCCCTGTGATTCAGACCTTCCCAAAGACACATCTCGGGGAAGATGAATCTCCCTAATGGAAGCTGGGCTAGAGAACAGCTGCGACTTTGAAGCCCTGGTCCCAAATAAACTAGGGAGATCTGGGAGGCTTGTAACTTTCTGAGCAAGTGATGTATAAAGCTAAATAGTTGCAATTAACTTCAAAGCATGAAACTGTCCAAGCAAAAACAGTTCGAGCAAAAGAAAAGAAAAAAGAAAATACACATTCCTAGCTTTATGTTAAAAATGAATTGACTTTCATGTCACATTAGCTGTGCCTTTATTATAATGAAGATTTTTTAAAATTCTGAATTGTAATGGGTGACTGATAATGAAGTTCTCCCTTTCCTTGGAGTAGTGTGGTTCTGTCACTGGAGGGAGCTGCCTGAAGCTGGTATGTTAGGAAACAGGGTTATTGTTGTGTAAATCAGTGTGAGGTCACTTAATTAAACACAGCCAGGGCTTTGTGGGTCTCTGAAGACCGCAGTGGAGAGGTGGCTGAAGCAGAGGGGGTGGCAGGGCTGGTGCAAGGGATGGGGACAGAGCCTTTGGCACAGTCCCTATAGACCTGTACTTGATCTGCCTTGTAGCTGATGGAATCTGGCATGGATGGGTGGATGGATGGAGAGCATGGGAAGACCACAGGGAGCTTTAAACTTTGCCCACCTCTCCGTGTGGGTTTTTTTGGGGTGCTGCCTGGGCCCTGTGTGTGCTCCCCAAGCCTGGAGGATCTGGCTGGTGCTTCCCAGGCACCCTCCAGCAGCCCGGGCAGTGCAGCCCCACTGTCTCCTTCCTGCACGGAAATGCCGGGTGAGTTTCTTCCGAAACAAACTCCACGTTGGCAAGGCAGCCCCGTCTCTGTTTCATGCATCCTTGCCTTCAGTGTGGGGCTGGAGCTTGCATCCCAGGAAAATAATACACGTCCAGGAGGCCAAGACAAACACTGTCTGCCTGCTTTTTTTTACGACCTCTTATTGCTCCTCCCAGCCGTCACCACTATTCCCTTAATAAGGGACTTTTTGATCTCCAGAGGGAACTTCCTCACTTCTCAGGGTTAAAACCAAGGTGGCTGGCAAAGGGAAGGCCTGGAGAAACAGGGGACTCCTGCTCCCTGCAACCCTTTGCATGCCAGTGTTTTGATTTAGAACCTCATTCTGGCTGAGAACTAGGGATGATCAGGTTTTTAACTGCCCGAAGGCAGAGATGGAATATTGGGAAGAAATTCTTTGGGTGGTGAGGCCCTGGCACAGGTTTCTCAGAGCTGCTGTGGTTGCCCCTGGATTCCTGGAAGTGTCCAAGGCCAGGTTGGATGGGGCTTGGGACAGCCCAGGATAGTGGAAGGTGTCCCTGCTGGTAGTTGAGGTGGTGTGTAAGGTCCCATCCAACCCAAACCATGCTGTGGTCCTGTGGAAAGGACTGTTAGGTTTTAGTGGAAATGCAGGCAGTGCATTTTGATGAGAGGTGAGATGCTCCAGGTGCCAGCCGTCTCCCCCAGGACTAACCCAGCAGCAAGTCTCATCCTGGTGACTTCAGGCACAGATGGTGGCCCCAAAACCCCCAGGGCCCTGTGAAAACCCTACCAGGAACATTGGGTAGATGCAAATGTTTCAGCCCAAACCTTGGGACTGCAGCATCAGCATTCTACTTGAAGCTCCAACTTCTGGTACCAGATGATGGGTGGGCTGCCCACCCTGGTCAGTGGACTGAAGGGGAGAGCAGGGTGAACTTCTGTCTTCATGGTTTGGAGTAGAAGCTCTGAATCTTGTCTGCCATTCAGACTTAGAGGCAAAGAAGTAATTTGTTTAAGCCATGGGAATTTTTTTCGTTTGGAAACTGCCAGGGGGGTTTTGAGCCTCTAGGGCTTGCAGTTCCAAGTGTGACAATTAAAAGTTTGGGGGTATTTAGTGAACTCTGCATAGCTGTTTTTCCTCTTTCATAGCTCCATCATACCTTCTAATTAATTCTCTTTAATTGCTTTTAATTTCCTTTCCTCCTTATTTCTCCTTCCGTATAACTAGTGCTGTCATCCTTTTAGTTTGCCTTTCATGTTGGAGACTCTCTATTTGATTTCGTTTCATCCACATTGTGTCTTGCAGCTATTTCATTCCTGGAAAGCTCCAGCTCCAGAGATAAAATCTAAGTGGATTCAGAGAACCTGAAAGGATCGCATGCTTCATGGCTTTCCCCTCAGTAATATGGGAGATAAACAGGATGTAATAAAGGATCCATCCCTCCTTGGAAAAGGGCCATTTCCCGTCACCTGTATTTTTGTGGTACCATCATGCCAGGGATGCTCTTAGTCACTGGTGACAAGATAAAGAGGCTGCTGGTCCCTGGTGCTGGCGGGTGTCTGAGGCTGGAACGGGCCCTGGGATGACACACTGTCTCTTGATTTACCACCACTGCTCTTCCCAGCAGCATTCCCACTGCTGGGACGTGGTCTGGCAGCCTGCTGGCAGCCCTGGTCCCTGCCTGGATGGAGGGGACACAGGGAGGGTGGCAGCATGCTGGTTTTGGCCAGATAAGGTCAAGTTATTAAAATCTTGACATTTATCCTTGAGAGCTTTTGGTTTTAACGTGCACCAAGGGCGCTGTGTGTTTTGACTGAGGTACTTTCCAGCCCAGTCAAAAAAAAAAAAATAGAAGTGAGCAAAACCTCTTTTGTACACTCAGAAGAGTCCTGAGGGGTTGGATGTATAGGTGACTGTCAGCAGAGCTCCATGTAATTTGGTCAATATTCACCATCTGAAGAGCTCCATGGAAGTTGGTCAATATTCACCTTTTGAGGAGCTGGCTGCAGGGTGGGAATTGTAGATCAAAGTTTTTCTTGAGTGGGAATCAAATTGCTTTGTCTATTCTAGCATTTTTTTTCCTGCTGCTTCCCCATGCATAATGGCATTTTAACACTGCCTGCCTTGATGTTTTTCACCCAACAGGGCTAAGTGAGGGCTTCCTCTCTTTCTTTTCCTTGGAAAAAATGACCAGCAGCATCTAGTTCTGTCTGGAGTTGGTCCAGTTGCCTGCATTATGTTGTAATGCTGGTAAAACCGTGGAGGAGTTAACGCTGGGATCATGAGGAATGTGGCTGGAACTGCCAGCTGGGGACTTTGGTGGTGGGGAAAGTTCCAGTACTCTGGCTGGGGAATGGAAGGTAGCATGGAGCACCAAGGGCTGCCCCAGCTGCTGTGAGCTGGGGGCATGCACCTCTGCTAGGATTGGGTTGTGGGGCAGTTCTTTAGAACCTGGTGAAGAAACTTTGGGCTAATTAAGGTGCTGGAAGGAAGGAAGGAAGGAAGGAAGGAAGGAAGGAAGGAAGGAAGGAAGGAAGGAAGGAAGGAAGGAAGGAAGGAAGGAAGGAAGGAAGGAAGGAAGGAAGGAAGGAAGGAAACAGCTGAATTTATGTGGAAATTGATAGTAGAAGAAGCTGTGGGAGGAACGTGATCCCAGGACTTCGAGGTGCCAAGAAGAGCAGAGCTAGAGACAAACAACTTCTACCACCAAAAAGACTGACTCACGCTGCCTTGGAAGTTTGTAATGGATTATTGGTGTTATTTTACTGGCAGTGTGAATGGCAGTAGAAGCGGTTGAGCCTTGGAGGGTCCCCAGGCAGCCCTCCCTGAGTCAGTAGCCTGTTCTGGTGGGTGTCTGTCGTGGTGAGTTGGTGCAGCAGAAGGGGTGGGAGATCCTCAGGGCTGGTCAGTGAGCTGTAGGGTCTGGTTTTTCAGATTCTAGCAGCCAGAAGTCCCCTTTTAGGAGGATACAGAACTAATGAGGTTTTAGTGAAGTATCCTTTTTTGATAGGGGAGAATTCCCACAGCTCTCTGCTCTGTCCAGGTGGGACCAAGCTGTGGGCAGGAGCTGGTGGCCTCCAGGTTAGCCCTGGGGCTGTCCCCGCTGTCTGGGAGCCTGGGACTGAAGTGGCTCTGGGCCAGGCAGTCACTAGGATGTACTATTTTGCAATAAACTGATCTGAGCACTTTGTGCCTTTGCATTTGAGTGTGAATCATCCTGGTGAGAACTGAGAGTGAGCAATCTCTGGAGATGGCAGTGGGGCAGGTTGGTGGCAGCCCCGGGCTGGGTGGCAGTTGTGGGGGAGCCTCCTTGTCCCCATCCTGTCTGGGCATGTCCTTGTGGCTGAATCTGGGGCTGAGGGACAGCAGCTGCATGCAGACTTGACCCCTGGTCCTAAGAGCAACATCTTGGATCCTTGGTGGAATTAGGGAATAGTTGAATAGTTAGGGTTGGAAGATTGTCTTCTCCAACCCTCTGCAATGAGGAGGGATGTCTTGAAAAAGACCAGGTTGCTCACAGCCCCACCCAGCCTGACCTTGAACACTTCCAGGGATGGAGCAGCCTGAACTTCTTGGGGTAACCTGTGCTAGGACATCACCATCCTCCATGTAAAAATTGCATCCTTCTTCCTAGCTAAAACTTACCTTCTCTAAATTTAAAATCATCATTGTGATAGGCCCTGCTGAAAGGTTTGTCTCCATCTTTCTTAGAAACCTCTTTTAGCTACTGGCAGGTGCTCTAAGAGAGAAAAAGGGTCTCTCTTCTCCAGGTGAACACCACCAGCCTGGCTCCAGAGCAGAGGGGATCCTTGGAGCATCTCTGTGGCTTCCTCCAGCAGGTCCAAGCAGCAGGATCCTTCTCCAGGGTGTGATGAGGAGATGCATAAAAATGCTCTTTGGCATAAAAAGCCACCACAAAAAAAGTTTCGGGGAGCCAGCCTTGGGCTACAGCCCCACCCTGGGAGCTTGGCAGACCCTGCATCCCCCCGAGCCAGACAGGATGCTTTATTTCCTCACAGCCGGGCTCCCGGCCGAGCATCCCTCGGCACTGCGCTCCCGACTCTTCCCGCTCCCATCTTAATAACCATAAAGATCGGGGTTGCCAAGGTCTTCCCGTTGCTATAGTGAGATTAGATAGGGCAAAGTGCTGCATTTCCCTCTGCTGAGGGGAGAAATCACTCCCATCCCTTCCCTGGGCTTCACCAGCCGGGTTTTTTTCCCATCCACCAGCAGCTACTAATTGCACCTGAAAGACGCGCCACATATTTCATTGCAATTAATACTTCATAGCTTTAAAAAAAAAAAAAAAGGGGAATTAAAAAAAATAAAAATTTAATTATCGAGGCATTTTCTCCTGGAACCAACTTAAAGAGACTCTCTGGCTGGAACGAGTTTGCAGTGCTAAACTGTGAAGTTAAAATATTTATCTTCATAAACACGTCACTCGAGCCGTGCTACTCCTCACAGGGTCATTAGCAAGAGGCACGTTAGTCCAATCAGGAGGTGCCTGGGAGACAGAGATTTGCCTTTTGCTTCTGGGCGGGGTTAGGAGATGATTTATTAAACGAATTTGAGAGCTGTGAGTCTGGCCAGACCTCTGAGTCAAACCGCTGTAGGAAAAAAAAGAAAAAAAAAATCTCACCAGCTGGAGCTTCTGCAGGCAGAAGATGGGGTGCAGTCATTTCGGTACTGTTGGTTTGCTGATGTGGAGGTGTTCTCCCCAAAAACTCCCGAGGACGTACAGCAACTGATCCAGGGAGCCGTCGTATTGCAGGAGGTAGTTTGCAATTTTAATTTTCTTAGGTTTAATTTTAGTTTTCTCAGGTTTTATTTTCACTTTCTCAGTTTTTGCTTTAATTTCCTTGGTGCACCTGCGGGGCTTGGGTGGGTTTATGTAAGAATTCAGGTGATATTTCCCTGAGTGCAGGAGCACACAGCTTAGGGCATGGCATGTCGTCACACCCCTCCACCTCCTCTTTTGGGTTTAAAATGTTGGTTTTGAGGCTGTGAAGTTTAACCCCTGTAACCCAGTACCAGACATGCCCTGGAGAGTGATGCCTGCTCAGCATGTGGGGAGGGGATGGAGGGTTTAGGTAATAATGTGGTTTTTGGACTTGAGGTTGTATTTTGTGCTTTTGGGTGCTGGCATGGCAGGACATGGAATGGAGTGAAGGACATGGATCTTCTGGAAGTGTGGTGCACTTCCCAAAACTAATTTCTTTCCTGGGGAGCCAGAGGTGTTTGTGTCTGTAAACTTCTCTGCTCCTGAGAGTGGGGAGGAACATGCAAGGGGAGAGCTCGTGGTGGCCCCATATCCTGGGAGAAGGTCCTTGGCTGAGACAGTGGCAGAGCCTGGTAAAGATTACTCAGGCTGTAGATCTGTCACTGGGTTTTCCCCCTCTGAAATCCCCTCCTGCTCCTTGGGTCCCCATCAATTTATTTATACAAACCACACGGGCAGTGTCACAGGGTCTGGCCAAGATTGTTTCAGGGTCTTGCACGCGAGTTGATGCACGGGGCTCACCCCTTTCTGCAGCTTGGGTAGGGGGAGAGGGGTTGAAGAAGTGTGTGATACCTGCCAAGTAGCACAAGTTTAGAACAGAGGAAAGCAAAGAGAAATATGTTGTTGGTAGTGTGGAAAGGCTTTTGTGTCCCATCCTCTGTGCAGAGAGATGGAGCCTGAGCAAGGGCAGAAATACATCAGCCTTCCTTCCCAAAAGCAAACCTCCACTTTGAGTGAAATTTTTGGAATCAGATCTGAGCAGCACTTGGAGCTGTTTTCACAAAGAGGACTGCTGCTAGAGACCCCGTTTGCTGTAGGAAACCAGTTCCTGCAGGCATTTTCCAGTAGGTCCCAGTTTGTGCCATCTGCCCTCCTCTCTCCCAGTCTCTGTCTGCTGACCTCCCCTGGATGTGCTGAGCCTCACAGCCTGAGGTGTCTGTTAGGTGGGCTTTCCTTTTCTTTGCTGGCGGATTTGCAGTAGCAAAGATCACTTGATGTTTGACTTTCTGGTCTGCTCTGCTTCAGCAACCTCAAATCTTGATTCTTTCTTCGTGCCCACCGCTGGTCTTGGCTTGAGGGTGGACTGGGAAGCACCCAGTGCTCTCCAGGTGCTCTGTTCATGTGTTTTTTTTGACAGGTCTATAATGATTTCACCTGATCCTCTTCCAGCAGTGATGGCACGGGGTGTGCTCAGCACTGGTCACTTGAAGGAGGTGTATTTAAGGGCTACACCCTGGTGGTAAATGAAAGGCTGATAATTCTGTGATTGGGCAGAGCCATCCTGCCAGACAAACCCAGATCTTTTGGCTGCAGCAGGACCTAACCACCATTTCTGGGGAGTTTTGTTGGCTGCCCTTTTCCAGCAGAAGGTTCCTGCTGCTTGCAGCTGCCACATCCTTGCCTTACAGGAACCTTTTGAAGGGGCTTCTTCTTCACCATGGTGGGGCCAAGTAGCTGGTGTCCCAGGCAGGTGGACCTGCATGATTTCTGGACTCAGTCCTGTGCCTTTTTGATGTGAAACAGAGGAGGGAGTCCCTGGTGTGTGCTCCCAGTTTGACTTCTGTGTCTTCAGAAGTTGTCTTCTTCACAACTTCTGCAGTTGTGACTCCATATGGGGAAGGGACCTGGTAAATCCTTGGCCCTGGAATGAAACCCACCTGTGGATGTCCACGTGAGGAAATCTCTGGAAAGCCACGTGGTTGCTGTTGGTGGAGTGAGTTTATTACAGTTTAGGGGAGAAGGGTGTTTTGGGAATGTGCAGACCTTGCTATAAGATGCCCTAGGTGTTCCCAGGGATGTTTAAAACTTACTGGGATTTTTAGGGAAGGACCAAAAGTACAGAAAATGAGGGATCAGAGGACTGGTGAAGAATACATGAGGGGAAAATAAAGAGAATAAATAAAGCAGAATAAAACCAGCTTCCCTTCATGTGGGGATAAGGATGGGGATGTCACAGCTGGGGTGAGGGCTGGATCTTGATGGCTAGGGGTGTTTACTGGATGCTGGATGGCAGGAAGGTGTCTGGGCTGATGATGAGGTCGATGGTGGATTGGTAGGGGGAATGGGAAGCAAAGTAGCATCAACAGGCTGTAAGGGAGCAATTCCATAGAGTGTTGTGAAACTACCATGGACTTTTGAGCGTGGGGCATGTCATACCTGGAAAAGTGAGTGGTGCTTACAGCTGATAAATTATTAAACTGGCTTTTTCCATACTCTGTGGGTGAGGGGGTGACGTGTTTGAGCAGTATGCTCAGCCCTCACCCAGCCTGAGAAGCAGCAGATGCCCACGAGCAGGTAGGTACCAGCCACAGTGAAATCATCCTTGTGTGGCTGCTGCCTGGGGAATGTGGGGAAGAAGCTGGGAGCAGAGAGGGAGGTGAGCCTTTTGCATGTTGCAGGGCACTTGGAGCTGTTCTGTGGCTTTTGGGGTGTCCAATTCTCCGGCATTGCAGCTGGTGCTGCCAGTTGTGGTGCCCATCTCCTGCTCCCTGAGCCGTGCCAGAGGACATGCATTATGCATGGCCACTAAAACTCTCACCCTGTTGCTTCTGATTACAGGGAAATTACGGGTTACTGGGCCAGACTGTGCAGCCGGTGACGTCTGTGGGGCTTTGATGCCCCGAGCAGAATTCGGTCAATGATGCATTGCTAAGTGCAGGTGCTCGGCAGCAGCCTGACCTCAGCCCTGGAGCTCTTCGTTATCCCAAGCCTGGATTTTGCAGGGAATTTGAAAGCCCTGAGTCTTGCCTCAAATAGTTTGTATGATTTTTTTGTTGTTTTTATTTTATTTTTTTACAGCCTTGCAAAGATTTGGCAAAGCATCTAGGTGCTGTTTCCCGTGACTCAGAGGGTAAATAGCAGTTGCTGTGCTCACCTGGTTTGCTTGCTAAAAATGAACGGGGAGCAGTTCAGGGGCTTGTTTCCTTCTTGTTTCCTTCTATTTCAGGCGAGTTCATCTCTGATTATGGGCTGTCAAACCTCAGAAATTCCTAGCCGCCTGTCCACTCTCTAATTTTTTATTTTATTTTAAATGAAACAGAAAAGGAACATGGCCCTCCTTCAGTGGAAAGTCATAAATACTCCTAGGAGCAGGTGGATTTTGCCCCTGGTGTATAGCAGGTGGGTAGAGATGCAAGCATGGGGAGGAACCCAATTTTTTTGCAGTGGACAGTAAGTACCAAGAAGCTTTATCATGAGCACATCAAAATATTTACGTCCAGCTCCACAGATTTCCCTTGGGCCATTTGTTGTGACATGTTATGCTGGGAATGTCATGAAGAGGAGGGCTGTCTTTCTCTGCTACTTTTAAGACCTACCAAACTGTAATTATAGTCATTATTTCAAGGCTGTTTCCCATTTTGTGGTAGGCAGAAGGATGGGGCTGAGTGATGAAGGCGTTGGAGGTGGTGTGGATTTACATCCTGGCAGGGCTATGCTTGGTGTTGGAGGAGTTGGGGAGGTGCTGGTGTGAGTCTGGGAGGAGGTGGCTGCACAGTCTGTGCTCTCACAATTATGAAGGCACACACAAGCACCACTGCACACACTTCTATATTCATGTTGGACCTGTGCCCCCTGTGCTGTGGGACCATGATGTGTCCCTCTGTCACATGCTGGAGCTTGCTGAGATCACCTTGGCTTGCAGGGAACTGGGATAAGATGGAGCATCCCTGCCATGGGAAAAGGCTGGGAGAGCTGGGAGCATTCAGCCTCTCTCCAGGGAGACCTTAATGCCCCTTCCAGTGCCTACGTGGAAGATGGGGACAGAGTCCTTAGCAGGGGCAGTTGCAATAGGACAAGAGATAACAGTTTTAAACTAAAAGAGAGTTTGTTTAAAGTAGACAAAATGATGAAGGTTTTTACAATGAGGCTGGTGAAACACTGGCACAGGTTGCCCAGAAGGGTACTGCATGCTCCATCCCTGGAGGCATTCAAGGCCAGATTGAATGGGGCTCTGAGCAACAAGGTCTAGTTGAAGATGTCCCTGTTCATGGTAGGGTGTTGAATTAGATGACTTTTAAGTGCCCCTTCTACCTCTAACCTGTCTGTGATTCCTCCTGGATTCTGGCATCAGTCAGCTCTTACTTGCAGCTGGGAATGCTGCTGATGTCCACACTTGCTGCAGAACAGGTAACTACAGACAGGTCAACTTGTGGGAGGAAGTAAGGTGAGGACAAATGGCAAAAAGTTGATGTTGAGGGCTGTAATTCATCCTAGGAGGTGAGAGTTCCCTGGGGAGAGACTGGGGTGTTTCCCTCCTTTGGCCACTGCCTGCCTGTGTGACCACAACAGGTCACTCCAGGTTTTGTGTTTCCACTGCCTTGCTTGTGGAGCATCTCTCTCCTTTTCCAGGGCAGAAGATGTTTTTGATGTTGAAAGTGAAGCAGTAGTAGCTGGCCTGGTATGATAATATGTTCTCCTGGCAAGGTCTGTGGACCTCTCTGTAATATGGTCAGGGAATTGTAAGGATACAACATTCAGGCAGTGCCCAAAGCCCATAGCTGTGGTTCTTCTGATGTCTCTGTCCTTAAGGAAGTGGAGGATATTAAGGTCTGCAGTGAAATGATCCTGACTTACTCTAATTATCCAGACTTTTAGATAGTTGCCTCATAAAACTTGCACAAAATGCCAAATTCAAAATAACAAATGGCTTGGATTTTCCCCCTTTCTTTTCAAATACAAGGAGCCCCAAAATTTGGTATTTTGATCCTGGAAAACTTTATAGAAGGCAGTGATGGATTGGCATGGGTGAGACAATCACCTGGAAGGGAAGAGGTAAATGAAGGAGTTTTTGGGCAGTGAAAAGGAAATGGGAAGCCTTGGACTGCTGGTCATCCAGTTAACCTGACTGTGGCCAAGGAGTGTCCATCTTCATGAAGAGGGTGGTCAGACATTGGGAGGGGCTGCCCAGGGAGGTGTGGGACTCCCCATCCCTGGAGGTGTCCAGGGAATGCCTGGATGTGACACTCAGTGCTCTGGTGACAAGGTGGGGGTCAGGCACAGGTTGGACTGGATGGTCTGTGAACTCTATTCCAACCTGGATTCTTCTGGGATTCTGTGATCCCACTGGCGTGTGGTATTGTCACTGTGTACAGTGTAGCTGGTGGGAGGTGGGAATGGCTCCGGAAGGAGAGGACTTGGGCTGTGGAATTGGCAGCCAAGGCAGGAGCACACAGCTCAGTCTGTTCTGCCAGGAGACTGGAGCTGGATGTTGTGCTGGGGCTCATTTCTGCTGAGGAGCAAGGGGCAAGCCTTGAGGTCCAGCTGCTCCATGGGTGGGTTGGTGCTTCAGGACAGAACAGGCTTGGGTTAATGCAAAGTAATTCAGATCTGGGAAGGAGAGTGCTTTTATTCGCCCTTTTAAATCTTCTTTGCGTTCTTCACATTTAATTTCTGCTCAGGCTCCATGCATGACCTTGACCAAGCCACTCTAGGCTGAGTTACACGAAATTGATTTTGGTAGGTACCTAAATAAAGGGCTGGAATCTCTTGTTTACCTGGTCCTCAGCTGTGAAGCCCATAAGTTAATTCCACGTGGAAGACTCAAGTACACAGGCTTGAGCATTCTTAGATGCTAATTGAATTCCTGAGCTCTTATTTCCACCTGGGGAAGGCAGAGACAATACTTTTCTCCCAAGCTCTGGGAGGTTTATGAAGCACCTGGGAATTTGGGGATGCAACAGCATGGAGCTTTGCAGAAAAAATAGAGGGGAATTGGCCAAGATAATCCTTGTGATCGAGATTTGTAAAGCCAGCTGATGCCTGTGATCACAGACTGCCGAGGGTGGATCTTCCAGGTCTCTGCTGCTCCAGCTCTTTTCTCATCTGTGGGTGGAGGTGGCTGGAATTTTCAGGCCACAAATCCCCAGGAGACCATCTGAGCAAGTTTATTTTGCTGTAGTTTTTTGCTTCTAGTCAAGGGGCCTCCTCCCTTCCCCTTCAAACCCTTCCTCTGCTCTGCGTTTCCTCCTCTGAAATCC
Source organism: Passer domesticus (assembly GCF_036417665.1). Lineage (NCBI taxonomy): Eukaryota > Metazoa > Chordata > Aves > Passeriformes > Passeridae > Passer > Passer domesticus. Next base: position 1,781,218 of record NC_087512.1, read on the forward strand.
TGTTTCCTTCTTCCCACCGGGATTCCCTCCCTACCAAAAAAATCCAAGTTGCTTATTTTAATGTTTGAGATAGATATAACATATGATTGAGGGTCTGTGCACCTGCATTTCAAAATGACTGCAGTGCCTCTGGTTTTTCCAAAGAGCTACTGCCTGCAGTTACTGGCCTGGAGGAGGCTGGCGTCTTGGAGAAGTGTTTTTTGAAGGAGGTGACTCTGTGCTGGGGTTCAGAGAGTGATGAAATGCGTGCTGGTGATTCCCTTCTGAGGGCTTTCCAAGCCCTTATTCCCACCTCCACATACCCAGGGAACAGTCTGGAGGAGTACCAGCTCTCGTTTCTCCTCACTTTGCTCTCATTTGGAAGGGCGCAGCTCTGATCGGTGCTGCTGAGTGTTGCCCCTGCGTGGTAATGGAGGAGGAAGTCAGGGTTTTTAATCACTTATTCCAAGTGTAATTCCCAGGCTGTTCTGAGTCACGTCAGGAGCTGCAGAACAAGGCACCCCCATCCCTCCTGCTGGCAGACGATGACATCGGTGAGGAAGAGCACTCCCAGCCCTGCCTGCTGTGCCCTGGCTCTGCACACACAGCCTGGGAAAAACGAGGGCCCTGCCTGGTAGGAAAAAGAAATGCAAGGGGTAAAATACAAGCCAGAGGGTGATTTGCCACGGTGACAGTAAGTGTGGCTCTTGAAAATTTGGGTCGTGTTGCAGGTCTGAGGTGTGGTGTAGAGCACACACATGAGCACCACACATGAGACACGTGGCAGCCAGAGGATGTGGTGCATCTCAGGGAAGGCTGTGGCTCAGGAGGCACCTTCTCCCTGGAGCACAGGGGGCTTAAGCAGTGCAAAGATGTGGCTGTTGGAGGAGGAAGAAGAGGGATGCAGTGGTGCCTCCTGATGCTGCCTGGAGAAGTGGTGGATGCTCCATCCTTGGAAATATTCAAGGCCAGGACTCTGTGCCTGATGTAATTGAAGATGTCCCTGCCCATGGCAGGGATGTTGACTAGATGACTTTTAAAGATCCCTTCCAACCTGAAATTCTAGGATTCTGTGGTTCCCAGGAGCTATGTGTTTCCCATAAAGCTGATTTGGATGAAAGCCAGAGAAATATCAAGCTAGGTCTGTGTATGCCCAGATATGAACAGAGAGGAGAAGCAGTCTCCTAGGACAAGGGTGAGGTTTTTGGGAAGGAAACATCCCATCTCCCTCAGCCCAGCAGGCTGGGAGAGATTGGGTTTAACATCTCATTATTGCAGTTGCACTCAGGAGACGAGGCAGTTTTACTTTATTTTGATATTAAAGACATTCTTTAAAGAAGTGTCAGCCCATAGGCTGCCACTTTTATAGTTAAAAAATTTTATCTGCTTGCCTGGGGTGTATTTGAGAACAGCAAGGAAGAGACTGTATTAGATTAATAAGTGAAGGTTTAATTAATTGTCATTATTTGCATAATAGTGTCCTCTAATTAATAGGTAATGGGCAGCCTCTGAATTAATGCACAAGTGGGATCTCCAGTGATGCCATCAGAGAAGGGTTTTATTGCTGGGAAATGCAGTTTTGCTTAGTCTTTTTAGTAAATTTAGTAACTGTGAGAGCCAAAGGGTGTCTGTGACAGTGTGCTGTGCCTGGAGTGGCAGGGTCTTTTAGGGACAGCACACATCTTCCCTAAATGCAGCAGACCTGGAATGCAACCAGGGTTTTGTTCAAGTCTGTTGCTGGCCTGTTGCAGGCGGAGGCCAGAGAAGAAGCTATTCTTGTGTTTTATTCTGTCTTCAGTAGCTTGGAAAGTGGTTTCTTGTATTGGGGCCATGGTTTTCCTCTCCTTTTTTTTTCTTAAAAACCCCTCACGCTGTCATTTTGGTGTCCCTTCTTCAGCTGGTGGATTCTTTTCTGTTGGTCTACAGGCACATGAATGGTTCCAGTCACAGATACATGTAGTGGGGGATCTCTAAATTTCTATTTCTCCCTTCTTTTTTTCACTTTGATTAGGACAGTGTTTGTGGTAAGGGGAATGGGATGACATGGAATGACTTAAGATACAGATCTTGGTGTAAGGCAAAGCCTGGTGTTAAATCTGGGGATGGAAGGAGATAGGAGATGGGGGGCCAGCCTCTTCTCTGTCGATAGGTCCTGGCAGTAGGTGGGATTCCAGGCTGGGAGAATGCAGGATGCTGTCAGCATCCTGGAGCATTCACCATGTGAGAGGAGACAGGCAGAGGGGTGCAGATGTGGGAGAACACTGGGGAAGCAGTGGGGCATATAGATCCAGCATAGCTGTTTCTTCGTTGTCCTATCAAACCACCCTAGACGTGTCCCACCTTAATTTTAAAGTATATTTTGTCCCTTGTCAGCCTAGTGATTAAAGCAGTATTCCCTACATCCTAATATGCACTTAGACATTGGCATGGGCTTCCCACAGAAGCTGTGGCTGCTCCTGGATCCCTGGAAGTGTCCAAGGCCAGGTTAGATAGGGCTTGGAGCCACCTGGGATGGTGGAAGGTGTCCCTGCCCATGGCAGGGGGTGGAATGGATGAGCTTCAAGGTCCCCTCCAACCCAAACCATTCCATGGTGTTATTTCCTGCAGTGGTAATCCTGCTGCTTTCAGAGAGATATGTGTGGATGTGGCTTTGGCTCTGTGTTGGAATCTGCACCTGCTTGTACCCCAGAGAGCTGAGACCTTAGAGCTCATTTAATTTTCTTTCAGTTAATCCACCCCCTATCATCAAATGAAAACCTCAGTTATGTACCCAGGGAGTTTTTCCTCTCGTTTTCCACTGAACTCTTGTGAGGTGTCATGATCTTTGAGTGATGGTTATAGGCTCTGTCAGAGGAGAGGCATCATGCTGACAGACAGCAGGTATTTTGGAAATAAATGACCAAAAAAAAAAAAAAAAGACCTGGTTGTGGAAGTAAAGAATGTGTATTTTTGTTGCTTCTGTGGTTGTGAACAATCTCTCCTCACCAAAGGCAGCTCTTCAAGAGAGGAAGCACAATTTGGCTAAAATTGCTTGAATGAGGTCATAAAATTATACTCCATGAATGGTCCTGTTATTCACAAAGGACAGTTGTTTGGATGGAAATTGCTGAAGACCTTTCACTGGTACAGCGGGAAAAAGGGAGAGATTTCATGAGCCTCCCAGAATTTAGCTGCTGAGGGGATTAATACTGATGTAACAGCCAAATACTCTGTTAGAGACATTTGTACTCTACTGTACTCCTGGGGCTGTTGCTCCTTCCATGTGGTCTTGAGCAGAGCTCATCAGATTCTGCTTGCAAGAGAGTACATTTGTGTCATTCTTAAATGTCAAAACGTGCATCCAGCACCCCCTTTTCCAAAGTCTGGAGCTCTTCCTTGCCATTGCCCCTTTAGGTGAGCCACTGCTCATGCATGGGGTGTTTCTGGATGTGGGATTGGTGGGAGAAATCCGCTGGTGCAGTAGGATGCAGGGGATACTCCACTCACCTGGAATGACAGAGAACTTCTACATGAGCAAAATAGTTACCAAAATTATCTGCTGTGCCAATCAACAAGGCCAGGGCTTCTTCTTGCAGAAGAGAGTCAAGGAACCTTTAGTGCATCTTGCTTGGAAGGGTGCATGTGTGTCAAGCCTGGGATGTGCCCCCTTAATGCAGTGTACTAACACAGTTCAGTACCAGCACACCTGGCATGCTTAAGAGGATTTCCTTCATAAGCTTGGTTTTCAGCTGGAGGATTCAAGTTGAATTTTTACCAGCAAGTTTTTCAGTTTAGGAGTCCAGAGGAAAGGAGCAGCCTCCTTAGGAATATTAAACTGACAGAAGGCAGGTTCACATTAGATATTGGGAAGAAATTCTTGGCTGGGAGGGTGGGCAGGCCCTGGCGCAGGATGCCCAGAACAGCTGTGGCTGCCCCTGGATCCCTGGAAGTGTCCAAGGCCAGGCTTGGACAGGGCTTGGAGTAACCTGGGACAGTGGAAGGTGTCCCTGCCATGGCAGGGGGTGGCCCTGGGTGAGCTTTAAGATTCCTTCCAACACAAATCATTTTAGGATTCCCAGAAGCCCTGTATTTCTCATAATATTGCTTTTTAATTTTTTTTGTAGTTCAGCAGATGAAGAGCCAACTTCATTTAATAAGGGATGTTGGCTGAGCTTCAGGGCATGGATTAAATACAGCAGTGTGTGGGGAATGGAGAAAAGGCTGAATGCGAAGAGGCTGGTTCTTCTGTCCCTAACCTCAAAAAAAAGCAAGAGGTAAAGCGATCCAGAGAAAGGACAACAGGAGAGAAAAGCAAAATATAGATCTTTCTGTTTTCTTTTTTTTGCTTCCATTTTTTTTTCCTATTGCATTAGTTCTTTTTTTTGCAGGTGTCTTACAAAAGCAGTGTTTTGTCATCTTCTGTATTTCATACCTCCTGTGTCCGTGCCAGGATACCTGCTTTTATATGGTGGACAATGGGAGTGCAGCTGGCACTGAGCCACAGCCTGAGCTGTTCTGCACCTCATGTGGATTTGAGTTCAAATAAATAGTTTGACTCACTCAAGGAGTGAATCAGAAGAAGGAACTCGAGCCTCTAGCCTACAAGCACCGTGCTGTGCAAGCAAAGTGTATAAACATGTAAGTTTTTCTTAAGTTTGCTGTTCAATGTGAAGCTTGTGCTGGAGCAGAGTCGGCATTTCAGACCCACCATAGCCTTCCTCAGGAGGGTGCAAGGATATTTTGGTCTAGACCTGATATTGCAGACATCCAGGAGAGTGGAAGTCTGTTGTCTGTCCTGTTCTCAGATCTGTCTTTGGTGCTAAGTGCTTTCAGTATGCTTTCAGTAAACTGCAGTGTTAAAAAGTAAAAACAGGGAAAGCATCCCCTTGGAGTCTCCCCAGCTGATCTTATGTTCAGATTTCTGGCTGTTGGAAAAAGTTGGTGCCTTGCTGGAGGTGGCTGGGGGCAGGTTCTCCTGGCCTAGGCTGGCTTTGGTCCCTCAGTCACCCAGCCAGGTCACACCAGCAGGGTGATGGATTTAGGCCTAGTGGTGCAAGTTTCCCTTAGCCATTGCCTATCCAAGCTGGATTGGGATCACTGAGTGTGACCAGGGGGAATGGTTTTAGTTGCAGACTAAAAGAGGAGAGATTTAGAATAGGTATTGGGAAGGAATTATTTGGCTGGGAGGGTGGTGAGGCCCTGGTACTGGTTTCCCAGAAAAGCTGTGGCTGCTCCATCCCTGGAAGGATTGAAGGCCAGCTGGGTGAGGCTTGGAGCAATCTGACCTACTGGATATCTTTCCCATGGTAGTTGGCACTGGAATGAAGTGATCTTTAAAGATCCTTTCAACCCAAACCCTTGTGTGATTCTGTGTGACATCTTCTGGAAATGCAGCTGCAGGACATCTCCACCCAGTTGGACAGCCCAGGTTCCTGCTCTGGGGTCCCTGCTGAGTCCCACCAGCAGCCTCTTGGAGAGCCAGAAGGGGTGTGACCACCCTGGTGTCCCCAGAAGTCTTCACCAAGGCCTCAGGCTGATGGATGTGCTTATCTGCATGAGTATTCCTCATCTGAGGAGGGGCTGTGAGACGATACCCTTGGTTGTCATTGCTGGCTGGTTTTGTCATGCCTGCAAAGCCTTGCAAATCACTCAAGGCATGACATGGTTGTCTGTGTATGAGAGGTGAAATCTACTCAGAAATTGTTTTTATTATGTGTTGGTGATAGCAGATAAATAATGTTCCCTCTGGCTTGTGCACAGGGGGAAGGTTTTCTCCTGTGCCTTCAAATGAGGTGATTAATAACAACCATTAATCCCCATGAATGACAGCAGTATATTAGGAGCAAAACACATGTTAAAATAATTTGAGAGGCTGTTGTTGGGTCATAGGCTAACTCATTCTCTTCATATATAATATTTTCATAAGGTGTAAATATTTCTAGGCTTGAGATGTTGGCCGGAGATCAAGTTTTGGGTATCAGCGTCACTGTCTGGACCAAAACTGAACTGACCTTCCAGTGTAATTTAATTAAAGTAGATTTAGACTGGATATTAGAAAGAAATTTCATAATGTGAGTGTGGTGAAGCCCTAGCACAGGGTGTCCAGAGCAGCTGTGGCTGCCTCTGGATCCCTGGAAGTCTCCAAGGCCAGGCTGGAAGAGCTTGGAGCAACCTGGGACAGTGGAAGGTGTCCCTGCCATGGCAGGGGGTGGGATGGGATGAGCTTTTAGACTTATTCCAATCTAAACCATTCTGGGATTCTGTGAATTCAGAAGTTGTATTTCAGAAATCCTGGACTATTCATAAGCTTAAATTGAATTTGGCAACTGGATATGTTGAAAATCCCCAGGGGGAGCTAATTTATTTTTAATGTCCAGGCATTTCAAGTGAAATGTCAGAATGAAACGTGTCATTTTGGAAATGCCAAAACATTTTCTTTTTGACAGCTTCTCAATGAAGCTTTTCAACTTTTTGTTTGGGAATTACAGTTAACAGTTAGAAGGAGGAAAGATTAAACAAGTCTTGGTAGTAGTGGACTAAGACATTTAGTTTTGATTCAGACAAAACATGGAGGGGTGACAAGCTTTTATTTTTTTTCTGTGTCACTGAACCTTTTTCACTTCCCCCAGATCTGTTTCTCATTGATTCAAGATATTTTCCTCCTACTTTTAATACAAGTAGGACATGTCATTAGATTTAAAAAAAAAAAAAATTATTCATCTCTTCCAGCTGCTGGAACGCTCTGGTTTGGAATTTGTGAAAATGACTGAGGGAAAACTCATGTAGGAATAAATAGCCCATGATGTGTGGTGACCCTAAAGTCAGAATTTCATGGCAGGGCTGTAGGCGTGGTATCCAGGGCAGCCTTGCAGCCCTTGCTGGCCGTCCTGGGCTCCACATTAAAGCAGGTGAGACCCTGATGAATCCACTGGCAGGAGTTACTTAGGGATCATTCCAGAGCTGGAGGAGGTGGTGAGGCACCTTGGGGAGTTGGCACCACAGCTTAGGGAGCACTGTCCTGACTGAGCCCACCAGGCACAGCGAGGTGGTGGATTCCCCATCCCTGGAAGTGTCCAAGGCCAGGCTGGATGGGAATTGGAGCAGCCTGGGACAGTGGAAGGTGTCCCTGTCCATGGCAGGGGGTGGCACTGCGTGGTCCCTTCCAACCCAAACTGTGATTTTACTATCTTGGGCTGCTGCCCTGCCCATTCTCTCTCAGTGCCATCTTCCCCCCCCCAACAAAAGCAAAGGCTATGATTTTTTCAGGTCAATGCCCCTTTTTATTTTGCAGGGTAAGCTCAACAGACATCTTGGTGATGCAAGATGTTTTCCTTTGTAGGGCTCGTTACCATGTCTGGAGGTGGAGTGACATCATTCTCACGCTGGGGTCTGCAGTGAGCCATTGATCTTGATGTACCCTCTTTGCAGGCAGTAATGTGTGTTCTTTCCTTAGCATTTTGGGCAGGAGATGCATCATGCTGCCTGCTGGAGCCCAGGGAGGAGCATCATCAAAATGAAGGATGCCAGAGGCTTAATTGGTCTTTGAGGATCAGCCCCCAGCTCGTTTTTGTCTTCAGCTCCTTTCCACTGTAGTCATTCCCCTGGGTCTGAAGAATTGGTATGAAAAAGAGTTCCCCATTGCAGTGAGTCTCAACTAATTTTATTCTGTGTTCTGGAGGAAACTGTGCAATATTCAATAGGCAGGAAACAGATGAAATTGGGGAAAAAAAAGAAATCACAGGGTTATCCAGAAATTACTCTTAAAAAGCTGCTGATTTTTCAGACCAGAGCATGAAGCCCTTTGCTTCTTGCTCCCCTATTTGAACCATCCCTTGGCAGTCTGGGGGCTGGAATTCTCTGCTGTCCTGCCCAGGCACTGGCAGGCTTTCTGCAGGGGCAGCGCCACCAAACAGAGGAGCAGAGGACACTGGAGGTCAGGGCTGGAGACGCTGGCTTCCTTCGCCCTAATTAACAGGCTAAGCTTCCAAATGCAGCCCAAAAGCAAGTGTGTGGTGGTGGGGGAGGCAGAGAGAGTTGGGACGTGTGGAGGTGTGAGTGATCCCTCTGGAATTGCTGGAGAATTCCCGTGCCCACTGGCGACTGGGAGCTGTCAGCGCCGCGGCAGGCGAAGATGGAGGTCACAAACCTCTGGAGAAACATTTTGCACAGTGTGGATCCAGTAGCTGTCATCTGCATCCGAGGTTTGGGAAGAGCTGTGTGCAGGGGGATGGCAGCAGCCTCGTAGCTTTTGTTTCTTTAATTGCTAACAGCAAGGCACTGCTGTTCTCTGGAGGAGAGGGGAGATGCTCGGGTTTACATTTCTCTTCTCCCGTTACTTTTACCTGGCTTGCTTCAGTCCTCTGCTGCTGAGCTCTGAAGGATTTTCATGTTGTTAAAATAGAATTAGCCAGCACCAAAGCAAGGGATTTTTTTTTTTAAAGCTTATTTAACTGCGAGACAGCAATAGGGAAATGTCACCAAACATTTGTTTGGTTCTGCCGTCAGGTTGGTGTAGCAGGGCTTTCAGATGGTTGCCCATATGTGGGGAAAACACATTTTCTGTTACTCATACTGCAAGCAGCTGTGTCTGGAAAAGGCAACCTGCAGCTCTCTTTGCTACAAGGGTGCAAGGCAAAATTCATTTCCTGTGGCAGGGGCAAACTTTGGATGGGCTCTAGAAGTGTTTTGGGTGTCTGATGGTGTAAAAGTATTCCTGCTCTGCATGGTGGCTGTTCTTTTGCTTTAGCTGCTGTGGCCCTAATGCTAAAACAAGGCTGAATTGTCACCCTTGGGCTATTTTGTGCAGGAAGTCCCTTCTGCACCAGGGTTTGCAACTCATTCGTGGTGGACATGTCCCCACTTTGCACAGTGGGGAGAGATATCACAGAACCCTCAAAAGATTTAGACTGAAAGGGATCCAAAGCTTAAAGCCCATCCAGTCCCATCTCCTGCCATGGGCAGGGACACCTTCCACTGTCCCAGGCTGCTCCAAGCCCCATCCAGCCTGGCCTTGGGCACTGCCAGGGATCCAGGGGCAGCCACAGCTGCTCTGGGCACCCTGGGCCAGGGCCTGCCCACCCTCCCAGCCACCAATTCCTGCCCAACATCCCAAAATGTGTGCCTGCCCTGTGGCAGTGCAGCCATGGCCTGTGTGCTGTCCCTGCAGGCCTTGTCCCCAGTGCCTGGGCAGCTCTCCTGGAGCCCCTGCAGGCCCTGGCAGGGGCTCTCAGGTGTCCCTGCAGCCTTCTCTTGTGCAGGGGAGCAGCCCCAGCTGTGCCAGGCTGGCTCCAGAGCAGAGGGGCTCCAGCCCTGGCAGCATCTCCGTGCCTCCTCTGGATTCATTCCAGCAGCTCCATGTCTTTCCAGTGCTGAGGACCCCAGAGCTCTGTGTGGGGCTCCAGATGGGGTCATACCAGAGCAGTGGAACAAGTCCTGTCCCTTGACCTGGCAATATCTCTTCAGATATCCTCTGGTGTAGTGGGTTGACCCTGGCTGGATTTCAGGCACCCATCAAAGCAGCTCTCTCACTCCCCTCCACAGCTGGACTGGGCAGAGAAAACGTAATGAAGAATTCATGATTTGAGGTGAGACCCATGAGAGATCCCTCACCAAATACTATCATGGGCAAAACATTCAGCTTGGGAGTATTATTTTAATTGATTAACAACAAAATCAGAGCAGGATAATTAGAAGTAAAAACAGACCTTTAAACATTTTCATTCCACCCCTCCCTCCTCCCCCAGTGGCCCAAGGAGACAGGGAATGAAGGCTATGGTCAGTTCATCACATGGTGGTCCTGCTGCTGCTCAGGGAGGGGAGTTGGAGTCCCTCCCTGCCCCAGCATGTGCTTCCCTCTCCATGGGCTTTCATCAGGGTCACAGCCTCTCTCAGGCATCCCCTGCTCTGCTGTGGGCTCCTCCAGGGGCTGCAGGGGAATCTCTGCATCCCTGGTGCCCTCCATGGGCTGCAGGGGAATCTCAGCTCTGGCTCCTGGAGCAGCTCCTGCCCCTCCTTCTCCACTGCCCTTTGTGTCTGCAGAGTTGTTCCTCTCACTTGTTCTCACCCTTCTCTTCTGTGCTCACAATTATAACTGGGCAACAACTTTTTTCTTTTTAAATCTGTTATCACAGAGGAATCACAGTCATTCCTGATGGGCTTGGCCTTGGGGTCTGTGCTGGAGCTGGCTGGTGTTGGCTCTGCTGGACATGGAGGAAGCTTCTGGCAGCTTCTCACAGAAGCCAGCCCTGCAACTAACAAAGCCTGGCCTTGCAAACCAGTTAAATCTGGTTAAGAGCATTTTCCACCCACACACCCACAGGCAGGTGTGAAGCCCTCATGGACTCTGGGATCTCCCATCCATCAGCTGGTGTGCTGAGCAGTGTCTTCAGGATGGTCAGGGCTTGCTCTTGCAACCTGTGCCACAGTTATCCTTCTCCAAACCAAGCAGGATCTGTGCCAATGGAGCACATGCTTGTCTGGCTGAAGGAAAAAAAATGAACCCACCCTAGAGCCTATTTAGGGTGCTTGTGATTTATTTTTTTCTTTATACAGTGCAAATGGTGAGTGCCTGTGTGGCAGTACAAAGCAGGAAGGGAAATGCTGCTAAGTGCTGATTATGTCTTCATGTGGGCACAGCAAGGGTTCCCTCCCTAGGTCTGGGGAGAATGGTGTTTTTGTGATTCTGTAAATGGCTGCACTCAAAGGCGGTAATTAGAATTTCTCTAGTCCCTAATGTATGTTATATATATATTTTTTTAATATATATATATTTATTAGCCTGGATAGATCCAGTGGTGACACTGGCTCACCCACCCCCCATCCCTTGTTAGCAGGATGCTTCTGTTATCTTTTGAGATGAAAGGTGCCCCAGAAATGTAAACCACCGATGAGCTGTGCTCCCTTTAATGTAAAAGAGTAATAATAAATACTGTCCTGCTGTTCCCCTCATCCCTTGTCATCACAAAGCACTCCATAAATTGCACTCCAGCCTCTTGCATTCCAGCTGTTGTGCGTACCGAGACACAGCCGTGCGTGGGAATAAAAGAAATACTACCTTTGGGGTCACTGCTGATGTTACCCACAGGTTAATGCGAGTGGTTTGTATTTCCCTTCACTCCCCCTTAATCCAGTCTCTGATCCATGTTGATCTGGAGGCTGAGTTCAGCCTGCAGCAGTTTATGCCTTTACCTCAGTTGAGTCCTAATACCAGTGGCTGTCTCGCATCCCTCTGGCCTGGGCAGAGTCAGTGACCTGGTCTCTGCTCACCAGGCAGTAGACTGAGGCTCAGTGGAATCCTGGGTGTTCACCTGTCCTGAAAATGGGACGGGGTTGTGTTTTTGATGGCCTTGCTTTGCTGCCTTTTCCCATGGGTTTGAAACTGCCGCCTGGCACCATGCGATGCTCAGGTTTCCCTTTGGCAGGCACTGCTCCTCTCCTCCTGGGCTTGGGTCTTTGCTTATGGAGGAGAGTCTCAGCCATCCCTGTATCATGTTTTCCTTCTGTCAGCCACACCTCCTTCCCATCCAGCATCCACTCAGAGGGTGAGTGTTTTGGAAGGAGGGATGAGTGTGGCTGAGCTCTGCAATGTCTCCATGGGGAGCCCCTGGCTCCTCAGAGCATCCTCTAGCTCCCTGATTGTCCTTCCTTCCTCATCCTCATGCTTTTGGCCCAGGAGTGAACATCAGCCAATAAGTCAGATGCTGTCCCAGCCCACGCACAGCAGTTGAAATTCCCCGAGTGAAATCCATTTTTTAATTTCATTAGACATCCAGAACTCTTTCCTAGCACTGAACCAGATTTATATTTTGGAATCATAAAATAGTTTGGTTTGTGAAGGCCATCTAGTCTGCTTGTAATGGGCAGGGACATCTTCCATTAGACAAGGATGCTCAGAGCCCCATCCCACCAGGACTTGGATGCTTCCAGGGATGGGACAGCCACCTTCTTTGGGGACTTCTTTGTCCTCCAGAACTGGAAGGATAAAGATTTAGTTGATGCTCAGCTGCAAACTGGCCTCCACGCTCATTGGCTGGGGTTCAGGCATATCCAAATTATCCAAATTCAGACTGGGCTCCCGTGATCTGGCCGCAGCCTGGGGGGCGATAACCTCCATCACAAAGGTCCAAGCCAGCAGCCTGGGTTATTTTAAAGCAGGTAAGTGGAAGAGCCCACTGAGATAAGTGCTCAGGTAATCACACAGGTCCAAACTGTGAAACCACCTTATGTCATCAAAGCAATTTGAAAATCAATTTGATGTCTGGCAGGGAGGCAGACACGTCGGGTCCCTTCGGCGTTCATTAGCATTCAGGTGGCAGCACTCTGCCAAAGCTGCTTTTTCTGGGAAAGCTATTGAAAAAAAAAATTAAAGGAGAGGGAAAAATTAAAATTAGGCATTAACCATAATTTCCTCTCATTAAAGGTAACAACAGCCCCAGCACCAGTCTGGAATGGGGCTGGTTGATGGGTTTTCAAGACGGGGAAACAGAGTGCACAACATAGAAGTGAAGTGATGATCAAATAAGAAAGCAAATGAGGCTCCCCCCTCGTTTTTAACAAAGGCAGGAGCGGGGCCAGTGGCAGAGTGGTTTAACTGAGCAGTTAGAAAATTGGAGGTCAAAGCCTGACATGGCTATTGATGAATTGAGGGTGTTGGAAGAAGAGTAGCAGACATCACGAGTGGGCTGTAGGGACTGAAACATGAAGCAAGATTAAAAGAAGTTAAGTACCTGGAGGTGGTGTGGCTGTGCAGCAGTGAGGTGAACCATAATTACAGTCACCACATGCTGCAGACTGGAGAGAGACCAAGGGAGAGAGGATCAGAGTGGGGTAAGGCAGAGGAAGGGGGGGAAGATTCAGGGTTTTGAATCTCTTTGTTCCAGATGTGTTTGGGCAGGTTGTGTGGTGCAACACCTGCTGGTCATCTCTTTTTTGCCATCTCCTCCTGACTTTATTCTAGTTCATACCCTGATGTTTCCCATGCACCTCAGGTCATTAATGAAGGGCTGGATTGTTCTCTGCTGGCTGAGGATGAGACTAGGGCAACCTCCTTTAAAGCATCCTCATGGACGTGGGGTTCAGTGCTTGAAGGAGCAAATCCTTTGAAGCTGTGGCCTGGTGATTCATACCATGTGGGACATACTGGGCAGGGTGCTGGGATGGAGCTGGCTTAGGGCTGGCAGCAGCTCTCAGGAGGAGGTTCCTGCCTGCTGTTTTCAGGTGTCAGGCTCCCATTGCAGCTTTTCCTGCAGTGGTGTCACTTAGTTGCTCTCACTTGATGAGGTCGCTTGTTTTCATGAAGCCTTTATGAGCTTCATGTATTCCTATCATCATGCCTGCCTTTGAAACTAGAGTGGAGATGATGCCCTGGGCAGGTGATGTACTGAAAATTGTAGGTGCAAAGACTTGAATGCATTTTTTTTTTATTAAGCTTTCTGGTTTACAAAGGCAAGCTCTAAATGAATCCCTAACGACTGTGACTGCAAAATTATCTCCATGAATCCAAGCGTAGCAGCACCTCCCTGAGTCTGCAGGTAGCCTGAGATGGTAAAATAATGGGTGAGCATTTCTGCTTCTTACCAGATGTTTCAGGGAGCTCAGCTTGGTGGCTTTGCCTTGATTGGTCTTGATTAACTTTTCCCCTGATGATTTTTTTGGTGCCTTAAGAGACAAAGGGAATGGGCTGAGGGGTGGCATGGGGGTTGTTACCTTCGAGGTTTCTTCCAACCCAGACAATTCCCTGATTCTATGGTTCTAAATCTCCCAAAGCCTGCTAACACCATACTTTTCCATGTTTGCACTGATTGCATGATCAATTAATTGATTGAAACCGTGTTTGCATGTAACATTTTTCATCTGGTTTCTCAAGGAAATCTGAGACCTGGCTGTTTCTCTATCCCATCAGTAATTCATGAACCATGAAGTGGGTAAGGGTCAGGTTTGTTGGAGGACTAGGAATAATTTGAAGTGCCTAGATTTCTTCAGAATAAATATCTTGCCAGAGACCCTAATGACTCGAGTGAGGAAACATCTGCAGTGATATGAGACACACCAGTGATGGTAGAGCCATGCCATGCGGTTGCCACCCAGCTGCAGATGGGTGGATGCTTTTAAACAAATTAATCCTGAGGGTGCCTGCAATCTCTATGCAGCCAGACACTCCTGGGATAAATCCTGGACCTAATTCCAAGCTGTCTGGCATCTCATGTAGTCATCCAGCTTCTGCAGAGCAGGGACAGGGAGCAGCCTCTCTGTGAGGCACTGAGGGACTGGACCTTTTGCATGTGTCTGAGCTGGGCAGACACGAGTCTTGGATCAAATTAAAAAACACAGCAACTTGTGAGTTCGTTAGACATGACTAAGGGCTGCTTGGGTTAATGGAAAAGTTGAGCAGAGCTTAATTGTTCCTGCATAAAGAGCACATGGAGGAGCTGTGGAGGCTGTCAGAGGGGATGTGTGTAAGGTGTAGCTTTGGTGCTTGTAGGGTGGGAGCGAGTAGATAAGCCAGCATTATTTTAGGAAAAGTATAAAACTAGGACTCAGAAGCTTTTATTGTGAGGGCTGTTGGTGCCAGAGCAGCTGCAGCAGGGAGCTGGCCTGGGATGCTGTGGTTCAAATCTTTTTTTTTTTAAAACACATTTGCTTTATGTGGGGGGATTTTGTGCCAAATGAGATACCATGTGCTGGTGACAGTCCTGTTGTGTGCCGTGTGGCTGGCACAGAGCCCATGGGTAACTGCTGGTGGTGGGAGTTGGTCTGTGTGCCTGCAGACCCCTGTCAGCTGCAGGACATGTGGGTGAGCCCAAGGCTGCCGTGGAAGTGGGGCAGTGGCACAGAGAGGCTCAAGAGCCTCCTCCCTACAGCAGTTTCTCAATGTCTTCTCCAGCCATCCTAGAATCCTGCAATAGTTTATGTTGGAAGGGATCTTAATGATCACCTAGTTCCATGCCCCTGCCATGGGTAAGGACACCTTCCACTAGACCAGGTTGCAGTGACAGAGCCCGAGGGTGGAAGGTGAGGGGTGGGCAGCCTTCAAATCTCTCAGCAAAGCCTCTTCCCTCCTCCCCAGCCACTCCATCCCATGAAAAGATGTGTTGATGCCTGCCACCTTACTATTACTTAAAGCACTGGTCTCCATGACCAGCCCCAGCTCTTTGCTTGCACATCACTTGCTGATTTGTTTTGCAGCTATTTGGGAAGGTGAGAGAAGAGGCAAAGAAGAGAGAAGGGGTTGGGAAAGGCATCACAATTGTTGGAGTGAGTGGTCAGATCCCTGCTGTTGCCCTGAGGGGAGACAGGGACACCAGGCTGAGCCTGGGGAGCCCCAGCCTGCATCCTCATCCCTCCATCACAGCTGTGAGGAGTCAAGGAGAGTTTAGTAAGTGTTGCATCAGCACAGAAAAAACATACTTGATGCAGAAACATCATGAGGGGAAATAAAAATTTTATATGTCTTTTCTTTTTGTTTCTCCCTCTTTTACGCCTCGGTAGCACACACTGAAGTTGTCTGGGTGGATCTGGTCTCTGCACTCGGGTCATTTTATGACTGTTCTTGCTGTTTTCATGGGAGTCAAGTGATTTATGTGCATCTTTGCAGATCTGGGCCTTTAGCTAATATCGAAGTGCACACCCACGCATGCCACTATGGCAACATCTAATAACCCCAGTGTAGAAAAATATTTCCTTTTCATTGTAGCAGTTAAGCTGGAATTTCTGAGAGGACTGATGGCATGAAGTGCTGAACTCCCACCCAGGTAAATAAGAGTTGAGCATGTTATTCTTTCCAGTTCCCTTTTTGACTAACTCCTTGGAGCGTGTCTCTGCTGATGGTGGATTGTGTGGGGAGAGGAGGCAGCTGGAGCCTGGGTGGCTTCCTCACAGCCATTCTTGCTGGTACTTTGGAGCATTTAGGCACCACCCCAGAGCTCATGTGCTGGGAAGAGCCATCTTGCCAGTGCTGTGCAGAGCAAGGTGGTGCTGGATGAGGAGGATGCTGAGATCTGACTCATCCCAGTGTTACTGCAGGACTTGAACTCTATTTTGGCAGCTCTGGCTCCCAACCCTGCTGCCTTCAAGAGCTATGTCTTTTCTGTGGTGATGATGGTGAGATTCCCTTCTGGTCCTAGGCTGGGCTCCTGGTCCTCAGCAATCAGGTGCCAAATGCTCAGTGTGCTCCAGTGGTGCTGGTTTGGTACCAGGATTTAGGATCTGGCAGAAGCATTTGGCCCCAGAATGTTGCCTCTCCCTGGGTCACGCTGAGGGATGTTATGTGTGGGTACCTGGGGGAGATCCCTGAAGGTGTTTTGAAGCCAGGGGGAGAGAGGGGAGGAATTAAATAAAAACAAGAAAATGTTTGTCCCACCATAGCCAGCAAAGTGGGATTAATGAGATTCTGCAGAGGGCAGAGGGAGGGCAAGGACACAGTCAGCAAAAATGGGTCTGGATGGCCGTAGCATAAATAGGGAGGGTGTGGAGGAAGCTGGAGACACTGCCCTGCAGAATTAGCTGGACACTGACTATATCTGAAGCCCCTTCCAGCCTCAAAAGCCCTCATTCAGTACCTACTTTGTTTCAACAATTAGAAAGACGAAAGAGCATCTGTCCTGCAAATTGTGTGCTAGGACAGATGCCCAGTGTGAGGTCCTGCACTGGCAACCAATGGTTCAAAACAAACAAAAATATCCTTTTCAGTCAAGAGATCTGCTGTTGGGCTGTCTCCAAATGCCTGCACATTGACAGAGTAAGGTTTTTTCCTCAGGGTGTCCATCCAGAGCTGGGCTGTGCAGCGAGAAAACCTGCTCTGCTGTGTGCATCATGAGTTAATTACCAACTTCTAATCACATCTGGTGTGGCTGTCTCACAGGGCATGTCCTGTCTGCCACTGTGATGTGATGAAACCTGGTGAGAAAGCTCATTGTTCTGGGTTTTCCAGAGAAGCTGTGGCTGCCCCATCCCTGGAAGTGTCCAGGGCCAGGTTGGATGGGGCTTGGAGCAACCTGAGCTAGTGGAAGGTGTCCCTGCCCATGACAGGGTGTTGGACTGAATCATCCTTAAGGTCCCTCCCAACACAAACCATTCCATGGACTTCTGTTAAGGAGCTCCTCTGAACTGTTCTGGAGTGCTTTGGGGGAGTCATGGAACACTTTGGGTTGGAGGGAATCTTCAAGACCATCTACTTTCAATCCTCCTGTCATGGGCAGGGACATCTTCAACTAAATCAAAGCTCAAATGCCCATCCAACCTGGCTTTGAGTGTTTCCAGGGTGGGATGTGAACCATTTCTCCGGGCAGCTTATTCCTAAGGATGGGTTGGGCAGCAGAATTCCAGAGGCTGATCTGATGCCCTTAAGTCTGTGATGATGCTCCTTCTTTGCCACCAGATGAATGTCAGCTCCTGTTACAGAGTGCAGGAGAAGAAAAGATCCCAGATGGCCTCTCAGTTTGAAATGTCAGATGGATAGGAAAAATGGCTGTTCACTCCTACCTACTCATCTCATGTAGGGATTGATGCATTTGGGGGCAAAGCCACAACAGCATCTTCCCTTTATTCAGGGCACCTCCCTGTCCCCCAGTGAGAGGGATGGGAAGGATGGCAGCTCCTGCTCACAGAGTGCCTGAGGAGAAATGTTTTCCAAATTTTTTTAAGATACGTGATAAAAACAGGGGTCAATACTGCTGAAGCATCAGTGACAGGAGCACTGCTGGAAGTGGAGTCAGGATTTCATGGGAGAGCATGGGCTTGGTGGGTGCTTTCATGTTTTAGTCCAAGACAAGACCCAGTGCGGGTCCCATGTGGAGCATGTGGACCCTCATGAAGAGAGTTGTGGGTTTTCCTCCTCTCAGAGGTTAGGATTGCTGGGGTGAGCAATTCTTTTGATGGAATAAAGAGAAAATGAGGAGATGACTCTCCAAGCGAGTTCTGTAGGCACTTGCTTGGAAAGCAAATGATTGATTTCTCCTCTTGAGGGTTTTCAGATGCTCCTCCGTGTTTAGCTTTGCTGGACAGTTTAAAGGAAAATGCTGAGAAAGATGAAATTTCCTATTCAGTCCTCTCAGTTCATTCCCTGAAGCTCGAGGAAGGCTCCCTGGAAGGTCAGTGGCAGCTCCTGCAGTAGCGTGATGGACTCATTTCCCTTTCCCCCACCGCATCCCCGTCTCCAGGCCCTGCTGTCACGGTGCAGCTGTGCGAGTGGCAAAGTGCAGATGCTCATTTTTTTTTTTTTTTTTTTTTTTTTTTTTACGAGCTGGCCGAGCCTTCTGCCGTCCCCCAGCTTTGGCAGAGGAGGCTGCAGCTCCACGCACGGCATCTGCCGGAGCGCCCGGGGGGCTGGCAGGGTATGAAAGGGAGCTGCGGGGCCAAGCGGGAGGCGCTGGGGTGGCTCGGGATGGATGTGGCCTCGGCAGGGGCTGGGAGCAGATCCCGGCTTTTTCCCTTCTTCCCCCGTGTCTGTTTGTGTTGGATGTCCCGGCAAATTGTGCCCTCTGCAGATGGGCTTTGACCTTGGCTGCCACCCAGGCTTGCTGTGCTGGGGCAGGTAGAGATGGGATGGATTCGTAGCCTTTGGGACCCGCAGAGCATTTTCTAAATATGAGGTCTGATTTATGCCTGGTAACTACCTTTTTCCACTGTAAGGAAAAAGAAAAAAAAAATTGGTAATTTATTTTCCCAGGGGTTGTGGGAAACTGCACTTACTTGAGCTTGAGGTAACTTCAGCTGAGCCTGTTGAAATCTCTGATACATCCCAAGGCTCCTGAGTTCAGAAAATAAAAATAAAACAGGGATAACAATCCCAGCGTGCCCCATGAAAGACAAGAATGGGGCAAATAGCAGGAGTTCGGGGAGTTTTTTATCTTGTACGTGGATGTGCTTGATGGAAAATAAATGCACTACAACTTTAAGGCTTTGCCTGCAGCTAAATATAAGGGTGTGCTGGCTCCACCCTGCTGCTCTGTTAGGGATACAGGCATTTATTTTTCTGGGGTGGGTTTTTGCTTTATTTTTTCCCCTTCTCTTTTATTTTATTTTATTTTTGGTGAATCTCCACCATGAAATAACCGACAGCTTAAGTGAGTGGTCCTGGAGCGTGCAGGGGAGGTACCTCCTAACACTCTCCCCATGGAAAGTTAAAGGACTGGGACTTGACCAAATTTCAACTTTCATGTAAGTGCTGCGCGCTGTTGTCCGATGGGGAGATGAGGATGGCAGGGATGAAGTCTTAAGACAGCAATCTACTGTTTTACTCTGGCTTTCCTGAGCCCCCAGCCTGCTTGGTGTTAAGCCAAGAGCCAGGTTAGCCTGGGGAAGCTGAGCTTTGTGGCTTGGGGATGGTCAGCCCTGAGGGGAAGATTATTATTTTCCTAAATTTTTTGTTTTAATTTTAGTCGAAAACTGTTGTTGTTGTTAAAACTCAGAGAGGTTATGGTAGGGTGTGTTTTCAGTCAGCATTTGCTCAGTCTAAACTTATTTTTTTCCGACTTTCTGTTTTTGAAAGAGAAGCCAGTTTCATCTCCATTTTCTATAATCATCTGCTTATTTTATTAGCTTTTTCCAAAAGGCTGTATTTCCCCCGATGCCTGGCCACCTGTTTTCTATGAGCTGCTGAAGGTCTGAGCTCTTGCTCCGCGCGTGCAGAGCAGATTTCTTTCAACAAGCCAAAAGAAACGACACAGCTATAGACTAAAAAGGGCAAAAAACCCCACATGCTGTGCTATTTTGGTAGTAGCAAATTATGCGTCCTACAAATTACCATTGGTTATGAACATTGTCCGTCTGTCTGGATGACAATGTCCTGCTTTCAGACCACTGCTAATACGTTTAGAATTAGGATAATACTCATTGAACTCCAAAGCGGCTCCTCTTTTCTTCGCCCTGATTTATTCCTACCAGCAAATGTCACATGCAAGTGGAAGTTTTATGGCTGGATAATTCACAGCCTGTTGGGCATCTTATTAGGAAAGGCTCGGACTTTTAAAAAAAGTGACTTGAGGTTGTTCTTTTAGTGTTGGGAAAGTATCGATTCTCTAGGTTTTCTCACTTGCTGACTTTCTTTTAAGTTTTTTTTTTTTCCCTTTCTTAACCTCACCCTTTTTTTGTTTACTTTTTGCTCTCCCTTTCCCTTTCCCTCTTTGTTTTCTCACCTCCTTTTCTTTTCCCCCCTTTTCTTTTCCTCCTTTTTATTTTACCTCTCCTTTTCTTTCACCCCTTTTCTTTTCCCCCTTTTCTCCTTCCTTCCTTCCTTCCTTCCTTCCTTCCTTCCTTCCTTCCTTCCTTCCTTCCTTCCTTCCTTCCTTCCTTCCTTCCTTCCTTCCTTCCTTCCTTCCTTCCTTCCTTCCTTCCTTCCTTCCTTCCTTCCTTCCTTCCTTCCTTCCTTCCTTCCTTCCTTCCTTCCTTCCTTCCTTCCTTCCTTCCTTCCTTCCTTCCTTCCTTCCTTCCTTCCTTCCTTCCTTCCTTCCTTCCTTCCTTCCTTCCTTCCTTCCTTCCTTCCTTCCTTCCTTCCTTCCTTCCTTCCTTCCTTCCTTCCTTCCTTCCTTCCTTCCTTCCTTCCTTCCTTCCTTCCTTCCTTCCTTCCTTCCTTCCTTCCTTCCTTCCTTCCTTCCTTCCTTCCTTCCTTCCTTCCTTCCTTCCTTCCTTCCTTCCTTCCTTCCTTCCTTCCTTCCTTCCTTCCTTCCTTCCTTCCTTCCTTCCTTCCTTCCTTCCTTCCTTCCTTCCTTCCTTCCTTCCTTCCTTCCTTCCTTCCTTCCTTCCTTCCTTCCTTCCTTCCTTCCTTCCTTCCTTCCTTCCTTCCTTCCTTCCTTCCTTCCTTCCTTCCTTCCTTCCTTCCTTCCTTCCTTCCTTCCTTCCTTCCTTCCTTCCTTCCTTCCTTCCTTCCTTCCTTCCTTCCTTCCTTCCTTCCTTCCTTCCTTCCTTCCTTCCTTCCTTCCTTCCTTCCTTCCTTCCTTCCTTCCTTCCTTCCTTCCTTCCTTCCTTCCCTCCTTCCTTCCCTCCTTCCCTCCTTCCCTCCTTCCTTCCCTCTTCCCCTCCTTCTCTCTTTCTCTTTCTTTCCCTTTCTTTCCTGTTTTTTTTTTCAATTTTCCCTTTATTTTGCCTCCTATTTTTAAATTTATCTTATTTTCTCTGTTCTTTCCCTTTCGTTCTTTCCAGTGGAGCACAAGTTGAACTGAGGGCTTTCTCACCTTTCCATCTGAGCTTCATGAACATCAGCTCTGAAGTACGACTCCAGACCCACAGTGAGGACTGTGGTGCAGTAAGAAATAGATGTAGCACTGTAAGAAATAGATGAGGATTGCAAATAATCAATTCACCTTTAGATATGCCTTTCAGAGGTGGTTCATGGCCACATCTTGACCTCTGGCTGGTCTTTTTTAGGCAGTGTAAGGTGAATACTCTAAGCAGATATTTCCAGATGTGACGTTGCATGGTGGTTCATGGGCAGGGGTGGGAGCAGGGTGAAGCCTCTGGTGCTCCAGGTCAGTGATGGGCTGTCTGTGTGTGCTGGGTGAATCCCAGCACAGGAGTACCCAGCAGGCAGCTCTGTCCTCTCCTGCAAGTCCTCTCTGGACCAGAGTGTCCCCTGCAGCCACGCCAAGGGCAGGTTATGCCCTTTCCAGCTGCGAGGCTTGAGAACAGATGGTGTCTTGTTCCACTTTCACACCACCCTGGCTTCCTTTCCAATTTTCCTGAGTCACCTTTTTCACAAAAGAGATTGAAAAGAGGAGACTGGCATGTCCATGGGGGCAGGTAGCTTTTTCCCTCCCGTGCTGCCTGGCACACTGCAGTTGGAGAGTGTCTGGTCGGTGTTTCTGCAGCGTCTCTCTGCCGTAACGCCTCTGTGCTTCTCCTCTCCAGGGTTTTCCATGCCGGTTATCTGTGCCAAGCAGGAGACAGGAGGTGAGCTGCTTTGCTGACTGTCTGGGGGGAAAACAGTGCTGTGGCCTGGTTTTGTGTCGGATGGATTCAGGCATTGCTCCATGATGAATTCAAAGACTGCTTCCTTCTTTCTCTTCCTGCCCCTTCATCTTCCTCTCCTTCTCCTCATCCTCCTCTGCTTCCTCTCCTTCAGTGCTTCCTTTCCTTCTCCTCCTCTCCTTTTTTTCCTTCTCATCTTCCACCTTCTGCCTTCTCCACACCTTCTTGCCTTTCCACCTTTTCCTTCTTTCCCCTCTTTTACTCCCCTCCTTCCTCTCCTTCTCCTGCCTTTCTCTCATTCTTTCCTCTCCTTCCTTCTCTCCTTCCTCCTACTCCACCTCTGTCACAACCACTACCACATGCTGGTGCTGCTGCAGGATTCAGATGCTGCACAAATCCAGAGCAACATTCCCAGCTCTGACTGTCCACAACCCGAATCCCATGCCACAGCTCTTTCCTCTTGCACTGCAGTGGCATCTTTTGCAGAAGGGAGACCTCAGAGCATCCCAGCAGATGGCTGGTGGTGTGGGACACCCAGGAGCACTTTTGAGAGCTCCTCCCTTCAGGTGCCAGGGGTGTTGGTTGCCAGGATCAGTCCCACTGTCACCCTCCAGTTGCTGCTGGGGTGTCTCAGGGCTTTGGGTGGCCAAACAGCACAGCAGCCTTGTATCTCCTGCTTTACACCTGTGGGTACCAGAAAGGTGTGGAACCCCCTCATTGTGAAGGTGCTTTCAGAGGGCTCCTTGCACAGGGACTATTTTCAACAGTCTCTCTCCACTGCAGGGTGAGGATAGGGCTGGCTGGGCTGCATGCTCAGATGTTTGGGAGCTGCTTTGGGTGGTGTTTCAGGTCATAAAACCCAAGGGCTGTGCCTGGAAAGACAGATTGCTGCCACAGCATAAACAAATCTATAGAGCCCAGGCAGCCAGCAAATTCACCATGTGCAACATGTATGTTTCTCCATCCCTCTTGTCCAAACTGAGAATGGCTTGAGCATTGAGGGAAGGTCCTGTGGGCAGCAGCTGAGGGTGCTTGGAAGGGGCTGAGCCTGGAGAAAAGGAGGCTCAGGAGGGACCTTGTGGCTCTGCACAGCTCCTGACAGGAGGGGACAGCCGGGGGAGTCGGGCTCTGCTCCCAGGGAACAGGGACAGGAGCAGAGGACATAGGCTGCACCAGGCAATGTTCAGGTTGGACATGAGGAATTTTTCCACACAAGGGATGGTTAAAAAATTGGAAGGGGTTGTCCAGGGAGGTGTTGGAGTCCCCATCCCTGGAAGTGTCCAAGGAAGGCCTGGAGGTGGCACTGAGAGCTCTGAGCTGGTGACAAGGTGGGCATCAGGCACAGCTTGGGCTTGATGATCTTGGAGCTCTTTTTTAGCTGAGATGGTTCTGTGATTCCCTGATTGCTGCCCTCTGGAGAGGGAGAGAGGTGATGTGTATAGGTAGCAGGTGGTTCTTACTTACAGTGAGCCCCACATGGATCCCACGGAGCTGGGACTGGTATGAGGTGGCACTAAAGCTTTGTCAGAGCCTTTGTCATTCCATCTGCGTCAAACCCCTGGAGTAAGAGTGAATCTACTGTCCTCCAGGTGGTTTTGGAGGAGCTGTGTAATGCTTGCTGGAGTGTGGATGTGCAAATCCCTCCCTACAGGTCCCTGAACCTGTGGCAGTGGGTAGGAATTAAAGGCTGTTTTTTTTGTTGAAGGGTTGATGAGCTGTGGCTGGTGCTGCTCTTTTATACACCTCTTCCATCCCCTGATGGGCAGGGTGCAGTGGCCACTGGCAAACTGAGCAAAAGCTCTGCAGAGCACCTGAAAAGGGCTGTGTCTGTGTGTGTATGGGCTGCAGAGGGGCAATGCACACCCACTTGGGGGTTAGCAGTGCTCAGAAATGGAAGTTCTCCTTTGGAAGCCTGCGTGAGCACCATTTCCCGGGAGTTGCCTAATTTAAATCATCTTTGCTCTGTTTTGTCCTATCCATTATTTTCAGCTGTCAACATTAAGTGCCACAAAGACCCTGTAATAGGCTTCTTTCTGCTTCCCTCTAATAATCCCAGAAACAGTCACTGGGCCCTTTGTCTGGGGCTCTGTGATGGCTCTCAGTGTTCAATTTGCTGGAGAGGAACCACTTTGTGGAACAGTAGGACAATCAGTGAGGCAGTGGCTCGAGTGCTGCCATCCTCCCTTTGAAGAGGCAGGAGAGGAGCGAGATGGAATTGTGTTTTGCCCATCATGGTTAATGACTTCTAAGAAAAGCTTCAGTGGCAGCTCAACAAAAGTGATCCTGGCTTACAAAAATAGATGTATTTAATTTGCCCCAGAATTTGTTGGGGTTTAGAATGATCCTTGGAGCTGAATGAGGGCACTGAGATCTGGTGGTCAGGTCTGGGTTAGGACTCAGAGTCTGTGTCCAGCGGGAGTGTCCCAGCCTTGTGTGTCAAGGCCAGCATGAAGTCCAGCAAAGGTGAGTGTTGCCAGATTTTTTTGGCTTTTTTAGGCATTGGTAGGATGCAGTGAAAGGTCTTTACACTGCTACCAGATCCACTAAGGAAGAGGTGAATGGTGAAACAGCAGGGTCCTGTCAGTGCCGTGGATCCATCTTTGGCAGTCCTGAACCACACAGAGATTTCTTACATGCCCTCAGGGATGCCTGCTTGGGGCTGGGGGCGAACCAGGAGGCTTCTTGAGGGCTCTGCCAGTACTTGGATGCTGCAGTCTTTATGTCTTCCTTGGGGCTGTGTAAGGCATCCCATGCCCAATTCAGGATAGACTGAGGAAACTTTACCCTGGTTTCTTACTCCTCATCTTTTACTGAAGGGGAGGAACAGCAAGTGCCTCTCTTGCTTGAAGCATTCCATGTGATTCCATATGATTTTGTTCTGTTTTCCTTATCTTACTTGTGCTGCTGCCCATCTCCTTCCCCCTCTGCCATCAGTTCCAGCTCCAGGTCTGACCTCCCAGTTTGACACCAGTCTGCTTCAAAAATTCCCTTTTTTAAGGGATCAGCTCAGGGCAGCTAAAAGTACCCGGATTACAGCTAAAAGTACCCTAACAGTGCTTCACTGGGGATTAGAAGGCTCTTTGTCTTCATTGGTCAAGAAGGCTCTGTGACAACCTTCTTCTAGAGATTTTAGGGAGAGGAAAGGTGTGAAGATGGAGCTTGATGTGTTTTTGAGTAGCTTCTCCAGGCACTACCTGTCATACCTCTCTTGCTCAGCCCTCTTGGTCTTGGATGTGAAAAGGTACCAAGGTGGAGTCAGGGATGGCTCAGAAAGCAGGTGAAGAAGACTAATAATTCAGCTTTTCTATAAGTGCATAAACAATCTGTTATGGTGGGAACATAAATAATGAGGAGAAAAAGAACTTTCCAAGTAAGTGTTGCAAGGAGAAGTAACTTTGATTTTTAAATTTGAGCTGTGCATGCAGAAGCACAGGATGGTGGCTTCTGAGTCTATTTATCCTGAAACTTAATTCTTACAGGGACCGTTGTCAAGGGGTTATTTTTGCATTGGTTTTATGTTGACTGGTGCTACATTTAATCTGCCACCACTCTGCTCAGACCCTTTGCCTGCTGTTTGGCTTTTTTGAGTGCTGCTGGAGTGTCTGATGGGTTTTTGTGGCCTTGAAGCTTTATTCCCCTCCGTGCTAAGACAGCAGCTTTAGGAGTGAAAAACGAGTTAAAAAATGCATTAAAGGAAAGCTGTTGGTGTAACATGATTTTTGCTCAGTCCCATATGGCTTGGGGGTCCTAGGCTCACTCAATAAACCCACTTAAAGTGTGCTCTGCCTCATAAATGTCCCACAAATACCCCCTTGATGTTAGCATGGCCCACAGCAACACCTGGGTGCTTTCCATGAGGTCCAAGGTCTGCAGTTGGGTGGGAAGCTAAAAATCTAAGGAAAACTGTCATGACAAAATCCAGGCTTGTTTAGCCCATTTGGTTGTGGAAAGAAAAGTTGCAAACTGGACCTCTGAGCAATCCCAGAGGAAAAGAAAAACAATGTGTTAGAAGAAGGAAAAAAATCCAAAAAGAGCTGGAAGTGTTGAAGGCAGTCTCATGGGTTTGGGGTGGCGTGAGCACTCAACTCTGGCAGTAAAGCTGAAGCTGTGGTCGAGGAGAGAACTTGCCCTTGGGCTCTTCCTTGGAGTCAAGGAAGGTGGATTGTTTTCCGGCGATGAAATTTCCTATTGAAAGATTGAATGCTTCCTTCTCTCCCTTGTGAATGGGACACCCGGGAAGCATGCTGGTTCCAATTACCAGCACAGCCAGCCCAGGTGCTGCAGTCAGTCAGGAATTTATACCTTTTCATACGTTCTAGAAATGATAAAAACTTTTTTTATTATTATTATTTTTTAATTTTTTTTTCTTTTTCAATGTATGTAGTGATTCAAAGCAGGAGCCCAGCCAGACTGCTTTTGATTTGTTCCCATATTAATGTTTTATGTCTGAATATGTGCCTGGTCACTCAAATTAGTCGAACTCGCTACTGCAGTTGAGCCCAAAAATATGGTCCCAATCAATGCAGGCTCATTGATAGGGCTGGAGCACCTCTCCTGTGCAGACAGTCTGCGAGAGCTGGGATTGTTCAGCCTGGAGAAGAGAAGGCTGTGAGGTCTCTCCAGAGACCTTATTGTGGCCTTTCAGTACTTAAAGGGAGCTTACAAGAAAAAAAAAAATAAAAAAAAAAAAGAGTTTTTAGTAGAGCCTGTTGTGATAGAACAAAGGGTGATGGTTTTAAACTGAAGAAGGGGAGATTCAGACTAGATGTAAGGAAGAAATTTCTTACTGTGAGGATGGTGAGGCCCTGGCACAGGCTGCCCAGAGAAATGGTGAGTGCCCCATCCCTGGAAGTGTCCAAGGTTAGGCTGGATGAGGCTTGGAGCTACCTGGGGCAGTGGAAAGTGTCCGGAATCCCTTCTCCCAGCCCTTTCCCTGCCTGCATGGGCAGGGTGGATGGCCTGATTTACAGGCAGTGCTGGCTGGAGCTGCTGCGAGCTGTGACTGCAGATGGGCCCGCAGGCTGCAGCTTTGCATGATGCCTTCTGCAGATACCTGGCAGAGCACAAAGACCTCGTTAAGGCAGCCAGTTTGCCTGCAAGTGCACACCCCTTCCAGAGCACAATTGGCTAAGTGCTGCTCCAGGACCAGGCTATTGCACCCCCACCTTCCAGTTGATATTTAAAATAAGAGCATACATCCCTGTTATTGTTTCCATCCAGGGTTGCCTGCAGCTCTTCAGGCAGGATCCCCACTTTCCTACAGGGCTGCACAAAGCCTCAGCAGAGACAAAACTTGCCCTGCAGTATGAGATGAGGGGCAGCAGGCAGATCATGGAATCACAGAACCCTTTACAATGGAAAGAAGATCATTGAGTCCAACCATTCCCCAAGCTCTCGACAGGGCTTTAAAATCCCTCCAGGGATGGGGACTGCACCACTGGCATGAGCAGCCTGTGTCAGGGCTGGACAACACTTTTCACTGAGAAATTTCCCCCAGTCTCCCATCTAAACCTGCCCTGGTGCAGTTTGAGGCTTTTCCCTCTCACCCTGACCCTTGTTCTGTGGGAGCAGAGCCCAGCCCCTGTCAGGGAGCTGTGGGGAGAGAGAAAGTCTGTCTCCTCTCAGACTTCTTTTCTCCAGGAGTAACTAGCTGGAGGAGAATGAAAAAATGCACGAAGCAGCTTACAATGTATGGAAATGTTGCATATCCATGTGTGTGGCTGCAGAAGATTCCCGTTGTACGGCTGTGTTGCTGGGAGTACACGGTCATTAGGAGTGAGCTGGAGTGGGAACACCTGGAGGGCCAGAGTTAAGGACTGATTATGCAGCCCAGCCCTGGCTTTTCTTCACTTTGGAGAGCTGCACAGCATAATTTCATCATGGATTTATATACAGCTAATTGGCATATAGTTTGATATGCAAATAAAACCATATAAATATCAAGAGGAAGACTTAAAGCTGTGCTTTCCACTGTCATGCTACAATCCTTGCTTTTCTGGTCAGTCTAATCTACTCGATTGCTCCTTTCATCATCTTGTGTTTTGAAGGCATGATATCTCTTTCAAAGAACATCTGTCAGACGTATATTAATTAGTTAATTTTTCTGCATGGAATGTAAACACGAGGGTGGAGAACCCAAAGCCCTGAGGATCCAATGAGGTGTGTGGCCAAGTAATTATTTTGGGGTAATGCAGAGATGTGGCCTGTGCTCACTCTATAAAGGCAAGAAACAGGTTTCCTACCAGATATAGTCAGTTTATGCTAAAGATTGTAGTGAAATTATCTTGATGTGGGCACTACAGCCTGTGTCATAGACACACCATAGAGATGGCATTTCCAAACTGAGCTTTCTATGCCAAAGATGCTACTGGCAGTGGTGCTGAAGTATGTTTAAATTCAGTTTTTAATTAAGAATATTAAGTTTAAGTAGTTCAAGAATGGAAGAAAGCATGGAGAGAGCCAATATTTTTGTGCTGAAGGAAAACGTAAGGTATAGATTTTTTAGCTGGTAGCACCAAGTTTCACTCCTGACTTGGGGCTGCCTGGATGCTTCTCACGTGGTTCACACTGAGAACCAGATTTACTGGGATTTTTGTGTTTTGATTTTGGGTGAGTGTCTTTTGCTGTGAATCTTCAATCAGATCTGTTTCGTGTGATAACAAGAAATAGGTTTTTGTGTGAGGGGATCGTGACATGGTGTACATGCACAGCAGCTGGGCTGGAGAAGAGCTTGGTGTGCAGTTTGGGGCCAAATCCTGAAGTGCAGAGGGGTGAATTGAAGCAGGGCCATGCACAGGTAGGTGCAGTACAGGAATTCCCAGAGGGTTCCCCAATCCCAGAGTACATCACTGGCACTGGAGCATGTCTTGCCACTGGGGACATTGAGAAATCCTGCTAAGGCAGGGTCCTCTCTGTCAAATCCCTCCTTGGCCCCTCTGGCCTCTGGGCTGAGGTGTCCCCAGGCTCACTGGTGATCACTGAGCTGGGTTCCCATTTCTGACCCCATGTGGGACAGCTGCCCCTCTATTCTTGGCAACAAGGCTCTTCCCTTTGGCAAGAAACAAAATGCAGTGTCCTTTCAGCAGGATGAGTTTTGGATTTCTGCAGGTTGCACCAAAGCAGCGTTCAACTTCCACCATCTGTCTTTACCACTTCTGCCTTTCCTTATGTGTCTTTTTAATTTTTTTTTATTTTTTTTTTAATTTGTTTCCTGGCTTACAGTCCTCTTGGTAATGTGTTCAGTGTGGACTATTAATATATCCCAACAGGACCAACCCTACTTATATTTTCCTTTTGGAGTAAGGATCAGGGAATATCCCTTAACCCTTCTTTTTCTTCCTCCCACTTTTGTTGTCTTTTCTTTTTTCCATCCTTCTCCTTCAGAGCTGAACTCCAGAGGAGGCACGGAGATGCTGCCAGGGCTGGAGCCCCTCTGCTCTGGAGCCAGCCTGGAACAGCTGGGGCTGCTCCCCTGCACAAGAGAAGGCTGCAGGGACACCTGAGAGCCCCTGCCAGGGCCTGCAGGGGCTCCAGGAGAGCTGCCCAGGCACTGGGGACAAGGCCTGCAGGGACAGCACACAGGCCATGGCTGCACTGCCAGAGGGCAGGCACAGATTTTGGGATGTTGGGCAGGAATTGCTGGCTGGGAGGGTGGGCAGGCCCTGGCCCAGGGTGCCCAGAGCAGCTGTGGCTGCCCCTGCATCCCTGGCAGTGCCCAAGGCCAGGCTGGATGGAGCTTGGAGCAGCCTGGGACAGTGGGAGGTGTCCCTGCCTGTGGCCCTTCCAACCCACACCATTCTGTGATTCTGTGAGCTGTGTAATTATGCAGTAGAGTGCAGATCAGTACCAAGGGCTTTTCTTTTAAAATAAGCGTTGTTTTGCCATACCTGTCCAGCTAGATAATCACAAAAATGCCTCAAGGAGAAAGAGAGATGGCATTCACCATCAGCTGGGGATCTGTAAAATGGCATGTATCACGAGATTGTCGTGAAGCCACGACACTGGCAAAGCTAGGCAGAGGATTTTTTGCTGGGTCTCGTGGTTTCCTTGCCTTGCTGGATAAAATAAAACCTGCCAAAGCAGCGGCAGTGAGCTCCCATCTATCTGTTCTCATACTCCCAGCCGCTTCTGCCTGAATTATTCATGATCCGTAAGTGATCTGCAAACAGCTCCTGTGATCTCCCTGTGATCTGTGGGTATGCCAGACTCACCCCTGCTTAGGTCAGGGCATTTTCTTGTTTCCTTCCCCGCGGCAGGGAGTCTGTGGGAATCTCCAGATTCCTCACCGCCTCTTTCTGATTAACCCAGACGTGTATTTATTATTTACGTGGCAGGATTTGTTCAGCTGTCCCAGGCACACGGTATTATCAGTGGATAAGCAGGAAGACTCACTGCAAACATCTGTAGTTGTTGCTTGACAAATCCTGTTTGTATAAATAATATTAAGGAGCTGCAGAGGCTGTTGTGGAGTAAATACCCTCGTGACTGAAGGCAGCACTGCCAGCTTTTCACCTGCATGTGCATCTCAATAGAGATTTACTGGGCTGTTTGATGCACAAATATATATACACATATAAAATACTTCAGTTTATTTTTTTTTTAGTTTAAAGGTCCCTTCCAACACAAATTATTCTGCTATTCCAATATATATGTATATATGTTTTATGTATTTGCCTTTTTTTTTCACAAGCTCTTCCTCTGTTTTTATTTAAGCTTTTAGGTTTTTTTTCTACTCATTTGGTCATGGAAGTAGGTTGGTGAAGCCAGTGAGAAGGGCAGTTTATGGGCAGGTTATTGGCAGGTATTTCATGTGCTCTGCTATCCATATGATTAATGAAATGGGCTGTAGGCCCACCTCTTCCACCACACCCACCCCAGCTACCTCTTGGATCTGCCTTTCCGGTATTGTCTACTTCAACCACTCTTTATTTTGGGATGAGGACTGGGATGCTTGAGAAACCCATTGCCAGTGGAGCTGCAGCTAATGCTCTGAGCAAGGCACGTGGGACCCCCTGGCCCCCTTCTCCAGCTGAGGGAGTAATTTTAGGATAAAAAAAGCTCCATTTAGGCTGCCTGCTTTTTTATGTTAACCCATAGGAGGACCTGTGCCTCGTTTAGGATATCCCTCACCTACGACATAACCGGGATACAGTGAGTTTGTTAAAATGTCCTGTCTCTCTGCATTCTGGAAAGAGGATTTTCTATTAAACCTTAGGGAAATTACTGGCCTTGTTAACTAGTGTGGAAGTAATGAACCACAGCAGGGTGACTCGGGAGATTTGGACCCTCGCTTGGTAAGACTGCATTGTTTCTTCAAATGAGAGAAATAATTTAAGCAAACAAACGAACAAAGAATTTCTGGAAATTAAAGTACGGTACAAATGGGATGATTTGCTCATCCTCTGTTTAATAGGAGCGGTGCAGTGAACAATTGTGTGGTCGACCTCAGAAATCTATCCATGGTAACTAGTCACAGGAGAGAAAAATAGACAGCCTGCCACCAACTTGGTATTAAAGTTCTATTTTCCCTTTTTTCCACGGTTGTGGGCCAGTCAGGGACTTTCCATGAGCAGTCAGCAGAGCAGAAATCCCCTTCTGCTCCCTAGCAGCCTTCTCTGCTCAACTATCAGAGGTGCTTTTTGTACTGGTTTTGGCTTAAGTGGGGTTTGGTCCCAGTTTTCAGTGGGATCAGGCTGGGGCAGACCTTTCCTGCCAAATGCATCCTGCTGAAACAGGGCTGTCATAGAACCACAGAATGGTTTGGGCTGAAGGCACCTCTCAACCATCCAAATGCACCTCCTGCCATGGGCAGGGACACCTTCCACCTGCCTGGGTTGTTCCAACCTGGCCTTGCCCCTTCTACCCCATGGCTAAGGTGTGTTTGTTGTGAAGGAACCTTTGGTTTTGTCACCTCTCCCAGGTGCTGGGTGTTAAATTCCTGATGGGGTTTGAGGTCTGAGCAAGCCCTGCAGGACCCCAGTGGCTTTGGGCAGGTCCTGCAAGAGCCCGGAGGAAGGACAGAAAGGCACTGCCAGGCTGGTGTTCAAAAATAAATACAGCAGAAATACTGGGCCTTCAGGCTCTATGGTCTGTTCCTCAAAAGACAATTTTGGAAGGGTTCACTGTGCTTTTGTTCTTCCATTAGCCAGCTGAGGAGAGAGCATTGTTTTCCTCCCCTCATCCGTTCCCCTTGTAGGGGAAGAAGGAGGACTTGGCCACCCTGAGCCGAGCATCCCAGGGGACCTCCCAAAACAAAGGGCTGCGTGGAGGAGGATTCCGTCATCCTGTCCCCGTCATCCCCTTCCCTGCCTTCACCCTGCCCTTGGCACGGCCGTACCCGCCCGCGGCTGGGAGCACGGGGAGGGGCATGTTCCTCCTCTTCCTCCCTGGAAACCCAGCTAACAGCCCTTCCCTGCAGGTTTGCTGCTGCCTGTAGGCTTGGTGAGGCAACCCCAGGGTTCGTGTTCTGCCAGCAAGGCGTGTGAGCCCTGGGATGGTGTGGCAGTGTGACGTGTCCAGGTGTGGTGGCTGGGGTGACACAGCGCTCCTGAGGAATGCCGTGTGGGTGTTCCTGGATGTGGGTTGAAGCTCTGTGGGCGTATCCTGGTGTAGTTTCTCTCCTGTGTGCTGCTGGCATCCATCCTGATCTGCAGAGAAGGCGTGTGGGTTGGAGAGCATCTCCTCAGCCACGCTCTGCATGACCCTTGAGTTAATCCCCTGCACAGGAAAATGTGCTGGCTTGTGGACCTGGAATGGCTTTGGGTTTATTTTTTTTTTAGGTTGTATAGGTTTATTTATAAATAGCTGGACTAACACCAGCCTATCATGTTTTGCCCAGGCTCCAAGACTGACCTTGCTGAGAACCCCTGAGATACTGAACTCTATGAGCGGAGACCACTTGACTGCACTCAGCACCTTTCAGGATCAGGCTCTAGGTAATTATTCTAATTCTTTGCCTGGATGATGGGGGAAATTTGCTCTTCTGGGCTATACACACCATATGAGATGACATTTCTAGTTGTTTTTCTCCCATGAACCTGTGCCTTGTATTTGTGGGGTTCCCAGACAAAGGAAGGAATGATGCATTTGACTCTATGTTCTTAAAAGGCTAATTTATTATTTATGATACTATATTATATTAAAGAATACTAAACTAAACTATACTAAAGAATACAGAAAGGATACAGACAGAAGGCTAGAAGACACTAATGAATCTCGTGACTTTGTCTCCAGAGTCTGACACAGCTTGGCCCCAACTGGCCAATAATTCAAAACAATTCACAGCAGAAACCAATGAAACAACCACCTGTTAGATAAACAACTTCCAACCACATTCCAAAGCAGCAAAACACAGGAGAAGCAAATGGGATAATAGTTTTCCTTTTTCTCTGGGGCTTCTCAGCTTCTCAGGAGAGAAATCCTGGGCAAGGAGATTTTTCTAGAAAATATGACT
Source organism: Passer domesticus (assembly GCF_036417665.1). Lineage (NCBI taxonomy): Eukaryota > Metazoa > Chordata > Aves > Passeriformes > Passeridae > Passer > Passer domesticus. The sequence goes on from NC_087512.1 coordinate 1,814,528, forward strand.
ACTACACCTGTGGATTTTTTTTGAAGGTTGTCACTCTAGATCAGTGGCTGGGCACTACAATAAAACCACTGATCCCTCAAACATAAAGCAGAATACCAGCCTTGCTTCCAGAGGGGGAATCATAGAATGGCTTGTGTTGAAGGAGCCCTAAAGAGCATCTAATCCAAGCCACTTGTAATGGGACATGTTCAACCAGACCAGGTTCCTCAGAGTCCCATCCATCTTTACTTCAATATTTCCAGGGGTGAGGCATCCTGGAATTGCTGGAACACCATTCTGGTAATGGTTGCCATCTCTTGTGCTTGGGAAGTTCTCCTGAAGATAATTTGCAGAGAGCTGTAAAAACAAGCAGTCAAATAAAAAAAAAAAGGTGTTCACTACCATGAAAAACAGTTAAAGGCTTAAAATATCAATATTTGTTGGCAAGGATGCTTGTTCAGATCAGGCTTTTAAGAATTGCTCAAAACCTACGTCTGCAGAAGCCTTCTTTTTAAAATAAACTCAGCATCTTATTTGTCTGGGTTTACAGTAGCTCCATTCTCTCCTCCATACCTGACCTCATTGTTGTGCCTCTGAGGAACTTCAAATCCTTGCTCCAAGGTGGATAGATGGAAATCAAAGAGCCTGGGGCCTGGCATTGTCCTGCTCTGCATCTTCATGGAGATGAAGATGGTGCTTTGCCTGGAGGGTGTGGGCAGGATTAGACCCAAGATTTGTGCTTTTATCCCAGCACAAGGCCAGCTCAAACAGAGAGCACAAGCTGGGGAGGTGAGGATCTCAGGGCTGGGTTTTAAGGGGAGTAAGAAGGAAGCAGGATGCTGTGGATGTTACTCTGAAGCACTAAGGATGGAGGATTTCCTGTAGGATTGCCTTCCTGAGTGAGATGACATTCCATACAAAATTCTCCACACTGATAGAAGTGTCAGTCAATAGAGGGTTATAATTTTTAACCTGGTTTGCTGAGTTTTTCCCCAAGTCAATAAAAACCAGCTCCACACTGATTTCAGCAGAGGCTAAAGCCCAGCTCTCAGACCAGAGTGGCATGAGGGCAGAGGGTCGTGCTGCCCCCTCTCCCAGGGCATCCTCTGTCCATGCAGCAACAGAGGGCTTTTCTCCATCCCTTGCAGCTCTGTGTGGTGACATTTTCAGGTCTCAGGCAGCAGGACATTGACTGGGTTGTTTCCTGTTTTGACAGTCTCCATTTCAGATCCTCTGCGACACAGCTTTGTGCAGGGAATTAGAACACCACATCCCGTGTCCTCCTCCCTTGAATATTGCATTGGGGAGCTAAGCTCATGTTTCCAGTGGGGAGGGAGAATACACAGGTCATGAAACAGGCTCAGAGAGTGAAAGAGAGGAAAATGTAGAATGAGAAAGAAGGAATACATTCACTATCAGGGCTGCAGTGGGATGTTTTTCCGTATCCATGCAGAATTTGTGGGAATGGGGTGCTCCTTTGGTGCCAAAAGTCATATGCTTTGTGTTTAAACTGCTGCTGTCAAAGCTCGGAGAATAACTAAAACAAAAATGTCACAGGTCAAGTGGATGTTTTCCAATTAACTGGAGCTCAGTATAAATCCTGGGGGAGGAAGTAACCCCACAAACATCCACCAGCCCTGTGTCTGTGTCCCCTGCTCAGGTGCTGGCTGCTGGTGGCAGGTCCTACTGGGACAGTCCTCAGGCAGCATCCCCTCCCCAACAGGTTTTGGTGCACATTTTAAATTCAACAGAATTGGATTCAGATTTGATCTAGGTCAGCAATCAGGAGGGACAGGAGGTTGCTTCAGGTGAGCATGGAAGGTGAGTGAACACCTGCCTGTGAGGAACTTGGGCTGGAGGCTCATCCTAAGCCCCCTGCAACACATCTTCAGCCAGGGCTGGTGTTTGCTGCTCTAAATTCAGCAGTTTTGGGTAGGAAACACTCCGGGGGAGCATCAAGGCAAATGTGTCTCTGCCACTGCTGCACGTTGCTCCTTGCAAAGTCCCCCCCGAGGTTTTGGTGCTCTTCCCTGAGTTGTAGCCTGAAAATAGGGATAGATAAAGGCAAAGTGTTCTGGGAGCCATGCCAAGCCAAGGCACTGAGTTGTTAAGAGATCTGTATCTCAATAACAGATTTTTTTGGTCTTTATCAGCCTTTAAGACAAAATACGGCATTTTCAGGAGCAGATTGGGATCATCCTAAGGAATGGAGCTCTCCTTTTAAAATTGTATTGCTTTAATAATAATGATAATAATAATAATAATGATAGTGATAATAATAATAATAATAATAATAATAATAATAATAATAATAATAATAATAGTACTATTTCTGCAGTGAAGCCATATATGAGAATGTTATTTGTGTAGGAACTGGAAATGAACCTGAAATGATCAGCGTATTTTTTAAAGGCACTTTACAAGTCATTTGGCACTGGAAAAGGTAAAACTATCCATCAAAGCAGGGCTTGGGGATAAAATAATTAGAAATCACACAACCATAGCAAAGGAAGATTAGTGCTAAAATTAGAAGCCATAAAGTTGTTTTTAGATTAGGCTGGAATCTGGGCAGGCTGCTTTATTGTAGCCTGTTACTTTAAAAAATGTAGGATGAGAGGTGTGAATTGTCTGCATGTGGTCGTGTCCCAGTGGAAATGCTATTGTGAGTGTAAGGTGGGATGATCCATGAGGTGAATTTCAGGGACATCCTTAGGGGATGGAAGTACAGTCCCATGTGAAAGGTGACCAGCTGCTGAAGGAGCTGGGTTCTGTGCTGAGCTCTTCTCCACAAGGGTGTCCCCGTAAGTTTGGTTTGCTCCTAGATTTGTTTCAGGGTTGTAGTGGCCAAATATCCACATTGCATCCAGAAAAGGCGGTGGGATGGCTGGAATTGAGAATTTAGACTGGAATTTCCACCCACAGGTGGGGTGGGTGTGAGCTGGAGCTGCTGTGGTCCCCAGACCTGAGCTGTGCCCTTGGGTCCAGACAATGCATCAGGTGGGCACAGCCCATGGAGCTTCATCACTTTGCTTTCCTGCTGGACCTCCTCAGGCATGAACAGGAATGAATCCTCTGTCAAACACAAAATTGATCAGAGGACAGACCAGGAGATCTTGGGGTTTTCATCCTCCACAAGAGAAGGCTCCAGGGACACCTGAGAGCCCCTGCCAGGACCTAAAGGGGCTCCAGGAGAGCTGCCCAGGGACTGGGGACAAGGCATGGAAGTACAGGACAAAAGGGAATAGTTTAACAGCAGGAGGAGAGATCCAGACTAGATAGAAGGAAGGAATTTTTTGTGATAAAGGGGGTGAGGCCCTGGTGCAGATTTCCCAGAGAAGTGGATGCTCCATATATAAATCCCTTCAGGAAAAAGGGTCTTGGTACTAAAGCCCTTCTGGTACAGCTGGAAGGGTGTAACATGAGCAACAGGTTGGAGGACAAGGTCGGGCACATCCAGGTGTTTTCACAGAGGAAGATGTCAAGTAGAGATCCCTTCACCCAGAGAAACATGACTTCTTCAGGGCTGATGCCTTTAGATTTGGAGTGGGGGATTTCTGGTATAGAAACCCAAACTTTGTGGGGTGTGCTGCCTAAATATGGAGATTAGGTGTACCTCTTCCCCTGTCCCTGCAGAGGTACCATGTGAAGGGGTCTCAGGTTCCCTGCTGGCTGGGAAGCACCAGCCCTGTTGTGACCACCCACAGCATCTTTCCTGCACGTGCATTTCCCAGTGCCTGCAGGGGAAAAGTGGAGTTGAGCAGACTGCCTGCTCCCCCCAGCACACTCCCTGCTGTGCCTCCAGCTCAGTGAAAGCAGGACAACTCCTCATCGACTCTTTGTAGCCCGAGAACAGAGCCTTGAAAAAGTCCAGCAGCAGGAACTTTACTAATTCCAACTAATGACTCCGAAATACTGACTGAGGGGAACAATTGTGCATCATCAAAAGTCGCAGACAAAAGAAATGCAGTGCATTGTAATAGCAAACGAAGCTGAATCTGATCTGATGGAGCACCTTTCATATTCCAAGCGTTTCAAAGCCCTTGGCAGAGTAATGAGCTGCATGCTGACAGCAGGGCCACTGGACTGGGCTTTATGTGACCAACAATAGCCAGCACAGTTGTTGGCAGAGGACTGCTCGTGGTGGGAGAGGGGACGGATGGTGGCTGGCATGTTGGGGCTATCCTGTGCTTGCCTGGTTTTTTTAGTTCTCTTGGATCTCTGGGTCGTGTTTGGGTGGGTGGTGGAGGTGACCAGGCAAGATATGTTGGTCTTTCTTAAAGGGGGCTTAGGAGAAAGATGCAGACAGAGTTTTTAGTAGGCCTGTAGTAAGAGGGCAGGCATTGATAGTTTTAAATTAAAAGCAGGGAGATTCAGACTTGGTATAATGAAGAAAGTCTTTATGATGAGGGTGGTGAGGCCCTGGCCCAGGGTGCCCAGAGCAGCTGTGGCTGCCCCTGGATCCCTGGCAGTGCCCAAGGCCAGGCTGGACAGGGCTTGGAACAGCCTGGGACAGTGAAAGGTCTCCCTGGTCCTGACAAGGGGTTGGAACTGGATATTAAGGTCCCCTCAATCCAAACCATTTCAGGATTCTTATTTAAGAGGGGTGGAGAAACACGTTCTGACACACATGAGGATCCCTTGGTGCAGCTGAGAATAGCCCTTGGCCTCCCAGGTCACCATCCAGCCCTCTAATCTTGTGGTGCCCGTGACAGTTTCATGAAGGCCCACATACAACTTCAGCTCTTTAATTTTAGCTAAGCCAGAATAGCACTGGTGCAGCTGTGGGAACAGATATCTTAGTCTTCAAACTATTCCTGTGGCAGGGAAGTTTCTTGCCAGTTGCGAGGAGAGGAAAAGGTTAATTGCATTTTTTTTTCCTTTTTTCTTTCCTTTTTTTTTTCCGAAGAGGAAATAAATGTACCTACCCCACCCTAAGGGGACAGCACAAATCTGTCAGCCCTTTTTGGGTGGGGGCAGGCAGCTGGGCTGTGTTAAGGAAGTCACCTTGGGGAGGGAAGGGGGTTGTGGCATGGGTGGGGGGCCTTGGCTGCCTGCCCCGAGCTGCAGGCAGAGAGGGGGCTGTGGTGCTGGGCTGCATTAGACAAGGATCCAATGCTGTCTGCAGAGCCCTAGAATTGCAAAATGGTTTGTGTTTAAGGGACCTTAAAGCCCATCCAGTGCCACCAGGGACACCTTCCACTGTCCCAGGCTGCTCCAAGCCCCTTCCAGCCTGGCCTTGGACACTGCCAGGGATCCTGGGGCAGACACAGCTGCTCTGGGCACCCTGGGCCAGGGCCTGCCCACCCTCCCAGCCACCAATTCCTGCCCAACATCCCAAAATGTGTGCCTGCCCTCTGGCAGTGGCAGCCATGGCCTGTGTGCTGTCCCTGCAGGCCTTGTCCCCAGTGCCTGGCAGGGGCTCTGAGCTCTCTCTAGAGCCATGGGACTTCTCATAAATTAATTTCACCCAGGGTTGCAAGAGAAGATCTGTACATGAGCCTGGTTTGGAGTTAGAAAATATGCTGAGGGCTGAAGGAGACTCAGACCCTGTCCTGTGTGACCCAGGTCCTTCAGTAACTCCTCCCTGCTAACCAAGACCACCAGATTCCAGCAGCTTCACGGCTTTCCTGGAGGAGCACGTGGGTTGGTGTTGGGTTTGCTGCATCACCCCCATCCCAGCAGTCAAGGGAGGGTGGGAAGCTAAGCTGCTTTGGAAGCCTGGATCCTCCTCACTCCATCTGTGTTTCTGTGCACTCCAACTGGGTCGGGCTGGTGCCATGGCAAGACTTCTTCTTGCAGACAGCAGTCTTGCAGGCTGTCATCCTGCAGCAGGGGCTTGATGGTGTGCAGATGGATTTGCTTTCCTGTTTTCCTTCCTGTCAGCCTCGTGCTGAGGCTGGCCAGCCCTGCTTCCCGAGCAGGAATATCTCAAGAGGCCAGCTCACCATCTCCATCATGACCCAACCTCGTGTAGGTGTTCTGTTTCCACTTCTGAATCAATGCCCAAAGGAATTATAAGGAACCAACATTCTGAGTTTCTTGGGGAGCTGCTTGCAATAAAAAAATACACAGAGCCTATCCAAATTTTTATTTTTGTGGTTTTATATCAGCAGGGCTGGTGTGAGCAACCTGTGCTCATCATTTTCTGAGCGTAGTAGGAGGTAAATCAGCTCTGGGGGCTCAGAGAAGGAGCAAGGGAAGGTGGAGTTGATGTTGGTCCTGGTGGTGTGTTTGAGGTGGATTTACATCCTTACACTTCTCCAGAGGGACGCTTTGCCCATGGTTCTCATTTCAGCTGAGTGTTGTGGTACAGACAGGAGGGAAGACGTTAGGAAGGGAAATGTTGGGTTTATAATTCCAAGCCAGCACTGTTTGGTCCAGGAGAGCATCAGTGGAGCCTGAGTGCTGTTTCCCAGAGGAGGGGTGGATCTGCTGAGCCTGTGCCTCCCTGTGGGGCTGTGGAACAATGCTGTGCCCAAAGGTGAGCCACAGCCCTGGGGCAGAGGGGACTCTCACTGCCCCCTCTGGCACAGCTCCAGGGCTAGGGGCTCATCTGGATTCTGCCAAATAGGCTTCCTTGCCTCCTGTCTGGGATTCACCATGTGTCTGAGCTTTTAATATCACTTCACTCTCCCTCCCTACATCCCATGCCCCTGTCCCAGATGTATTTGTTTAAGTGGCTTTAATTAACTTACATTTTCCTGTGCGTGACAGCTCCTCGAGGCTTTGGTAGCTGTTTTCTGTCCTTCCACAGTTGTCACTGACATGTAGCACTTTCCCTGCAGACCAGCTTTCAAGCCTACCGCGTTCTTCCCTTTCTCTGCGGAATTATTTTAACATACTGAAGGGAATTGTTTCCATGTGAGCATAGTTGCACACTCTCAGTTGATTATTAGGTGTGATTTTCCTGATCCCTGCTGGTATCTATGAGGATTTTGAGCAAGGAAGCCAGAGTGGCGTAGGATGATGGCTCAGGTCAGATAGATTTATCTTCACGAGTGACAAGACTGATAACTCTGGAGTGGCATGGCTACAGGTGTTATCATTTGGGTGTCTCCTCAAGAGTGAAGGTTAATGTCTTGCCACTACTGATCCATCACAGTGTTATCTGCAGGATTTACAGGTCTTCTCCTGCTTTTCCAGCAGCAGCAGGTCCAGTTTTCTGGAGCTCTCAGCTGTGTGCCTGCTCCCTGCTTGCAGCAGCCATAGGGATCATGTCAGCAAGCCCTTGCTCTCATGGATTTGTTTGGAATCAAAGTCAGGGGTAATTCCTGCCTGTCACTGCATGGTTTTATGCTTCCCCAAATGGTCTGGGGGAAGCCCAGGGGTTCAGTGCTCTGCCAAGGGGAGCCATCAGAGGATGGGTTGGGTTGGAAGGGACCTCAGAGCTGATCTCTTCCACCCCCTGCCAAGGGCAGGGACACCTTGCACTATCCCAGGCTGCTCAAAGGCATCAGGCAGGTGAAGGCAAGGCAAGCCTTGATCCTTTCTTCCTGAGGATCACCCAAGAAATCTGACCAGGAGGATGGAAAAAAGCAAGGAGGGACTCAGATCTGAACTAAAATCTCCCAGGGAAAAGGAAAAAAAAGGAAGAGCAATAAATCCAGCAAATTAAAATGAAAAGGCAGCTAACATGAGTGACAATTGTACAGCATCAGATAACGCTGCATCCTGAATTCCAGTGGGATAGGAAATATGAAGCAAAAATCACTCAGGTGCTTCTAGATAGCGATAAGGAAAGCAATTCCCATTTACCGGCAGAAATAAAATAAGAGGTCGTGATAAACCCTCCATGACTAGACTGGATTAGGGCTCTGGCTGTGAAAATTCATTACAGGCATGCAAAAGAATGCGTATCGTGCCAGCTAAACTGACTACAAACACCATTTATTTGGAGAAGAGACGATTCAGTCAGAATAAATAGATTTCTTTCAAAGGGAAGGGAGGGTGATCTGACACAAATCTATATTCCTTCCTTGTCATTTATTATGCAAATAAGTCTCACACCTCTCTAAGACATGAGGGATGAGTTTCTGTTGGAGTTTTATGTTGGAAGAATAATCTTAAACTGCTCCAAGGACTCCAGGGCCAGGCTGGGGTTTCTTGCCCACAGTGGCAGGAGATGCTGATTTCAGGAGGGGTTCTGATGGCAATGAGGGTCGTGCAGCTTGGTCAGATGTTTTCAGATTTCCCATAAACAAACCCATTCCTTCACATTTTTTCTTATTATTCGTGGTGTTTTACTTAGGATTATTTTATTTTATTATTTTATTTTTGCTCTGTTCTATTCTATTCTGTTCTAGAGTCATAGAATCACAGAATGATTTGGAATGGGAGAGACCTTAAAGATTTTCTAATTCCACCCCCTGCCATGGGCAGGACACCTCCTACTATCCCAGGTTGCTCCAAACTCAATCCAGCCTGGCCTTGGACACTTCCAGGGATGGGGCAGTCACAGTTTATGTGGGAAACTCCTTTTCTTGTATTTTCTAGTATTTTGTTTTACTTTATTTGCCCATTCTCTGTAGGAATGACTATATATGGGGGTCATGAGCAGATGAGAGCCTGTGGTGTATTATCCATCCTTGTCTTCAGTTCTCTTTTTTTGGCATCATCACCCATTAAAGCTGCATCACTCTGCTGGGCTCAGTGGAGCAGGACACGTTTGAGGTTCAGACTTTGAGGTGGTTGTAGGTGGCAGCAGAAGCACTTAGCCTGATGTGCAGGGACCGAAATATGACCTAACACCTCCTGTTCTAGCAATTACATCTCTCAGGATGCTAATTTTAGAAAGGGAATTGAGCTGGCAGGGGCCACAAACAGTGGATGAAACCCTGATGCTCCGTTTGGCAGAGAGAGGGCTGAGCCAGTGTTAAAAGAACAAAAAACAACAACAACAAAAAAATGAAAGAAAAAAGTACCTCCAAAAGTTTTTTTTTCCCTGACAAGGATGTTGTAATTTTTGTAGTTGTGTTTTGGAAAAACTCCTGATGAATTGTGTGGTCCTGAATTATATATGTGTGAACAGAGCTCCAGGGGGAAATCCTGACTCACAAATCCATCAAGCTCCCATTTCTGAGGTGGACTCTGAGCATGACTCAGGACATCTTCTCTCTAAGAGAAGTGGGTCTTCTCTCTAAGGCAGCATGGAAGTCAGGATGCTTGGGGAGCAGAAGGATCCAGGTGAGACATTGTGCAGTTGTTGGAGACCCAGAGAACCTGGGTGTAGCAAAAACACACTCAAAGGACTTCCCTAAATGTTTGATCCCAGATCCTTCTCTGTCACAGCCAGTCAAGGTATTTCTGCTGCTGGTGATCTTGGGAGAAGATAGGATGGCTTATGATGGGAGCAAAGGGACAGGGGACAGGTCCTTGGATGAGCAGCAAGGACTGAGCCACCAGCTTCTGCTGCAGCCAAGGAGGAGGACAGTGCACCATGCTGGTGTCTTACTTCTCCAGGGATAGTTTACACTTGTGTTTTGCCCTCAGCATTTCTCTGGTGCTGGGCTGGCCGGGCTCTTGCAGCACTCTGGAGAGATTCTGCTAATGGGATCTGACCTGATGGCACTGCATGCTTTAAGTAAATTAAACGCAGCTGCTAGGAAAATCCAGTAACCTTAACAGCACCACGGCTCTGTTGTCTGCATTGTAATTACAGTGGCAACCACTGGGAAGTTCTACTTTCTGGTTTATTTTAAAATAACTTCTGAGCCACCCTTTGATCAACTACTTCATCCCCAAGTCCTGCCTGTCCTCTCTCAAAGTTTAACCCTTGCTGTATCTTTAAGCATCTGTGTGGTCCCGCTTTCAGTCAGTCACAGAGGCAAGCAGCTGATTGCAAAAAATTACTTTTCTCCCCAAATATATCCTGTAATTTTTGAGCTGAGGGAGAATTTTAAGCCAAAGCTTACAGGGTGCATGCAGACTGCAGACAGTGAGTAGAGTTTTATGGCTCCTGGGGAAGGGCATCTTGAAATATGCATCTTTTTCTTATGCTTCATCCAAAATCCTTTGTGCCCTGCAGAGAAATGGGTTTTCTGTCATAGTGACAACACCAAAAGGACTTAGATTTATGTAGAAGGCAAAATTAGGAGCCTAATTAGTTTTTTCCCTTGTCAGCCCTTGAGTGCAACCCATGCTGCAAAAGCAAGTGGTCAGCTCATGGCCCGGGCATAGCTGCGTGCTCCTTCCCTGTGTTAAAAACTCACACCATCTTCTCTGTAGGAGCTGCATGGGCTTACATGTCTGAAGGACACCAGGATTAGGGAAATGGCTTGGGGTGTTCCATCAGAGCCTTCCAAAGGGCATGAACAAGCTATGTTTTAAGCATGTCCCAGTGCAAGGAGGTTGGCTCAGCATCGTGGGGTGCCGGTGCCACCTCGATGGCAGCGTGCTCAGGGTGCCTCAGCTGCTGCACCTCAGATCATGTTGTATTTGGTTATATAATCGTAGTTTGGTTTGGGTTGGAAGGGACCTTTAGAGGCCACCTGATTCCATCCCCCTGCCATGGGCAGGGACACTTTCCACTGTCCCAGGCTGCTCCCAGCCCCATCCAGACTGGCCTTGGGCACTGCCAGGGATGCAGGGGCAGCCACAGCTGCTCTGGGCACCCTGGGCCAGGGCCTCAGCACCTTCATTATAAACTGTGGCTCTGGCCACCCTTCATCCTGCTGGGCATGGGATGAGCTGTCTCACAGAGATCTGAGGGTATATTTTCCATCTTGTTTTCCGGCCTGATTCCTTCTCTTTGCATCCAGGCTGCCCAGGACAGGCAGATCCCAGCTGTGGTGCCCTGCTCTGCTCTCCATCTACTGTCAGCAGCACGTTGATGTGTGTCTGCCTTGGAGAGCAAAGAGGGTGCCTGTGCATGTGATTTGGGTGAAAACACTGGCTGAGTGTGATTGAGGTTGTAAAGTTTATGAGATTCTGCATTTTATGGTAAATTTTAAATTGACACTGCAATCAGGAGCATTAGGGTCTGTAAAGGAAAGTCGGTGTGATGTGTTGCAGAGCACAAGGTGGTAATTTCCTCTCTTATATTGATCCTATCAAAGGCAAAGAATGAAGCAGCTGCTTCTTGGAGGATTGGTTTTTTAATGCATTCATTTTATGTAATTTGTGGAGTATTATTTATTATGTGGGATTTTCCCCCCCTTTGCTGCCTTACCCTCTCCCCCCATTTCTAGAAGGGTGCAGCACTGTCTTACCTACACTTCTCACCTGTGGATTTCAAAATCACCTTTCCAACCACAGCTGATGCTGCTGTTTCCATTTTCACACAGGAAGGGGAAAACTGGGCATTGGAGACTGGAAAGGATGTCAGCCCAAAGATGCAGCCAGGTCACTCCTTCTGAGCACGATCCACACACTCAATTCTTTCCGAGCTGGGAGGGATGATCTGTCTCAGGGCAGGTTTTTTTTTTTTTCTGGAAGAAACAGACCCTGGCAATTAAAAAAAAACCAGCAGCAATAATCCCAAACACTCTCCTAGGCAATGAAATGTCCATGTGTGCCAGGGCATGGTAGAAATGCTTTTTCAGAGCATGTTTTCCATGTGGGATTTTCTGCAGGGGCGTGGGTGACTTGGCTCCTGTGACTCTAGAGGGCATCTCCAGGGCACTGCCCTGTTTGAGGCAACAAAGGCTTTCAGTGAAGCTCAGGAAGAGTCTGTGGAAGTCAAAGACTCTTTAGAGCATGTGAAGGGAATGGGCAGAGGCCTGTGGGAGGAATTTGAGTGTCACCTGGGTATGAAAGGAGATGTGAGATGAGCTCTTCCCCAGGCTTGGACCCATTACAGCTGAATCACAGCAAAGGCTTGTTTTAATGATGTTTGGTTTTCAGATATGCCAAGAAGATTTAAAAAGAACTGATTGCAAAAGTCATGGGCATTTTAAAGTAACATTTGATGGGGATTTCTTGAAGATGCTGTAATACAGTCTACTGTAGAAGCATCTGCTTCCCAGATTAACAGAGGGTTTGCAAACAGCAGTTGGGAGGCAACCTCCAAGACTATTTCAAAACTGCAGAACAGATTTGGTGAATGATTTATGACATGGATTTGCATATCAGTTGCTCTTTCTCCTTTCTTTGTCAAATTTACTTGTTTCAGTCCTATTATGCACAAGCACTGGAACTGTCCTGGAAGTGTGGATGTGCCAGGATTGTGCTGCTCATCACAGCAGGGGCCTGAGAGTGCAGAGCTGCAGGGCATCCCCATCCCATGCAAATAGGTTTTATTTAGGAGCTGTTGAAACTTAGACCAGGAGCTGGAGGTAGGCTGCAGTGGCAGATAAAAATATTAACTTGGTGCTCAGTCTCCTTTTAGGGTCAGTGGATGTTTGGCCAGTGGAGTCTGGAGGGTGTTTCACACCCCAGAAGAGATACTGAAGTTTGAGTAACTGAATGGCTCACCAAACACCCAAAATGGTGCCAACTGCATCCCCATGGGCTGCAGTAAGAGCTGGGGCAGCCACCACACGTGTAGCCACAATTCAGCTGCTGGCCAGAAGTGTCCATTTCTACCCTAGGACACATTGCTGAGTCTCCATCTGCCACTCAGGTGGGATGCAGCTCCAGGGTTTTGCCTGGCAAGGCCAGGCATAGGTCTGGGATACCTTAAGGAGTCCAGTGTAACAATGAGAACCTGCATTAAGGCAACTAAAACCAGGATTTGTGTGGGCACCCCCCTGAAATGCCTTAGCTGGGGCTGAACCCTTCCTGGTGTGCCAGGGACTGGTGTGGGTTTATCAGGCTGCTCCTGGGAGTCCCCTCCTGGGCTGGACACGGGGAGGGCATGCCCATGGTCTGTGCTGGCTGTCAGTCCAGGGCAATCCTGTGCTTCAGGTGACATAAATTCCAGCTGCTGGCTGGTCAGGGTTAGAGCATGCATGGCAGCCTTGGAAGGCCACTGGAAATATGTGAGGGCTGTTCCCTGGAGAAATCTCTGGTGTCCTCAGCATGGACCTGGACCTGTTGGAATGTCCAGAGATGCTCCAGGGGCTGGAGCCCCTCTGCTCTGGAGCCAGCCTGGCACAGCTGGGGCTGCTCCCCTGCACAAGAGAAGGCTGCAGGGACACCTGAGAGCCCCTGCCAGGGCCTAAAGAAGACTTAGAAGAAAGATGGGGACAAACTTAACAGGATGTGTTACCACAGGACAAGGGGTGATGGTTTTAAACTGAAGGGGAATGTGTTTAGATCAGTTATCAGGAAGGAGTTTTTCACAGTGGCTGTGGTAAAACACTGGCACAGGCTGCCCAGAGAAACTGTGGGTGCCCCAACCCTGGAAACACTCAAGGTCAGGCTGGACAGGGTCCTGAGCCACCTGGTCTAGTTGAGGATGTCCCTGCTCATGTCAGGGGGGTTGAACTAGATGGCCTGTGAAGGTCCCTTCCAGCCCAAAGTGCCCTGTGATTGTGTGAGAAAGGCTGTTTCTTCATGTGGGCTTAACCTCAAGGGCAGGGCAAGCATTCCACATCACCAGTATATTTGGGAATTGTCTCTCCCAGCCCAGCAGCTCATCCCAGCCAGGTGATGGGGAGGTCAGTGTGCCGAAGAGGGGCAGAAGCTCCACTGCTGGGGACACATGGTGAGAGAAAGAGCCCCGTGAGCGAGCTGACGTGGCACATCAGTGATGTATTCAGGGAGGGTAGTTAGAAATCTGAATGTCATCTGCAGGAGGGCACGTTTGAGTCATTCTGCAAACCACCCCAAGAAGCTAAAAGGGACCTTGTGGCTGAAGGGGAAGCCACAGGCAAGCCTGGTTGATTTGTAGCTTCTCATCGCACGTGCGTTTTGGGAATGGAGAATGAAGCCTGGGCTGCCCTCAGCAGTGCCCATCCTATTTTGGAAACTGCTGCAAGAGCACCAGGGCATCTTCTGGTTCAGAGGGTGGATCATAAGTGTGTTTATTCACAGCCATTTTTCTTCTTGGAGGTTGATGAAACTGTGATTCAGGTGCAGCCTTTTCTTAGCCCAGGAACTCCCATTTGTTGCCCCATGAGAATTCTTCTGTGCCTCAAACAGTGATTTGAATTGTTTTAGGTGGAATCATAGGATCACCAAATCATTTAAGTTGGACAAATGCTCCAAGAGCATCCAACCTCCAAGAGTCCAACCATGCCCCCATCTCTGCCAAGGCCACCACTGACCCCTGTCCCCAGGTGCCATGTGCATATGGGTTTTAAATCCCTCCAGGGATGAGGACTCCACCACTGCCCTGGGCAGCCTGTGCCGTGGCTGGACAGCCCATTCTTTGAAGGAATCTCTCCTCATATCCCGTCTCATCCTGCCCTGGCTCACCTTGAGGCCATTCCCCCTTGTCCTGATGCTTGTGAGAAGACACCAACCCCACCTGCCCACAACAGAGTGTTGCTTTGCAAGCTGAGCTCCCCTTCCTCTGGGGAGCAGCTGCAGTGAAGGACCTGTGGGGAGAAGGAGGCTTTAGGCAGAATTTAGAGCTGAAACCCAACATTTCTCAGGGGAAACGTGGTGCCAGCCCCTGCCCTGGTGCTGGGGGAGGTTTTGTGTTGAGCCAAGCAGAGCTCAGGAGCTCTGCCATGAAGCCAGGATTCATTGCAGGGTTTTTGCAGCCTACACTGTGAATTTTGCCCTAAACAAAGATGATGTTGCTGGCCCAATGTGGGCATGTTGACCTGCTTTAAGCTATTTGCCTGTTGTTGGTCACTTTTGGCTGTTGAGTGGCAAACAAGCCATTAGTCCAGGACAGAGGTGGCTCCTTGTGGGTTAATGAACTGAACAGGGCCCTGGCTAAGGAAGGAGGTCCTGCTGGAGGGTTACAGCAGCTGGATGCTCTGGAAAGCACATGGACTCACTGGCTGCAGGGAAGTTCTCAGGGCTGATTGTGGTGGTCTGCAGCCACTCCATGCCTCACCACTCACATGTGCTCCATGGATGTCCTCAGGCTGGTGGTTGTAGACACGTGAGGAGGAGAATTAGGGGCTATCACAAAGGCTACCCTTCATGGTTTTGCTCTGTTCCTTGAGTGTTTGTGCAGAGCAGTAATTTACCAGTGCAATAGGTTGGGTAGGGTGATCAGAGCCTGCTGGTTTCTCCATCCTGACATCCAGGTGGCAGCCTGCCTTGGAAAATGTTATTGACACTTCCCCATGAAAATAATGAGAATCTCATAAAGGCTGAATCAAGATCATTGTCTCTTTGTAAAAGCTGGGAGAGGAATCCCATTTGCCTCCTTGTGTCATGAGTAATGGGAAATGGTGCTGGTGGACCCTGCACTAGTAAACCCATTCAAGGGCTGCCTGGAGAAGAAAAAGAGATGCTTGGGTGATTGATTCAGTCAGGAGCCTCTTGGGGAGGCAGAAGGCATTGTGTCCATCTCCAGCTGTCCCATGATAACAAATGTCTCCTTGCTCATCAAAGATTGGATGTGGCACTTGATGCCATTGCTTAGTTGAGGTGTCAGGGAACGGGTTGGACTCGATCTTGAAGGTCTCTTCCAACCTTGTGTGATTCTGTGATTCTGTAATAGAGAGACTGCACACAATGAGTGGCTGTTCCTCTCTTTGTACACCACTAAGCCTTGGCAGAGAGATCCTGTTTCATTTGCAGCTTCCATGAGTAGGAGGGCACCTCTTGACCCTGGCCAGAACTCAGGTACAAACCCAGGTTCAAGGACAGATGTGAGCTGGTGGTGCCATTTTAGGAAAAATACCCCAGCTTATGGCTTCTTTGGCATGCAAACAGTGCATTTCCATCTGGCTGCTGAGCCACAGGAGCATCTTCCAGCTGAGCACTACTGCATTGTATTCCCAGTGTTGTAATAGCCACAATGGTCTTCCTCCCTGCCCTCACCCAGGAGAAGGCCTGAGTCAGCCCTCCAAATTGTCCTAGAGGACCCTGTTGATGTGGTGGCTACCTGCTAGTGGGGGTCTCACACCTTGAGGTTATTCTGAAGTGGGGTAAAGCACCCCAAAACATCCTTCTGCCAATCTCCTTCATCAGCCCTGAGCCCAGCCAAGCTGCTGGGCCTCCACATGGAGGTGTCACCTTCTGCAAATGCAAGCCCCCTCTCTCCATCATTTGGAAGTTCAAGTGGTGGCCTGGAGCTTCTGTAGAGCTCAATTTCTCCAAAGGTTTTCCCAAGCTAAGAGAGGCAGGGAACTTTCATGGGCAGAGTTGGGAGGAAGTTGATCAAACACCTGTCTCTGTACCCCAGAACTGGTGGAGTATGGATTTGTTGTGGATTTGCTCTGCAGGTACTACTGAGCTGCCACTGGTGACTGTACTGTGGATGTGGGAATGAGCTGATAATCCTGAGGGCCCAAAGTGTAATGTTGATCTGGGGGAGGGATGGGTGAAGCAGCCCAGATCCATTCCTGGGGCGTTCATCTCCCAGCTGTCACTGGAGATGTGATACAGGGGGAGGATGGGGTGGGCTTGCACCTCCATGGCACGGTGTTGCTAGGTGATGTTGTGGTACAGGGAAGGCTGATGAGCAGAGGAGCTGACCCTGGGAACACGTGTGGTGGGAGAGCAGGAACAGGCCTGTTTCCGTGTTTTCTCATTGTCCTGGCAGAGGCCTCTCCAGAGCTGGCCCTTCTTAACCACATAATCAGTCCTGGATCTGATGAGGGGTTTTGTGTTTTTTTCTCTCTGTTTTTCCCTAGGAAATGGTCAGAGGAGCGAAAGGAGCATCACCATTTTGAAGCAAAACCAAGGGTACTGGTGAGTACACAATGGAGTGAGCTCTGTGGGGAGAGCTGGCAAGCAGGATGCAGACTGGGGAGAGCTCTGTGGTTGTCCTGATACCTTTCTGGGGTCTTGGGGTTCTGATCTGCCCTTCAGTTATTGAGATTTCCTGTGGGAGAGGAGGTAGTTTTCTGTGTTAATGGATCAGCACAAATCATCTTTACCACCACCACCGCCACCATTCTCTGCTGTCATCAACGACCAAACCTCTAATTGCTCTTCCTGTAAATCCGTGGAAGATGCTCTCATCAATATGTGTGTTCTCAGTGCTGAGTGCTGGAAGGAGCAGGCAGCAGATACGCTGGCAGCTGCAGAGGAGTGCACCAAGCAACAATATTTGTTAATGCTTGGAGTGCTTTTGGCTGTTGTTGTGCTTGGCCCCGTCCAGACCCAGTCACGGGGCTGCGATCTGGGTGGCATTTCAAGGTCCTCTCCAGACCTGTTTTCTGCAGCTGTCACACAGGAGGCTGTGACTTGGATGTTTGCCTAAAGGTCTTGAACAGGAAGAAAGGAGAATCCTTTTTTTATCATCTGAGCTAGTTCAGATATGCCAGAGCCAGACCCTGAGCTGATGTTTTTGAACTGAGGTATTTTACATTGTGCCAGATGGGAGGCTGGGGTTTTTTTCACCATCTTCTTGTGAGAACTTCCTGGTTTACACTGGCCAAACTCTCAGCAGAGCCATGCTGTGAGCCCCTGCAGGTTCCCATCCCTCAGGGACAAAATTCCCTTGTCTTTCCTCTGTACATGTGTGATGGATGCTGAGGAGCATCTGGGTGCTGAGCTGTCACAGAATTGTAGAACTGTGGTTTGGGTAGGGAAGGCCTTTTAAAGCTCATTTCATATCAATCCCCTGCCATGAGCAGGGACACCCTCCACCATCCCAGGTTGCTCCAAGCCCCATCCAGCCTGGCCTTGGTCACTTCCAGGGATCCAGGGGCAGCCACAGCTGCTCTGGGCACCCTGAGCCAGGGCCTCACCATCCTCATCATAAAAAAATTCTTTCTTACACCTATTCTTGACCTCTGCTGTAGCCTGGACTACACGAAAAGTGCTAGTGGAGGTTGGATCACTGGGAAATGCAGATTTTTAGGACACACCTCAGGTGCTATAGTACAGTTTGAGTGCAGATGAAGGGAGAAACGTACACAATGAGGTTTCAGGAAGCAATCTTTAGATATTTAAAAATGCAGGGGCCCTTTATAGTTAGTGGAAATGTTTTTATCCCATGTTACATCTGGTCTAGTTTGGGCAGCATGTGAGGATGAGCAGAAGTCTGTCCCTCTTCTCTGGCTGCAGGAGCAGCCCAGGTGAGGGGATGGTGTGTCTGCAGGGTCACCTCCTGACAAGGCAGGCAGGGAGGGAGCTGAGGCCCCGTTTTCCCCCAACACCCCTGCCAGCAGAAGAGCTTGAGAAGGGGTGCTTTGTTCACAGGAATCATCCCTGACTCCAAAACGGGCTCTAATCATTGCCTGGAGCACAGACTAAACTCCTTTCTGTCTCCCACACCTCCTACGGCTTCCCTGCTGCCTCTCTGCAATCAGCTAGAAGAAAAACCCAGACTGTTCCTGAGAACAGCTGCCCCTTCTCCTCTAGACAGGGCAGCCAGCAAGGCTACTGCAGAGCTGAGTGGTGTCAGCCTGGGGTGGTGAACGTGCTCCCCATGCAGCTCTCTTGCACCCATCTGCTCCCAAATTCCAGCTGTTTCCCCTCCATGCCCCCCAGTCTCCTGGCAGAGATGGGGATAAGTGGGAGGGCCTGTGTGCATCTGAAGCATTGTGTATTTCATCATGCTGGCTTTCCAGACTTACACCAGTGGGGGTTTGGCCCCTTGAGCTCCAACAATCCTGAAGTGATCCAGCTTATTAAGCATCTGTTTGCGCTGTCTTTAGCATTAAATAATTGGTTCCTCAGCATATTTGAGTTGGAGGGTATCTGATAATCCTCTGAACTATCCATCAGGCTCCATTATCATCTCTGCACTCCTGTGCCAGCTGCCTTGTGTCAACTCTGCCTGGGGTTTACAAATAGATTTTGTTTCTCCTGCAGTTTTGCCTCTTTTCTTCAGTCTCCCTCTCTCAAAGGAGCTGTTTCAGGCTCCTTAAAAATTTGTGCAGACACCCCCGTCAGCATCTTTCTGCTGACTGGTGAGTGATGGGTCCCATCCTCGTGCTGCCTTCTGCTCCTGACAGGGTCCCCAAGCAAAAACTCTTCATTTACCTCAAAAGGAATAGAACTGTTGTCTCGACTGAAAGTATTTCCACCTGCAAACTGATAAATCTCCACATGGTTTGAGTTTTCTTGCTGGCTCAGGGGATTTGTAGCATGCACAGCAAGGACTTGTCAGCTGTACATATATGTCAGCACTGTACAAACATGTGGGGCACAAACCATGTATGTCCTGATGGTATTTTAGTAAGGATGCTTCAGAGGGCTTCTGAAAAGCCTCCTAGCCAGGTGGGTAATGTGAGAGAATAGAATAGAATAGAATAGAATAGAATAGAATAGAATAGAATAGAATAGAATAGAATAGAATAGAATAGAATAGAATAGAATAGAATAGAATAGAATAGAATAGAATAGCTTTGGGTCAGAAGAGACATTTAAAAGACATCTTGTCCAACCCCCCTGCAATAAGCAGGGGCATCTTCACCTACACCAGGTAGCTCAAAGCTCTGTCCAGTCTTTATCATATTATTTTTGTTACCTGTTGCTGCTACAGCTGTGAGAGGGATGCTCAGCATCCTTCAAAAATCAGGCTTGTGCTCTCCAGGTCTGCAGCATCCTGGAGGAGGTGGGTGGGTTGGGAGATCATATCCTTGTGGATCTGATTTGCTTTTAGAGCTAATCCTAAAATCACACACACCAGGGCCAGAGCCTGCAGATGCATGTATTCCCATTTTACAGGAGGTGTTGCTGGATGTTTTGCCAGTATCAGGAAAGACATATCTGGGTTTTACTCATGCAAGATGAACTTCTTTGTTTTTATATAGCTTAAGAAATGTTTTTCCCAGTGAAATATTGGGGTTATCAGGGCTGGTCTCAGGCTGACAGGGCGGGATTGCAGGTCATACCAGGGTGTAGCAAGAGGAGTCAGAAAAACAGGGCCTGTCTCTTTACAAATATCTTCCCATATAGTCTGAACACTTGTTTTCTGACTTGTTCTAGAGGCATCTTTTGCTTCTAGGGTATAAAATTCCAGCATCTTCAGTGCATTTAGGAACTCTCCAGCTCGTACATTGAATTTTACCCCTGCATTTCCAGATTGCCTTTTAAAATTTTTTTCATAGTTCTAACCTGTCAAGAGGAGATTGACAAGAGGAGATTAATATCCTAAAATAGCCACCTGGTACTTCTGTAAAAAACGTGTTTGTGCGACTGTCTAAAGGACAAAAACATGGTATTTTGTACCAAAATATATTTGCTTTTGCAATAGCAAGTTTTACTTTGCATCCCTGCCCTGGCTGCAGTGTATTGTTGGACAGGAGCCATCTCTTAAGTGAGCTTGCAGAATGAAGAAGGAAAAACAGGGCGAAGAAAACCTACAAAAAGGGTAAATTATTATGGAACAGGGTAAATTATTGTGGAACAATTCTGGTTAACACATGGAGGAGACTGATGCTGGCTGGTGTAAAGTGACCCAGCAAAGTCCACCTGCCTGCAGCAGAGGCAGAGACCTGCTTTTCTAAGACATCTGCAGTGTTTTAAAGCCTGCAAATTCTGCTTGTCCAGAAGACGTGACAGCGCTCCGGTGTCACTGTAAGACAAAAACCTCCCTGATTCCTGCGCCTGTGCCCTAATGTCATTACTTTCCTTCTTTTGCAGATCCGCATAATGACATTCATGGTCACACACGCACACAAAAATACTTTATATAAAGAAAATGAATCTGGCTTCAGCCGGCTCTCGCCTTCTGCTGCGCTTACCTCCAGACCCCGGCTCGCCCAGGGTGAAATGAAAAGGGGAGTTAATGTGGCGGGGTCATTTCTCACTGCTGAATTGGTCAGCCGTCTACGGAGCCAATTTCTGCAGCTTTTCAGTGGCGTGGCAGACCCCTGGGTAATATTTGCCTGAATAGAGCCCTAAGTGTTTAAGCTGTATTGCTAGGAATGGCTGTTTTATCCTATGCATCTGAGATTTCAACTCATCAGACATGAAGCAGGTCAAGACTCTCATGCCATTGTGTGCATTATAGCGAACAGAACAGAATATGCTTGATAAAAGGGAGGACTTAAAAGAAATGCTTCTTTAGACCTGAAACTTTCAAGTCCCACAATGCATCAAAGACCCCTCGTATAGACTTTGAAAGGGGTGAAAGGCATTACCTAATATTTGGAGGAAATGAATAATAAAGCATCCCAAGTGCCTGGAAACTAATTTAGGAGTGCATGCTGCACTGTATTGCCTCTGCTGGATTTGCTCCCCAGAAGAGTTGCTAACAAAGGGTTTAAAAAATAAAATAAAATGACGTTTGGCGACCAACTTTTCTGCCTTGAAATGCCCCCTTTTTTGTAATGTTTCCTGGTAAGACTTACTTATGAAAAGATGAAATACAGCCTGTGCTGCAAACACCAGGTCTCAAATGAATCTCGGGAGCCCGCAAGGTTTCCCACCATTCTCCTCCCCACCGCAGCCTTTTGTTCCTTCATGTTGAAAGCACTGCTTGCAGGATGCTTGCAGGATGCCCAGGCACTACCTGCTCCCGGAGTTTAGTCATATCTCAGGAAAAAGAGAGAAAAAAAATCAACCTATTTCTGTGGCCTTTGCTTTTGTTCCAGAAAAACCACCTTTGTGCAGGGCCGGGGCTGCTCTGTTGGTGACCTGTAGCTCCTTGCAGCTGGAACTGGGAGCTGGGTACCCTGCTGAAGTTACCAGTTGTGTTTCTGGCATCCCCATGGATGGTGGAGGTGCTGTTTGGAGCCAGAGATATTTATTGTAGAGTCACAGAATGGTTTAGGTTGGAAAGGACCTTGAAGCTCATCTCGTTCCAGACCCTCTGCCATGGACAGGGACACATCCACCAGACCAGGTTGCTCCAAGTCTCCATCCAATCTGGCCCTTCCAGAGGTTTCCTTCCATGGCTGCTTCTGAGATGCTGCAGTGGTCTCCAAGGTTTCCGTGGGATTTGGGAGCTGCAGAGCTTGTGTGGGCTCAGCCTCTGCCTTGTGTCATGAGATGTGAGTGGCTGGTGGGACAACCACCCCCTTGGAACTGGTGGGAGAGGCCTGATGGCTCTGGGATTCAGCACAGGGGAGGTTGTGTTTGCAAGGATAACCTGCTTCAGAGCAGAGAACCAAAGCTTATAGCATACAGACTTTCCTCAAATCTGATGAAGTGTTGGGAGAGGATAGCTGGGCAAGGGTGTTTGGGCCTGAGGGGCTCTGCTGTCATGCCCTTGCCCATTCCCTCTGCCCGTGCTTGTCTCACTGAGCTCTGCTTCCACCATCTGTGGAGATCAGTTAAATTTGAGTGCTTTCTTACCTGCTTCTCCCCCAGGCCGTGGTTAATTGAGGGCAGGAGGGCAGGCAGGAGTGCTCAGGCAATATTTACAAGAAGAAGGGGATGTTAATGGGCCAGCCGGGCTATGGAGGTGATGGGCAGTGGTTGTGGGGCAGCGAGTTTCCCAATTTTTTTTTTTCTTTTTACAGTTACCAGAGGTGATTAAAACCTCAGCTTTGCATCCAAAATAGTTAAATCTGGACTTCTACCCCCATAAAATTTCCAGTGCTGGCACTGCTGTTTCAGTGGGACCTTCTGTAGTGGAAAAAAAAATGGGATATTGGGATGGGGGAGGATGCCTGTGAGTTACCAGCTAGCGCAAGATTGGGTGAAGGAGAACTTCTAGCAAAATAGTGGGTTTTTTAATCAGAGCTTAACCCAGCAGCCTTGTTAGGCTGGGGTCAGTTGTTTTAATTACCAGTTATCAGAGAGGCAGTGGATGCCCCATCTGTGGCCATGCTGGACAGGACTTGGAGCACTCAGTTCTGGTGGAAGGTGACCCTGCCCATGGGCAGGGGGCTCGACTAAATGGCCTTTAATAGTTCCTTTTCAGCCCAAAACATTCCATGGCTCTGTGGATCTGTTTAGTGAATCCCCATAGCATCCTTCCTGACCAGGGTGTGTGCAGCTGTTGGTTCAAGGCACTGAACTCTCAGCCACAAAGCCCGGTGGGTGGGTGAGGCACAAGAAGTGGTGTACAGGGTGACAGACAAGTCCCAAACCTTTCCACCACCTTTTTTTTCTCAACACTGGAGGGCCAGGTGACGAAAGCCTGACCCATCTTTGACAAAACAATAATCAGAAACTGGGATAACTTCTCATGGAATGGAAACCTGGTGGTGCTGTGAGGGGAGTTCCATGCCCTGTCTTAATGATACATCAGTGTCCAGGGACTTTTTAGTCTTGTGCTTGGGTTTTATGATCCGTATTACTTCTCTTTTAATTTTTATTGCTTGGCTTTAGTTTTTGATACAGTGCTGGAAGCACCTTGGTGGGCAGGGATGGCTCCCTTAGCACTGGCTGTCACCTTGTGGCTTGACCCACATTTCAGGGAGGAGCAGAGGGGCTGGACGTGGGCTCCACAGCCCTTTATGTGGTGACACCCCTGCCTGTGTCAGCCTCTGCCTGCCAGCACTGCCAGCTCAGAGGTTGGCCTGGCTGATCACTCCCCCTGGGCTCTGCTGTTTTCTCCTGGGATTCAGGCATAGTGTGGCAGGACAGCTCTGCTTCTCCCCTGCAGAACATCTCATTCAGGGGGTCTGTGAGCCTACAACATTGCTGAGCCAGGAAAACCAGGTAAGACATTGGTGCTGGCTAGCCCCGGTTTCAACCTCCCACCAGATCAAGTGAGATTTGCTTTTCTTCCATGTGGGCCATCTTTGCTTTAATTTTGCTTCTGGTTTGCTCCCACTGCAGAGAGGAATAAAATCTTCTCTAAGATCATTCTGATAGATAAAGGTAGTGAAATGTGGAAAACTATGAGGTTCATCTGGGAAACTTTAGCACTACAGGAGCACAGGGGATCAGCCATGCTCTCCTGAGCTGGACCCTCAAACACAATTCTTCCTGTTCTGCTGGTGGCTCTTGTCTCAGAATAGCTCTGGATAAGATGTGGTGTCAGGGGAAGCAAAGAGAAGGAATTTATTTAGCCTGACTGGGAAGCTGGCATCGCCCAAGCTTTATGGTAATGGGGTTATTTGATAAGGAGATATTTGGGCTGCACTGGTGGGCACCTCAGTGTGAAGGGACACCCGCCCTGGCTGTCCCCTGGGGCTCTTTCTGTGCCAGCTGATAACCCATGCCATTTAGGAGAGCTTTCACTCCTTGCAGCTTGGCATTTCTGCTGCTCCAGGACAGATCCAAACCCCACTGGCATCAGGGAATATTTTCTCTGACTTCAGCTGGCTCCATCCTCCCAGAGAGAAGACGTGACACAGCTCGTGCATTGCAGTTTATTCCTGGTGACAAGTGCACCTTCCCCAGTGACCTTTCACACCACTGAATGCAGGGGATGGGGATGCTGGTCCCCTCCCAGGCAGCCCAAGAGCAGGGCTGTCAGAGCCAGGGAGCTTGCATGCTGCTGAGAAGAACCCTCCCCTCAGTACCCAGGGGACCTGAGTGCTGGTTCAAAAGGTTGCCAAGCACTGTCAGCTCCTGTTTGGGGCTGCTGTGCTGAAGGGAGATCCTGCCAAGGAGGTCACAGGCTGAATTTGAAGTGATTGTGGTTTAAAATGATCTTCCAGGTTTGTCAGCCCCCTCAGAATTCAGCTCCTGTAAGAGGGGCCAGAGGTTTGGGGTGCATGGGGCTGGGAACCACCCCAAGGAAGGGTGTCCCTGCAGGTGGCACGGCTGGGCCCTGGGCTTTTCCCAGCAAGGCAGTGCCCCAGTTCATCTGCAGCAGGTGATGAAATGCAGGTGGGCGCAGGAAAGGAAGGAGCAATGACAATATCCTCAGCACTGAGTCTACCACGGTGCTGAAGTCCTTCTGATGGCAGCAGTGTGGTCAAGGATCCATCCATCATCCATCCATCCATCCATCCATCCATCCATCCATCCATCCATCCATCCATCCATCCATCCATCCATCCATCATCCATCCAGTTTCCAGACTGTGGTTGTCTTTCCCCATGCATGTGGTTACATCCCTTTCCCTCTTCCCCCAGTCAGATCTGACATTTGCTTATGCCCACAGTGGACACTCCACTGATTTGTGCAGATCAGGGTGAAGCTTGCTGTTCTTGTCTCCCACCAGCATTTCAATTGAAATCCAACCTGCTCATGAAGGCTCTTGCTTCAGGTTTCTTTATTGAAACGCTTTGTAAATAAAATTAGAATACCAAAGCAGTAGAGCCTGGCAAAAAGTAAGGGGGAATGTTTCTTGGCATGGAAAAATATCCTCAACCAAGA
This sequence comes from Passer domesticus, assembly GCF_036417665.1. Classification (NCBI taxonomy): domain Eukaryota; kingdom Metazoa; phylum Chordata; class Aves; order Passeriformes; family Passeridae; genus Passer; species Passer domesticus. The sequence goes on from NC_087512.1 coordinate 1,839,638, forward strand.
AAAAGCCTAATTTATTCTGGTGAAGCAGAGAGACTCCAGCAACCTCCCTTTTGTTGTGCAGTTCACATGTATTGCTGTATTCACACCTGAAATCTTTTGCTCAAAGTTTGGCACCATTTCTTCCCCTTTTGCTCAGAGAACTGCAAGATTTGAAGAGCCATCCTTTCTGGCTCTGAAAGAGCTGATTCCCACAGAACCCACAGCTACCACAGAGGAAAGGACTCGTTGGGCTGGGAGCTGCAGCCTGCATTTCATCACCTACCAGGACTCCCATCTGTCAGTGGGAACTGCACAGTTCTCCCCTGCTAACAAAATTATTTATTTTGTCCCGTCATTAAGGATATTCATGCAGCAGAAATGGGAATGATCTCTGCTTTGTGAGTTTTAGAAGCCCATTTTATATTTGTCTTGGTGGTGGAGGAGCAGTAAAGAGCTCTGTGATCTCTCCTGTTACGATAAGTGAGTTTTGGAAGAGGTTTTCTGTCTGATATTCTGTCTAAAAGCGTGGGGAAATGCCATTCTAAAGGCTGTTAAAACACAATTGCTCACTGATTTACACCGTCAAGGAGTGCCTCTTTACTGGGAGATATACACTGAATAAAAGCAGTTCAAGTGGTGCTTTTAATAAATAGATAATGGAACAGCATTTTATCTTCTGCTTTTAATCCGTTATGTTAGCATAGGGTAGTGTATCCCTCTGATAGATTTTGAGATAGCAGAAACTACAAGTCAAACCACTTTCCTTCTGAGTCATTGGAGAGAAATTGCACACTGGTGAAAGGTACTGGGTTCTCAGTGGACTGGGATCTTTCTCCCATGGATGGGTTCAGTTGGGTCCCAGTGGGTTGGACTTCAGGGCACTGATCTTAGAATCATTAATATCATAGAATATCTTGTGTGTCCAGGGCAGGGAACGGAGCTGGGAAGGGGCTGGAGCCCCAGGAGAGGCTGAGGGAGCTGGGAAGGGGCTCAGCCTGGAGAAAAGGAGGCTCAGGGGGGACCATGTGGCTCTGCACAGCTCCTGCCAGGAGGGGACAGCCAGGGGAGGTTTAGATTGAATTAGGGAAAATTCCTTCATGGAAGGGGTTTTCCAGCTCTGGCACAGCTGCCCAAGGCAGTGGTGAAGCCGTGTGGATGTGGCACTTGGGGACATGGGTCAGTGGTGGCCTTGGCAGTGCTTGGGGAATGGTTGGACTTCATGGTCTTAAAGGGCTTTTCCAGTATAAACAATTCTGTGATTCTAAATTGGAAGGAACCCATAAGGACCATGGAGTCCAACTTCCCCGCTACTTGCAGGACTGTCTAAACATAAGAGCATCATCCAAATGCTCCTTGAACTCTTGTCAGGCTTGGGGCCATGACCTGGGGAGCCTGTTCTGGTGCCTGACCACCCTCTGGGTGAAGAGCCTGTTCCTGATTTCCAGCCTGAAATTTCTGGGATGTAGCTTCATTCCATGATGCCTTGGCTTTGGCCATGGGGCTGTTGCCTTGCTGGGTGGCATCACCCATGCTTCACATCCCAAATGCCGTGTGGAGTCCTCTGTAGCCCCCAGCTCCCATGGTTTTGAGTATGAAAGGTGTGGAGCCACAGGAAAAGAGGCACCCCGTGGAAAGCTCCTCTCTAAGCCTTTGGACTTCTCTAGAGGCACCAGGTTGCTGGGGCTGAGTGCCTTGAAGCTAAACGAGCTGTTGGCTGCTTGGTTAGGAAAGAAACAGGACACTTTGGGAGGCAGGAAAAAGGTCATTTATCCTGTTGCTGCTCATCCTTGTTAATTCATTGTTTCCGTTGAAAACCCTGCACTTAGCTGCTTCATGAATGAGCCCAGTGTCTGTGCCTCCAAAAACAACTTGGCTTGGTGAAAAATAAGACCTCCTTTCACCTCCTCTCTGCTCTGCCGTGTTTTTTCCCCCCTTGTTTTCTTCCACTCACATCCATCCTGCCTGGGTGGCAGTCCCAGTTTGTCCCTGTGGAGCGGGGCTGGAGCCCAGGGCTGGATTTACAGAATGGTTTGGGTTGGAAGGGACCCTAAAGATCATGTCATTCCACCCCCTGCCATGGGCAGGGACACCTTCCACCATCCCAGGCTGCTCCAAGCCCCATCCAGTCTGGATTTGGACACTGCCAGGGATCCAGGGGCAGCCACAGCTGCTCTGGGAAACTTGGGCTGGTGTTTTGTCAGCCTCAGCATAAAGGATTTCATCCCAGGGGCTGCTCCCCTGTGTGGGAGAGATTTACTGTGACCCTGCAGGGGTGCTCCCAAGCCAAAGGGGATGGGAAAGCTTGAAGGAAAGGTCTGGAGAAGGGGAAGTGACTCAGCTGCATGGCAGGAGAGACTGTCAGGGAGGAAGGGTGGGTAGGGAGATGGAGATACAGAATGGGGAGGCTTAGTGTGGGGGGCAGAGGGGCTGGAGGGTGACCTGGGTGCTGGGATGGGTCTGAGGCATGGCCCAGCTGTGGTGAGCAAAGCCTTTTGCAGCGACTGCCTGGGTGTGGAAGGGCAGGTGGAGCAGAGGAGGGGTCTCTGTGCAGTGGTAGCTGGTCTCCTGATGCCCTTCAGCAGCTGGAGTGGAGCAGAGCTGGCACCACATCAGCAGTGAGCTCTCTGAGGACCATCTGTGAGCCAAGGGCAATGAGAACAATTACCAGCCAGAGGAAAAAATCATCAAGAGAGAGGCTGGAAAAAGCTGTGGGGGAGGCTTAGAGCCAAGCAGAGGCAGAGAAAAGGGGATCTCTAAGCCAATGAGTGGCCAGAGAAAGTGCACTGTCTGTCTCCCTATCTCATAGCACAGGGTCTGTTTAAGGAAACAGCTGTGGCCATGAGAAAATGCTTTCCCCTTGGGTTGAGCCTGTGAAAGTGGCTGGCAGGGGATGCCTCCAAAGCTGGGAATTTAGCACTCAGATAAGGCTTGGATGTTGTTTGGGGATGGTAACGAAAACAAGATCTATAAAAAAAACCCTGGAAGAGTGATTACTCTTTATTCAGGGGTTTAAAATGATCTTGAACTTGTGGGAGTTGAGAGGCCACCTTCTTGGAAGCCCAGCTGGGGTTTGCTACTGTGGTTTGCAGGTGTATCAGCCTGTGGGTGCTGGGCTTTAGGGCAATTGGTAAAGCCTGGATGGGAGCTAAAGCCATAATGCCAGGCTGCTTGGACACAGGGAGCTGGATACGTCAGCCTGGAGAAGGCTCCAGGGAGACCTTTTATCCCCTTCCAGGCCCTAAAGGACCTCCAGGAGAGCAGGAGAGGGACTTGGGACAAGGGATGGAGGGACAGCACACTGGGAATGGCTTCCACTGCCAGAGGGCAGGGTTAGTGTTAAAATTGGGAATAAATCCACCCCTGTGAGGGTGGTGGGGCCCTGGCACAGGTTTCCCAGAGAAGCTGTGGCTGCTCCTGGATCCCTGGCAGTGTCCAAGGCCAGGCTGGATGGGGCTTGGAGCAGCCTGGGCTAGTGGAAGGTGTCCCTGCCCATGGCAGGGGTGGCACTGGATGAGCTTTCAGATCTGTTCCAACCCAAACCATGCTGGGACTCTGAGATTGCTGGCCTTGTCCACAGAGCTTTTCTTTGAGGAATCCTGCCAGCAGGGAGAGCAGCTTTGAAGCTTTTCCCAGGGTAGGGAAGAAACCAAGAGAAGAGTAGATATTTCCTAAGAGTAATCTGGCTGGTCCATCTGGTGCTCCCAAAAAGGCTGGTGAGATGGCACAGCACGGGGGAAGGCTGTGAAAGATTGGAGGCTTCAAAGCAGAAGGTGATTAGAACCCAAGCAGAATAGCAGCAAGGATGGTCCCCAGGGAGGGAGAAAGCCTGGCAGGGCTCCATCAGGGAGGGTTAGCAAAGAGAGGCAGGAAATTAAAGCAGGGCAGTAATGAAGGTCAAGCTGCTATCTCCAAGGCTTTGGGAAGTAGGAGTTTCACTGACTCTGAGCTGCAGAGCCTGCTACTCCAGGGAAGGGGGATGGGAGGGACACATTAATTTGTTAAATGGGTAGAAATAAATTAGTGTATAAACCTGTAACATTTGTTTCCCCAGTCTGAAGGGGAGAGCTGTGCTGAGCCTGGTTAGGCTGGTGTTTTAACCAGGTTTGCTGAGGTTTTGCAGGTTTTTAAGCCAAACCTCCCTTTTGGATAGTCTTGATTGTAAAATCTTCTCCATCCTGTCTCCCAGTGAAACTGTGAAAGTGTGTGGATCGGAAATGCTGCTTTTGTGATCTCTCTCTTAAGTGTTTGGTGGCTCTTTTCTCCCACAGCCCTGGAGTGCTGGGGAGGGAACCTGTAAGGGGGTGGACCAATTGGGGCATCTTGTCCTAGATGTCACCCCAACCTTATCCTGGCTCAGGCTGCAAGCCCCTCCAGAGCCTGTTACCTTTCCAGGGCCCTTTCCTGGCCTGAAAGGGTCAGGATTCTGCATCCCCCACGCACATCCCACCTAGCTACAGAACTAAGTCCTCCCTGTTAATGAGACTGGTCAGGCTCACACGGGGGAGTGGATGTGTGGGGCCCCCACCATCTCTCATTCCCTCCTGCTGGCTGTTTTAGCCATCTCTGCTCCATCCTGCAGCTGGGACAGGGCCTGCTCTGGCACTTGGACTGAGGGAATGCCACTGTCCCGACCATGAGCAGGGGCCCATGGTGATGGGGCTTGGAGGTGGGCAAGAGAAGATGCTGCCACAGCTTTTGGTTCTGTTTTGCAGAGCTTTGTAGAGGTTTTCACAGCCACCCACTGCACCTTCTAGCTCAAGGAATCTCCAGGAGTAGATGGTGGAAGCAGGGCTTGGCATTTGGATGGGTCAGAAGTTGTGTTGAGGTGGCCTGAAGTGCCCTCAGCCCCAGCTGTGTTGTGGCTGATGTGGGGCAGTTCTGGCCCACACAGGTTTGCTGTAGGATCAGAGCCTCACTGCCCTTCCCCAGGCACCCACCACAGGCAGGCAGGACCACCACCTTGGCCTGGAGCAGCTGGAATTTGGATGCACATCACCCCCAGCTAACCTGGCCCCACCACCAGCACAGGGGTGCAAGCTCTGGGCTGCCAGCACTGCCACAACAAGCTGAGGATGACCCAAATGGAGGAGCCTTCAGCAAGACCAAGCTTTGCAAAATGGCTTTCTGATGTGGAGCACATCTCTCATGATTGCCCTCCCTGGAGTGCCCTTCTCATTTATGGTATCATGACCTAAAGACCTGTCCCAGCAGGGGGAGAACAGGTGGAAATCATGGGGCTCCCCTGCTTCTAAAGATCCTGATTGCCTTTTTGTTTCTTTGCCGACTTTCTCTGTTCCCATTATCTCATCATGGTGGGGCAGTTTTTTAAATGAGCGTCTTTGGGAACAGCAAGGCCATGGAGATAAGAGCTGAGACAACTCCTGTGCTCAGAGATTCATTACCTGCTCCCATGTAAGCCAGGAGGGAAGCAAGCCTGCTTTCCTTTTTCTTTTTGTTAATAAAAATATTGCAGTGGAAATTTTAAAAAAGTCAAATAAAAGCACAGAAGGACCTGAGAAAGTGTGGGGGCTACAAACTCCTGCTGGAGCAAAAGGCCTCATTAGAATACAAATTATTTAGGAGGACAAACTGGAATGCCATTATACAGGGTGTCACTGACTGAGTCCAGCCTTGTGTTTGGCTGCACTTGATAAATGAGTCCATTCTACTCCTCCTCCTCTCTCTCTTTTTTTTAATATAGGGGAGAAAAATATGCAATTACAAGTTCAACCTGTTGAAAAAGTCACGTCCTGCTGGAGCAGTCAGCCCCAAACCCTTTTCTTACACATCTCTCTAAATATGAAATGTTGGGTTTTGCCCAGCTGCTAAAATCTGGGTGCCTGGGGAGCACTGGGGTCCCTGGTGCTGAATTTGGCGGGGAGAGGGTGCTGCAGTGGGGTTCCCAGAGCAGCCCCAGCACAGCCCCTGCCTACGCAGCATCACCTGAGCACGGTGCCAACCTGCCCAGTGTGCTGGCTGAGTAAGGGTTTTGAGACAAGAAGCCTTTGTCTTCTGTGGTTATTTAATTTTACTCTTTTTTTTTTTTTCCTTTCGTCTTCTAAGTAATTTACTCTGGCTGCACCCTCCCTCGGGCTTGAGTGGAGCAGGGGGGGGATGTTCTGCCTCGTCAAGCACTGGTTGTGGTGGAGGAAAAACACTCTATCCCAGGGACCTGAGCTGGAGACAAGGAGGAAGGTGGGAGTGAATGCCTTTTTTGGAGGGATTGGAGCACTTGTGGTTGTGCTCTGCTGCTCAGCCTGGCTGCTCTTGGATGCAGAGCTGGGGAGGAAGAGGAAGAGAAGGTGGGAGGCAGGCAAGGCAGTGGGGCATTCCCTGGCAGGGCTCTCACCTGCTGAGGGCTTTGTGCCAGGCACAGATACTTAAAGGCACGCACAGGAGTGAGGCTGTGGTGATCCTATCTCCCCTTTAATGCACAGAATCAAAGGATCCCAAACCCAGGTTTGGGTTGGAAAGGACCTTAAAGCTCATCTCGTTCCAACACCTTGCACTGGAACAGGTTGCTCGAGGCCAAATTAAACCTGACCTTGAGTGTTTCTGGAGATGAGGCAGATACATTCAGGTGAGATAGAAGAGGCCATCACAATTAGTGACTCTTTGGGGAGATGAAGTTTCTTGTGAGCTCCTGACAGTTTGGGTAGTAGAAGCCACAATAGGGAAGATGATCCTGTGTCTGAGGTCTTTGATCAGTTCCTGCTGCATCTTCCCAGTGGCACTTACAGAGACCCCAGATGGTTTGTTTGTTTTTTTGTTGGTTTTTTGTTTTGGTTTGGGTTTTTTAGGTGATTTTTTTTTTTTTTTGGATGGACACCTATTTTTTACCTTGCATCTGGGCAGCCCAACAAGGTGGCTGCAGTGTTCTTGAAGAAAGCTTTACTTTTAGTTTGGATCACCTCACCAAAACTCTGTTAGGTGGCATTCAGTGATTTTAAGATAAACTGGCTTTTTTCCCCCGACTTTTGGCAAAGGTTGAAATATTTTGTAATGTCTAGCATTAAGTAAGACTTGTGATTTAATGCCTCATCCCTTCAATTCACCTTCAGGACTAACAATGTATTCTAATCCACTGCTCAGGTGCTGATGGATGGGGCCTGTTTGGGTTAAACTGTTGGGATTTGAATTGTTGACCTCATTCTGTCCCTGGAGCAGGAGCAGTCAGAGGAGCCCTTGAGGAACATTGTGAGCAGCAGGCTCTCCATCACCAGTTAGTGGCAGAGTCAAATGGAAATGTGAGGCCAGCCTGGCCCTCAGCCAGATTTCATCTCCAGCTCCCATGGGAAACTGGATGTTTAGGACAGGTGCTGTATTAAGAAGCCCTCTGCAAATCCTGACAAAAAATAGGTTGCAAGATAAATTTTTCCTTGAATTGGATTCAGGAGGATGGAAAGACATAGGATCAAAAAATTCCATATTTTCCATATTGTGAGGCTGTTTCACAGGGACCATTGCCCACCTTTGCTCTGTTGGCGCATGTGGAAGTGAGCAATATTTGAGCTTGGTTCAGGCTGGGATCAGGGAACAAACACCCCACATCACTCTCCAGGAGAAACTCCCCAGTGCCAGTCCAGTGTGAGGCCCCCCCTCCCCATCCTTGCTGCTCTGGGACCTCCATGAGGTCCAATGAGGGTGCCTGACCTTGATGTGATCATGACATTGGTCAGGGTTTTCTTGGCTCTGGAGATGAAGAAGTTTCCTCTCATCTTTGGTGGGTCTGGTCCCTTCCGAGGAAACTGCAGAAGCAGCAGGAAGAAGAGGAGGTACCAGATTGTCCATCCACACACAAGTGAAGGCTGGGCAAGAAACTGCTCCTGTGACCTGGCTTGGTGTGTCCAAATCACCTCCTTGCTCCTGTGGTGCTCTGAAGACCAAAGACATGAACCTGCCCCAGGGCTGAGAGTGAGGAGCACACGTGAGCTGGTGGGCATGCACCCTTCTCTCTCCCACAGGGCCCTCTTCTGCTCTGAACCCAGGGAAATGCACTCTCACTTGAATTTTCTGAGCCCCACATCTCTCCAAAGCCCACCCAAGCAAGGGATAGATGTTGGCTGGCCGTGGCCTGGATGAGTGAGCAGCTTTTCCTAGACACAATGTGCCCCATGTGAATATGAGTAACCTTTGGATTTTGAGGATGGAAAAGTAGAAGTAAACCAAAATAAAATTGAATTGAATTGAATTGGTGATGCTTCAGAGAAAAAAAAAGAAATCTTGCTGAAGAGGGTGCTAAGAGTAGTTTAACTGATTCTGGTGTAACCAAGATGCAGAAAACCTTGTTTGAACACTTAGGCTTGCTCAAGGTTTCTCAGAACCTTTTCTTTCTTGTCTGGAGCAGCAGACAAGACCTAGGTGTCCATGTGTCCAGGCTGCCCACAGGGCATGCCTGGTACCTCTGCACTTCCCTTTGGAGTGTCACTGAGGTGTCTGCCCATGTGTTGAGTGTTTTCCCAAGGGATGGATAAAGCTCAGGGATGGAAAAAGCCAAATGGGATATTCCTGTTAGAAAAAGCTGGTTCAAGCTTTAGTTGATTTCCTCAGGGTCACTAAGGTCAGTGTCAGAATAAAGTGTGGAAAGGGCTGGTCTGAGTTTTGCTTCCTTTCCTAGGCAATATCCAACCCCAGATGCAAAGTCCTGCAATACGGAGTCATTCATCCCAACCTCTCTCATCCCAGGCTCTGAGTTTCCTCCTACAAGGTAAATCCTTTTATGATTACCTTTTTAGGGCACCTCACTCCAAGAAGTTTTCCCTGAGGATGTGTGACATCCAACCTTCTGCCCTCCTGCTGAGCCTGGGGTCTGCATCTCCCCACCACCACCTGCTACAGCATCACTGCCCTGGTTCTGAGCATCCTCCCTCTGCTTTTCCTTAACTATCCCCTTCCTCTTACCTTCTGAGGTGCAGTGATGACCCCAGCCAGATGCTGAGCTGTCATCATCTCAGCTCTGCTCAAATGGCTTGGCCTCTCCTGTTTGTCTAGTACTTAGCTGATTAATCAGCAGTGATGTTGTATTTGCTTCCAGATAAGAAAATGTTGAATCTTAGAGCTGGGATTGAGCCTTGTGAAATCCCCCTAGAAACAGCCTGATTCCCTTCTGCCAGCTGTTTGTTGGGATCCCCTCTGAATCCCCTGCAGATGTGCTTTATTCTTGTAATGCAATGCTCATTTTATAATCAACCTGCCACGCCCTAGTAAATTGAATGCTGTACAAAAGCATATGTGTATTATCTCCAAGCAATTATCTTTATTAACCAAACTTGTAATCTACTCAGAGGACGAAATCAGCTTTGTTTGACATGGTGTGTTGACCACAGAACCTCTCTGACAAACATGAGCTGTATTTCCATCTTTTAATTCCTCCTCTGGGTGACTCTTGGGAGGATTCCCATTATTTTACCCATGACTGATGGCAGGCAAGCCAACCTGTTCCTCAGGCCATCCCACTTGCCCCTTTAGCAGATCAGTGCAGTATTTTCATGCTCCCATCCATCTGGATCTTCCCCGGTATTCCAAGATTTATTAAAAATTAACATCAGCAGGCCAGAGAGCTTCTCAGCCAGCTGTTGGAGGGCTCTTGGGAGCAAGTTATCCAGGCCTGCTGATTCAAAATTGTTTATTGCTGGTAGATGCTGTTTAACAACCTCCTTGGTTACTAATGGGCTGGAAAGTACTTCATCCTCCTCATGTGATACAAGCACCTCATCCTGCCTTCTTTCCAGATGCAGAAATATTGATTGAACACTTCTTGCCTTTTCTGCATCATTACTCTTCTCCCCATCTGAGGCTTTGCTGCTGATTTATGCAAAGGCATTGTAATATTGCCCGGATTGTTGGCCGTCCCTTCCCATGTGCAGCTGAACACGTTGGGTGCTTTGCTCTGTGACTCTGCACAGAGCAGCAGTCCCTGCTGTTTGGACTCCATTTCTGGGAGGGCCATTCCTTGGCTTGACACCAGGTAGGACCCTGGAAGAGACCAGAAAACCAGAAAATTCCTCTCTCTGCCCTCCATCACTTTACATTCCTTAAGGAGGAGTTATGAATTTGCAGAGGCACCTCCAAAAGCTCCAAAACTATCAGTCTTGCCAGAAAGGATGAGATTTGCCCCCAAAACTTTTGTGATTTTCTTAAGTGGTGGCCATTCTACATGAACCCCCATCTCCATGCTGCCATGCTAATTTTGGGTTAATCATCCCTGGATCTACAAGTCCTCATCTCTCCTAGCAACCTGTGGCTGCTTGCTCTCTCCCCTGACCTAAGACAGAGCTGCTGTTTTTTTTTCTCCCATCTTACTTTTGCCATTTTCCTTTCCTCCTGTTTCCCTAGCTGTGGGTTGTTGCAATAATCAATCCCACATCTTGTGGTGAGGGGTCAGATGCACTCAGTGGTGGGACAGAGATTTTCCAGGGTGTCTACTTCCCTCTGGTGAGAACCCACCTGGAGTCTTGTGTCCAGCTCTGGAACCACCAACATAAGGAGAAAGTGGACCTGCTGGAATGGTCCTAGAGGAGGCCATGAAGCATCCAAGAGCTGGGGGCCCTCTGCTCTGGAGGCAGCCTGGCACAGCTGGGGCTGCTCCCCTGCACAAGAGAAGGCTGCAGGGACACCTGAGAGCCCCTGCCAGGGCCTGCAGGGGCTCCAGGAGAGCTGCCCAGGCACTGGGGACAAGGCCTGCAGGGACAGCACACAGGCCATGGCTGCACTGCCACAGGGCAGGCACACATTTTGGGATGTTGGGCAGGAATTGGTGGCTGGGAGGGTGGGCAGGCCCTGGCCCAGGGTGCCCAGAGCAGCTGTGGCTGTCCCTGGATCCCTGGCAGTGCCCAAGGCCAGGCTGGATGGGGCTTGGAGCAGCCTGGGACAGTGGAAGGTGTCCCTGCCCATGGCAAGGGCAGTGGAACAGGATGGGCTTTAAGGTCCCTTCAAATCCAAACCATTTTGGGATTCTGTTGTGAGATTCTGTGAGAGATGTTCACAACTCTCATACTTACTCATAGGATTGTAGCATTCATATCTCCACTTTGGGAAGAGAGGCAAACTGTTTTAGCAGAAAAACGGTTGGTGTGATGAGATGCTCAGAAACAAGAGCTAAACATGTAAAGGAAAAAAAAAAGGAAAGAAAATAAGTGCAATTTTTTTATAATGAGACTAACAAAATTCTAGAAGCAGTTGCCAAAGGATCAGGACAAGCCCCCTTGATCTGAAATCTTCCAGCCAAGATTGCCTCTGCTTCTAAATACTGGAGGGCAGGCAGGAATGAGAGCCTAGCTGCAGAAATTACTGGGTGAAGTCTTTTATTTTGTATGAAGCTGGAGGGCAGAATGCATGATCATGACGGTCCCTGTTGTTTGAAAATACTGGTATGAAATAAACCTTTGTTTTGTAGCCTAAACTTCCTATGAAGTGTGGTCTGAAATCCATGAGTAGGTTTAACATGGATGTCAAAACTTTGAGTAATAGAGTGATGGATGTTTAAATTTTGAATAATGGAGGAAAAAAAAAAGAAAAAGAAAGTTTTGCTGTAAAGTTTGGGATGAGGCTGCTTGGGGAGAAAAGATGGGAGCTGTGCAGGAAAATCCTCCTGCACCCAGTGAGGGGGGATTGAGCAGCTGTGTTCAATATTGTGTGCAGCTCAGGTCCTCCCTCCCGAGTACAGCGTGAAAGCAGTGGAAATAAAAGCTTGGCTTTTGCTAAGGAAAAGAATGACCCACAATGTCAATTTCTTTTCTTTTTTTTTTTTTTTTTTAATGTGGGAAGAAGGGCTGAATTCAATGTTTTCCTTTCTTGCTCCATCCTGCTGCAACGCTTCGCTGTGCGGCCAGGCAGGCTGGTGAGCAGATAATGAATCTGCCGAAATGTGGTTATTGATACAGCTGAGATCATTATACCTGAGGGTCTTGTGAGCTTTCCCATCTAAAGGGGCATTTTTCAGAAGGTTGTGGTCATGACATAAACAGTCCCATTCCGTCTGAAATCTCAGCTGGCAAAGTCCTGAGCCCGGGAACATTTTTTTAAAATACATTATCAGGAAGGTAAATCAGGTCAGCTGCATTTTTATTTTTTCTTTCAGCTAGGAGAAATGAAATGGTTCATTTGCCTCTCACTATTAACGTGATGCTCTGCAAGGAGCTGTGGCCTGATCCACAGCTTTTGAAAGCAAAAGAAATTTGTTTCCACCTACATCAGGGAGCTTCTGTGGAATTTCCTATTCCCGGGTAAGGATAACTTTCCAGTTTGGGAAGGAAAGCAAGTGATCTGTGCAGAGTGTTACCAGCACTTGAAGGCTGAAATGCTGGCAATGATGGACCATTGTCTGTGTTGTCCTTAGCCCATCCACGTGTGGGATGGTGTGAGTGGACCCAGCGAGGAGCTGTGGCTCATTTTGTGTGAGAGCAAAGGAAAAATAACCTGCCGAGAAATTACGAGGCAGAGAAAGCTTTTCAAAATTGCAGCTGGGACTGTGAATTGCACAGGGAAGTTTAAAGTGATTGCAGTGGAGGTCAGGCTGCTCTCTGCAGCATCAGTAGCATCTGAGTCTTTGCAGATACTCTCCTTTCCATCCTGCAGCAGACTGTATTTGGGTTTTTGCCACCCATCTCACTTTTGGTCTGAGGTGCTGGGCAAGTTTTTTGGCATTGGGGATGGTGACAGATGTAAAGTGAATGATCTGAACCTCCTTGGGGGCTTTCATCTCACCCAGTGTCAGCTGCCCTGGGTTGTGAGAGGTATCCCTGATAAAATTATGCATCAAGCCATCAACCCTGAAGAGAGAGCTTGTCATGCCTTTTATTGTTAACATCCATTTGTGTTTACATTTCATTTTATTGCCATTGATTCTTAATTGCCCTCACCCGGTCCCAGTCCTGCACCAACACAAACTGAAGCAGACTAAAAAATCTTTCTCAGTGAAGAGAAAGTGGGGACTGAAGCATTAAAAGCAAGTAAAGTGACCTGTTGTCGTGGACCTGCCGGTGACAGGGGGTTTGGAAAGGCATGGTCTTGCAAGTCCCTCCCAGTTTAAGCCATTCTGAGATTTTTTTTGACTAGGATGTTGTCTTCAGGCATGTGTTTTCTAGCCAAATACTGGTTTAATGGAAAGTTTGTGCACAAGTTTTGCCATATCTGTGCTAACATGAGATCTTCCTCATACCCTGAAGCTGCACAGGACCAAGAAAGGCTGGGAACTGTGGATCACTAAAGATTTGGGAGCTCTGGGGGGCCAGACTCTGCATTTCCAGGCCAGGGAGGCAGGCAGGAGGTGGTCAGGGGGACAGCTCTTCCAAGAGTTTCTCAATGAAGCCATATGATGTATGAAAATCCTTCCATCTAGTTGCGCATGTATTGTGTAAATATATGTATTCATACACCTGTTAATATCACCTTGGCTCCATCCAGCCCTATTCCTTGAAAGAAATCCAACTGTGCTTCTATTCTTTGAGGAAGCTGGGTGGAATAATTGACTGTCCTTCTGCTGGAGACAGTGGAGCCTCCCTGACTCCTGCATTCCGTTACAAAACACTGGGGATCCCTCAGGATCAATCTGGGTTGCAGCCATTAAGGTTTCAAATATGAAATCACTGAGGCTGTGTAGGGAAAGCACTTCTTCAGCATTGGTTCTCACTGGTTTCCTGTAGAGCTTTTTGGGTTTTTTTGGATAAGGGTACTTGTGGCAGCAGTAGCTTTCTATCTAGACACATCCTGGGCCAGCAAACCTGCCCAGTCTTCAGTGAGATTTAGCAGGAGGAAAATATTTTTATGGGTTCCATTTCTTAGCAAAATCAACCTGTGAAAAAAAAAGGTGGGTTTTTTTTCATTATTTTTACCACCACAATTTGGCAATGAAATAGGGATGTTTGAGGAGGAAAATTATTTTCCTTTGAAAAATGTGACTGATGCAGCAAGTCTTGTTGCGAAAAATATCTTCCTCTAGCTCTCAGAGAGCTGTATTTACTGAAGCTGACTATTGGGCTCCAACTAGAAAGTTTAAAATCACCTAAAATCTGAAGTGCAAAAGGAAAATATTGTATAAATTCACAAATCAAAAAGAATGCCCAAAACTCTGTCAAAAATTATTTTGCCCATAAAAATCTTTACACTTGACGATTATTTATTTATTTTTCTGATTAGACAAGCTTCCCTCAAGTACTCTCCTGTAAAGTTTTCAATTCAATATACTTGAAATTAGAGTTTTTCTTACCTATGGTAAACAATCACTGCAGCGTTTTTAATTATATTTTTACTAGGTGTTTCCTGTTGTCTTTGTAAATCAAGGTGGGGTCTAGCACAACCTTTTCTTCTTTTTTTCTCCTGCTGTTCTTATTTCACACCTTCTTAGAAGTGCTTTATTTTATTCTCATTTATAGTGTAGGAGACCTGTTCAACCTTCCATTAATGCTGATCAAAAAAAAAAGAAAAAAAATGAGCTAATTTCATATGGAAAAGGGCAAATAATTTCCAGGGTTCAGTGGGGACTTAATTGGTCTGCAGTGATTTTCGACTCAAAGTTATCACTGAGATGTTTCAATTGTCACAGTCCACACCCAGGTATTTTTCTGTATTAAAGTACTGGGTTTGGCTTGCAAGAATTTGTGGTTGGAATAGTTTAGGCTAGAAAAGCCCTCAAGTCCAACCATTCCCTCAGCACTGCCAAGGCCACCACTGTCCCATGTCCCCAAGTGCCACATCCACACAACTTTGAAACCCCTTCAGGGATGGGGACTCCACCACTGCCCTGAGCAGCCTGTGCCAGCATTGGACAGTGCTTCCAATGAAGAAATTTTACCCAATATCCAATTTAAACCTCTCCTGGTGCAACTGGAAGACATTTCCTCTTGTCCTGTCCGTGTTCCCTGGAGCACAGCCCGACCCCCCCGGCTGTCCCCTCCTGGCAGGAGCTGTGCAGAGCCACAAGGTCCCCCCTGAGCCTCCTTTTCTCCAGGCTGAGCCCCTTCCCAGCTCCCTCAGCCTCTCCTGGGGCTCCAGCCCCTTCCCAGCTCCGTTCCCTGCCCTGGACATGCTCTGACACCTCCATGGTGCTGATTATAAACCATCTATAAACCCTGATTATAAACCATCTTGAGAAGCAGCAATGTGCTACTGAAATATTTATATTAATATGTATTCCTATACATATAGCAATGTGCTTTGCTAACATAGGAGAGATGTAATTTTTTCTTCAACACATTGGCTTTGGTGAATTGATGAAGGAAAATCCTTTTCACGGTGTGGGGGGAAAGAGTTAGGTTTCGTGGGAAGTGAAGAGTTGCATGGTTTTGTGCTTGAGGAGCTTGGGTGGGTGGTTGCACGGGTGCTCCCATCCCACAGGGGATGCCAGCTGCAGGAGTACCAGGAAAAGCAGTGGGTGGCAATTGGTGTTCCTCTCCATGCTGACTTTGACAGTCACTGGATGCTGCCCAAGTTTTGCTCTGCCCTTATCTGGGGCCAGACACATTGTTCACTCCGACTTCATGTACTGATTTACCCAGACACTCCTTAGAAACCCAGTAGTCAGAGGAGCTGCAGATAGTGCTTTGGGTGTGGGGATGGAAACAGCATTAATGTTTTTTTCCCTACAGACTGAGAAAGCGTGTAATAAAAGTTTCAAAAGTAACCGTGCACTGAGCACGGAGCTCTTCCAAGCCCTGTCTGGGAGTGCCAGGTTGCCCCAGGCTATCTTACACTTGATTTTGCCTTGTGCTTCAGAAAGATTTCCCTTGTATAAACAATTTTGGTTGTGATTTGGGATTTTTTTTTTAATGTGCCTCTTTGGAGGAAAACCATCGGAAAAGCATGTAATGTGGAACTCAGTGTCCAGCTGCTCTCATTGAATTTATTGTATTAACAAAAAAACATCTATTTCCTTGTTGTTACTATACCTGTGCCAGAAAGTAACTAGCATTTTATGAAATGCAGTGCTTTATTCAGTGTGACTGCTTAATTTGGGGCAGAACCTTAAGAATGAGCTGTTACCAGGGCAGGGAGAAGAGGAGGGAGCCCAGTTCTTATCACTCAACACGATGGCCAACCCTTTGGGGTTGTGTGCACGCCAGGGAGCTGGGCTTAGCCAGGCAAGGCTGCTCATGGCTGCTGAGACGGGCTCCTGAGGGGTGTATCTTCCTCTAGGAACATCTTTGTGGCCAGGGGTCACAGGAGATGCATGTGGGATGGCATTGTTGGCCGTCTGGTGCAGCTGAGGTGGCCAGGAATTGGCTTCCAAACCTCAGTGCTGGGCATGGGGCTTGGAAGCCTCACACTGGGCACTTGGGAAGGTTTTTCAGGCACCCATTCCTTGGGGTGGACACCTGGGTTTGGGTCTTGTCACCAGGGCAGCTCAGTGGTTGGGGACTTGAGTAACCAACCTCCCGGTCTGAAGATATTTTGCCCCCATCTTCTTGCTTGTTTGGGTCATTCATGTGCAAACCTGATTTTTTTACTGAATTACAGCCAGTTATTTTTTCAAAGGAGGCAGTTTTCACCCCCCTCCCTACATTTACCCAACTCAGATGGGTGCAGTTTGCAGGAGAAGTGGAGCAGATCATAGGAGAGTCAACCACAAAGTGACCTCTGTGGGGGCAAATTGGGGGTCACCAGTTACACCAGGAAGGGGATTGTCTTACTTGAGCAGAGAACAAAAAGAATGAGATAAATATGCTTTAAGAAAAACGAGATTTAAAAAAAAAAAAACCCTTAAAAAATAGTTAAAAAAATCAAAACCACAGCAAACCCCCAAGTTTTTCTTTCTGAAGAACTTTTTGTGCTGGTTTAGAAAAGGAAACTCGAACAGATCCGGTAAATATCAGCCTGTGTCCCGTGTGTTGTTTAGACCTTAATCGTACAGGTGGACGAGTAGGGCTTGGTGCCAAATACTTTTGGTTTAGAGGGAGTGGTGGGAGTGAATTCTCCCAACCGCTCCTAGAAAGGCTTAACTTTCTGCACACAAATCAATGACAATCTCTGCTTGGCTGCAGACACCCGGGGAGCGACGCTGCCGGATTCCCCGCGCAGCCACGGCAGCCGAGGGGCGGACGAGGGTCGGCACCTGGAGAGGGAAGGTGGGTCAGATGCTGTCTTTTTTGGCTTCTGAAATATGTGATTTCTTTAGTTTTTAAATCCTCCCCCCCTGCTTCTCCACAGCTTTTAGGGGCTTTGGAGGATATTGAGGGGAGGGAAAGGCGCTTGAATTTATTGCTCAGAGGCTGATCGTGCTCATGTTGGAAATCTTTGGCGTGTCGTAGCGATCCTCTGTACTAATCTATCGCCATTTACACGTGTTCTTAATTGCTGTTTGAACTCAAACCCGTGAATCTCTGTCTGATTTCCTTCCTTGGTATCTTGAATCTTTACCAAGCTGGGAGATTTTGGCTGTACATCAACACCTGTACGAAACTGTACGATACTACCTCTCAATTCACGGGGCTTGGGCTTTTTTTTTTTTTTTAAGTCTAGCTTAGTTATATGTTTATTTGCTTTAGATAGGAAATACCAGTGCAAGAACAGATCTGCCAGTATGTCCAGCTGTGTAGGCAGAAGAGATCTCATGAGGCAGTTGATTAATATTTAAAATTAAAATAGAATAGAATAGAATAGAATAGAATAGAATAGAATAGAATAGAATAGAATAGGAATATATATTAATATAAATATTTCAGTAGATGGAAATATATAACAGATACAAATATACATCTATAATTACACAAGATAATATTCTATTATATGTTTTTAATACTTGTTTGTTAGTATTTGTGTTGAAGGAGTTTCTGTTTCAGTTGTTCTTTGCGGAAAACTTGCGAGAAAAAAAATCCCATTCTTGTCTTGAATAGTTAGAATGGCTTGGAAGATTTAATGCTGGCAGAAAAATTGTGATAAAAGACATGCTGGGAAGCATGGTCGGGAGGAGGTTGATGCTTGGTGCAGGGTTAAGCCCAGCTCAAGCTGACCTGCTCCACACTGCCCATGCTGCAAGTGGGGCTTGCATGGGGAAGCTGCAGCTCCTTTATCTGGAGACCCCATATCTAGAGCTTGGGTGTAAATCTCAGTCGATCTGAGGAACTTTTTGCTTCTTCACTGGCAAACGGGATGCAGCAGGGCAGCGTGTTATACCTAGCAAAGCGCTTACATTTTTAACGGCTCCTTCTGGAGATGGAACTCAGTTTCAGCAGCACAAATCCCCTCTCCAGCTCCCCTGACCCCTTGCAGGCAATTCCCAGATCCGCACCGTGGATAAAAACAGCAGCGGTGGTTTTGTTTAAGGTTGGGCTGAATGAAAACAGGAGGGGAGGAATGTGCTCAGCGGAGGAGGAACCGGCGCTCGGCCATCCCGGAGCGCGCTGGGTGGACGAGAACGCTCGGCGCGGCCATGCAGGGACCTGCAGCTTCTTCTGCCCCCAGAAAGGGGATGTGGAACCCCCCTCCGGTTCACTCAGGTGCAATATTTGGGGGAATGAAGCTGAGTAGGACTTTTTCTTTCCCTCTGCTTGGTGGAAGTGGAATCAGAGAGTGGTTTCTCCTCCTGAAAGGATTTTGACGTTGCTGGGTCTATCCGAGAGCTCTTTGCAGGGAGCGATACCATGGGCATGGCCAACCCTTTGTGCCTTCACCATCTCTAGCACCCCACATCAGAGAAGAAACCTTTTATAGGTTTCTCGGCACATATCCTGATGTATCCACGCCAGGACAGCCCAGCAAGACTCCTGGGAAGTTAAAGGAGATCTCTGCGGTCTCTCCCTGGTCTTCCGGTGCCTTCCATCACTCCCACCTCTGCAGCAAGGAATTTCCAAACCCCTGATCCAGAACAGGCAGCGTTTAACACTCACTTTTTGCCTGTGCTTGACACTGTTTACTTCAGGTGCCAGGCAGTGAGGAGTCAGACCCAGCGTGTTTGAGCACTGAGCAAGCATTAGCTGGAGAAACCTGGGATTTTCCAGCAAGCCCGGGGCTGTCCAGCACCTAACTCCCGTAGCCTCCTTTGAAATTCCTCCTCTAATTAATAATTAAGTAGCAAGTTTCACTGACATAATTTCAGAGCTATTGCTCTTAATTAAATAACGAGTTATTAAAATAGTTACAAAACTGGAGTCTTCCCTTCCCAGTTCACAGTCCTGGTCTTTTTCCCATTAAGTGTCCCTGGTGGAATGCTTTTATACACTTGGAAGAAATTAGAAAAGGTGAAGGATCTCAGACCGCAGAGAAACATGATATTGTTGAGTGTGTCTGGATGATCTTGGAAAAGCAGGCAGTGATGGGAGGACTCATCCCTGCCCTTGCCAGTGCCCCTGCCTTCCTGGCAGGAGGGAGATGGGAATACGGAATCCAAGATGGGTCTCATCTGCATGTCATTATCCCCCGTAATATTTGTATTTTTTAATATATAAATATATATTAAATATATATTTATATTAAAAATAGAAATACATAAATATTTTTATAAATGCAATATATTATATATTTCTAAATATACACACCTGTATAATGTATCTTTTTGTGTATAATACCTATTATAAGTGTGCATACAATATAAAAATTAGTATATTTATAAATATATACACCTCTATAATGTATCTTTTTGTGTATAATACCTATTATAAATTTACATACAATATAAAAATTAATATAATGTATGTGTATGCAATTCCATTGCCATTTAATGTTGGAGAAGGGGCAGCCAGCACCCAGCTGCACCCTGCTGCGGGTCAGGTCAGTGAGGTAGCTGCATGGTTTATTTTCCTTTGCCTGAGAAAGCTTTAGTGATGAATAGAGGGAGGGGATCTGAGGCTGGGATGCTTCTGCCAAGAATGATTTGGAGGCCTCTTTATATTAGTCAGAGCTTTTTTATTCCTTACTGGAAGCCTGAGAGGAGCTGCGTGCCTGATGGCAACTTTGCTCACAGGTCTGCATAAGTCTCAAGTATCACTCATGTGAGCAGCTTGCCTTAATTATAGATTTATTTCTTGCTACTCTTGGATTGCCTTCTTCCCTGTTCCTCAAAAAAATGCCCTTGCACCTGAGGAATGGGTGTGTGGTGGTCCTGAGTGATTTTTTTTGAGGTGGGCGAAAGGCCGCTGTTGGTTTTGCAAGGGACTTGATGTTCTTGGCAGCTGCAGAAGAGGAGGAGGAGGGAATGTCCGCACCATGAAATCTCTGCGCCGTCTCCATGTGGGTTCAGGCAGATGTTGGGGCCGTCAAAGGACTTCCACCTCCCAGGCAGAGGCAGCAGCCCAGCACTGCTGTCCCCCACCCTGCCCTGCCTAGCAGGAAACCAGTTTGGGAAGTGCCTCCGTGTTGCCTGCGGATGAGCCAGCCCAGGAGGAGGAAGGAGACCACTTTGGATTGAGGTCCTGGCACTGCTGGGAGGAGGCAGGGTGGAGGGATGGAGACCAGCCAGCTTCCTAACTATGCAAACAACCCACACCCATGTTCAGTGTTTATCCCTGCCGAGCCCGTCACCATGGTATCTGGGCACCTTTTGCCAAGGTGAGCTGAAGCTGATGGAGTAGATCCTCAGCCAAACCCCAGGCTCTCTAGGCATGTGCCTGGGAGGTCTCCTAGATCAGCTGGATCTTCCAGAGCTACTGCAGCTGGGATAATCCCAATCATTTTGCTGCTGCCTTCAGACCCCCTGCTGCTGCCTGCCTGGCTCCTGTTGCCATGAGCTCCTCCAAGCAGGTGCATCCTCACCTCTGCCATGGGATTTCTTTATCTGTCACACCACAGTGCCAGGTGGGCAGCTAGAGAGGGGGATCCACAGGCCCCTGGGCTGCTGCCTTCATGCAAAATTTGGGCCCTTTCTCCACCGTGTGGCTCTGAGAGGGAAGAGGAAGAGGAGGAGGAAGAAGAGGAGGAGGAGGAGAAGAGAGAAGAGAAGAGAAGAGAAGAGAAGAGAAGAGAAGAGAAGAGAAGAGAAGAGAAGAGAAGAGAAGAGAAGAGAAGAGAAGAGAAGAGAAGAGAAGAGAAGAGAAGAGAAGAGAAGAGAAGAGAAGAGAAGAGAAGAGAAGAGAAGAGAAGAGAAGAGAAGATGGAAAACTAAAACAGCAAAGAGGGAGGAAAAGCAAGAGTATATGTTTTTCTGCAAGTCTATTTAGCTTAAAAAAAAAAAACCCCAAGAATTTCTTGTTAGGGATGTTGAGCAATTTTAAAATGGGAGATGTCCCCTCCTACCCTAACAGCAAGTCACTGTCCCAGCCCCTCACTGAGGGGGTGTGAGAGGGGATGAGCCACATCCGCTCCTGTTTCCAGTGTCCCTCCAGATCTTCTCCCCAGCCTTGCAGGGATGCAGACTCCTGGTGCAGCTGCCTTCCCTCCACAGAAATAATCATTCAGGGAATGAAACTCAAGGCAGCTGTGGGGGGATTTGGTGGCTTCTCATTTCCAAGTGGCTGCCCAGCAGTTACATTATGGCTGCTGCTGCAGTCTGTGCTGAGGGACAGAGCTGCTGGGAGGGGGTCTGGAAGCCCACTTCAGCTGGGATTAGTGCCTCCATGTCACAGCTAGATGCTGAAGAGGAATGAGCTGTGAAAGAAATGGATCAGAATTGTTTTCCTTTGTCTCAGAAAGATTTGGGTGGGAAGTGACTTTGAAGATCATCTATTCCACAAACCTGAAATGGGCAGGGACGCCTTCCATTACCCCAGGTTGTTCCAAGCCCTGTCCAATGTGGCCTTGGACACTTCCAGGGATGGGACATCATCACTTCCAACTCTCACTGCTGTCTGTCGTTAGGGAGATCTTTCGTTTCATGTTGAATTCATTTATGAGGTAACCTCCTCCATGGACAGGAGGCAGATCCCAGCCTCTTCAAGGTGCTGGGTGGCTTTGGGAGCTGCAAGGGAACATGAGAACCTCTGAGTGTTGCAGGGCTGTGATTTACTTCCTGGACAGGGCCTGGTTTACTTTGGGCAATTTATACCCTCTTAGTCATGTCTGAAGAGAAATTAAAGAGATTAACTCCTCTGAGCCTTAATTTCCCTGGATGTAAAGTAAGCCAGTAGCTGCATTCCAAGAGTCTTGGTTTGACTTTGAGAGGTTTTGGAGATCCTCTGGATACAAGGTGGTAAAGTGGATGCTAAGTTTAGTATGGAAAGAGGATGACAGATTTTATGCTTGTGGCTGCAACAGAGGAGTCAGGTTGCAATATTCCAGCCTTTCCACTGTGCACATGCACTTTCCAAACAGTTTTGTTGCAATTAATTACAGTGCAATTAAAGCAGAACGACAGTGCTAACTAAGGGCAAAATCTTGTGAAACAAATGGTGTTTGGGCTGATTTTGTAATTGCTCCAGGTTCCCCAGATACAAATTACAGTGTCAGGGCTCCTGATTTATGGCAGAGCAATATACACGCAGATAACTCAGGGCAAGAGCTGCCTGTGTGGGCTGCAGATGCAGAGGTCCATGTCCCTTCAGTTCTCCTTGTTGCTGACCCGTGAAGGGCGGGTTCTCTTTGAACTGTCCCTTGGCCAGCAGGACACAGGTGGCACCAGCTGTCCCTCTCTGCCTCATGCCCAAGGCCTCTCACAAGGTTTCCCCTCCAGGGAGGTGTGGGTGCTGTCCTGGGTGCAGCTCCATTCCGGGCAGAGGGGTACAGCCATGAATGGGGATGTGCTGGGCAGAGGGATCCCCTTCATCCGTGCTCCAGCTGTGGAGAGCATGGCTGATGATCCAGGACCATGTCCTAGGAAGGGCAGTGTCTGGAGCACAAGTCTGATGAGGAGCAGCTGAGGGAGCTGGGAAGGGGCTGAGCCTGGAGCAAAGGAGGCTCAGGGGGGACCTTGTGGCTCTGTACAGCTCCTGCCAGGAGGGGACAGCCGGGGGGTCGGGCTGTGCTCCAGGGAACAGGGACAGGAGGAGAGGGAACGGCCTCAGGCTGGGCCAGGGCAGGCTCAGGTTGGATATTGGGAAATTTTCTTCACAGAACGGGTGATCAGGGATTGGCACAGCTGCCCAGGGCAGTGGTGGCATCCCTATCCCTGGAGAGAATTTAAAAGCTGTGGCACTGGGAGCATAGGTCAGTGGTGGGCTGGGCAGTGCTGGGAGAATGAATGGTTGGACTCAGCAGGATTTTCCAGCCTGAATGGTTCTGTGATTCTACCAAGTGGTTTAGCCCTTGGGTCCCAACCTTACGTGCTTGCAGAAGGTCCCTGACAGGGTGAGCAGGCGAGGTTTGGCACTGCTGAATCACAGACCAGCCCTGCTGCTCAGTCCCTGTCTGTCTGTCCTCTGGGGCTGTAGCAAATCACGATGGATCACAGTGACTCAGCTGGGAAAGGTCACCTGCAGAGGGAATACAGAGGTTGTGCCCTCACCTGCTTGTCCGAGGGGTACCAGGTGTTTTGTTTCATGGATTGGTTCCCTCTGCCCGTGCTTCCAGCCATGCTGGGCATATCTTGCTTTGTCTTCATGTGGGAAGTCCCTTTCCAGATTAAAGAGCTGGAGTGGGTGTTTTCTCACCTGTAATCAAAAGGAGGGAACCTGTGACTTTTTAGCAAAGAAATCCTGTGTTGTGAGTCTTTAGAGGTTGTTAGAGTTAAAGCATTTTATGAAATCCAAACAAAAAAACCCCAGATAATTCAGATATCACTATCTGGATTTAAAAAATAAGTGATGCAAATTTCTGAAAAGGTCACAAGATCAAGCAAAAAATGAGGTGAGCTTAAAGCATCACTTTTTTGTAATTAAGCCCTTCTGTTTCAATTTTTGCCAATGGACAATGGAGTTGGGGCTGTGAGTTGATCTTCCAGTGCTGCCATGAACCCACTTGGTCGCACCAAGGGTTCCCCTCAGGGTCATAAAATGAAATCATACAAACACAGAACAGTTTTTGGAAGGGACTTTCAAAATTACCTAGTTCCAACCTCTCCGAGGACAGCGGCACAGACAGCTTCCACTCTTCCACATTATTCCAAGCCCTGTCCAGCCTGGCCTTGGGCACTGCCAGGGATCCAGGGGCAGCCACAGCTGCTCTGGGCACCCTGGGCCAGGGCCTGCCCACCCTCCCAGCCACCAATTCCTGCCCAACATCCCAAAATGTGTGCCTGCCCTGTGGCAGTGCAGCCATGGCCTGTGTGCTGTCCCTGCAGGCCTTGTCCCCAGTGCCTGGGCAGCTCTCCTGGAGCCCCATGAGGCCCTGGCAGGGGCTCTCAGGTGTCCCTGCAGCCTTCTCTTGTGCAGGGGAGCAGCCCCAGCTGTGCCAGCCTACCCTCTTAGGAGAATTTTCAGCCATGGACTGCTGATCTCTTCACCAGCCACCACAGAGTGCTGTGGTGCTCACGCACATCCTTTGCTGTGGGTCTCAGGTGTACCTGGAAAACCAAGGTGGTTCTCAGCACCACCCCAGCTGTGGATTGGAGTTGAGCATCCTCCCCCAGCACGCTCTGGTGTTGGGTACCAATGCTTCCTGCACACATCCCACCATCAGCTGGGCTCCTGCTCTGAATACTAAATCCTGAGACAGAGAGAAGCAGCCCGAACACTGATTAATTTGAGCCTGTGCTGCTCTTATCCTGGTTTCAAAGTAATTGTCTCTCTTGTCCACAATTTTCTCTCCTTACATTTCACTGCATATTTATTAGGTTTTTGTGAGGCTATCTGCAGCCACATTAAACCAATTTACTTCTTGAAATGTCTGACCTTTGATCTTCCAGCCACTGCCTTTCGGAGCCAGAAAAAGAGCCTTTAATAACGTGTCACATGAAAGGCTTGCTGCAGAGCCTGTCACTTGCACACCCCAACTCCAGTTAATAAACTATCGGATGAATCAATTATTGCCTCATAATTGTTACCTATATTTTTGTGCTAAACAGGAAGAATATTTCCCCTCTCTTCTCCCAGTCGCTTTGTAAGGCGAATGCGTGCAAAGAGCTACAGCTAATATTTCTCAAAAAACATCCTCAGTCTTTGCAGCCAGTTCTGTTCTTGGCAGACGTGTGTTGGGGGCAGGGGGGTGATTAGCAGAGACATTAGACTATCTGTGTGCACCTTATTTTCGGAGTGCCTGCAGCATCCCTCTGTGCTGTGTCTCCTGAGCCCCTCCAGCTGCCCTCTGCAGCAGGCACAGGAGAGGAGAGGGGTGTTAGTGGGTTGCAGAGTGCTTTGCTGGGGGTAATTCAGATGTTTTGCAGGCAGCAGCAGTGAGGCAGGGCTGTGCCTGGACTTCTCCATCACAGCAAGGCTGGAAGCTGCCACATCAATGACTGCACTCCTCAGCATCACCTCCCAGCACCTCCTGGTGTCCTTGTGCATCAGGGCTGGATGCTTCTGTGTCATTGCTGAGGGACAGGCATCCTGCTCCAGGGGGATGCCTCACCTTCTAGTCCATGGAAAGGACAGACTGGGGACAGGCATCCTGCTCCAGGGGGGATGCCTCACCTCCTAGCCCACGGAAAGGACAGACTGGGGACAGGACCTCTTTCAGTGGGCTGTTGGCACTATTGGCATGTTAGGGGTCAGAGCACCTCACATCATGGTCTTGGCTGCATCCAGCCACACCATGTACCTTTTATTTTGCATTCCAGTTATGTGGTTGGAGTGTCAAATGTGTTGTCCCTTACTCCTACAGAGCCATAGAGCTCTTGTTGTGAAAAATCAAGGCAGATGTGGCCAAACTGCTGTTAAAGTAAGGACTTGGGGTGGGGTGGTGGGGTGCAGTGTAGCTCCCTTGGGGTGTCTGCAGCCTCTGCACACAAAACACTGCTGCCCCAAACCCTAAGAAGACACTGGGTAAGATCCCTTTTTTTTTCAGGCTGCTATCTCTCTGCATCTGGTTTAGGCTGCTGGATGGAGAATGTTGTTCAGGTCCTCATGGAAACCAGAACATCCATGAGACCCCAGGGGTACAAGGAGCCCTATGCTCAGGCTTTGGGGAGATGTGCCCCTGGTAGGGACACATCTTTCCCACTTCTGCTGAAATCAGCAGCAGAGCTGGGTTTCACAGGGGTGGAACAGGCCAGTGAAGTTTAAGCACAGCAATTACAGTTTCTGTCACCCACAAGGTTTTCTGATGCATCACTCTGGAACAACGTCTTGCCCAGGAGCTCCATTTCACTCCCAGTGACATCTCTCCAGGGCAGGAGCAGGCAGCTGTCCAGAGGGTACAGATCCATCCTGGAGGTGGCCTTGGCAACACACTTCAACAGCTATGTATTATTTATTTCCCCTGACTCTTCTCATCTCTTACATAGTTGCTTAACAGCACCAGCCTTTCACAAAGGGATGGAGAAAGGCTGAAAAATGCAGAAGGCAACCCAGGTCTTCTCTCTCTGCTTTAATCTTCCCAGGTTGACTTCTCACTTGGCATATGGGGAAGGCTTCTGACATCCCCAGTCTGCAGAGCACCACAGCACTGAGCAGAAGCAGTCTTGAGTTTCAGGGGAAGGAAAAACCCACTGCATTGCTCTCTGGCACATCTGTGCTGATTTGGCTCTGTGTGGACATGATTTCAAGCTTGTAGGTTTCAGCCTCTTCAGAAAGGCTGAGATTAATTGCTGAAATGAGAAATGCTAAAAAGCTGGGTGAAGAAGAGGTGGAGAGAATGAGGGAAGCATGAAAATTCTCTGGGTTGATAATTCCTTGTGTCAGTCTTGAGTTTACTGACATTCATAGTTAAGATTGTTCCGTAGGAGATCATCTGCTGGGCTCTGCCTGCCATGGAAGCTGGGGGAGGCAGAAGTGAGCCTCACTGGGGAATCATAGAAAAATGAAGTTGTTCAAGTTGGAAAAGCCCTCCAAGTTCATCAAATCCAACCATGTCCCCAGCGCAGCCAAGGCCACCACTGACCCGTGTCCCCAAGTGCCACATCCACACAGGTTTTAAATCCCTCCAGGGATGGAGACACCATCTCTCTCCTGGGCACTCATTGTAATGACTGGACAGTACTTTCCATTAAGAAATTCTCCCTAATTTCCAACCTAAACCATCCTCTGGCACTGCTTGAACCTGTTTCCTCTGCTCCTGTCCCTGTTCCTGGGAGCACAACCCGACCCCCCAGCTGTCCCCTCCTGTCAGGAGCTGTGCAGAGCCACAAGGTCCCCTCTGAGCCTCCTTTGCTCCAGGCTCAGCCCCTTCCCAGCTCCCTCAGCTGCTCCTCATCAGACTTGTGCTCCAGACCTCCATGTTATAAGTTTCAAGGCAAATCTCAAATTTGAGATAAGATTCAGATGCCCCTGAAGACCTTAATAAACTTCCATGAAAAAAATAAATGTGCCAAACCTTACTCTATTCATTGTTGATTGCATTTTGGATAGAGGCAATTAATCTACTTTCCAGCTTTAATCCTGACTCACACCTTGCTTCTTGCTTTCTGGGCAGGGAAAATGTCATGATTGGGCACACATTTTATTCAGGGCTCTTTCCAAGTTGAGGAGGTTAGTCTGGAATAAGACAGGGATGGGGAGAAGTACCTCTGTTAGTTCTTCTGTGGAAAGC
Source organism: Passer domesticus (assembly GCF_036417665.1). Taxonomy (NCBI): domain Eukaryota; kingdom Metazoa; phylum Chordata; class Aves; order Passeriformes; family Passeridae; genus Passer; species Passer domesticus. Next base: position 1,867,040 of record NC_087512.1, read on the forward strand.
CACATGATCACATTGACATGGAAGTCCAGGAAACCCCTGCAGAGACGTCCACTTTGTCCTTGTGTATCTCAGAAATCAGCACTTTGCTTCCAGGTATTTCAGCAAAGAGAGCCCTGGCATTGTGGGTTGATTCTCTTTAAAATGATGCTGTCGCTTTTGCCTCTTTTACATTTAACATCCTGTGGTACCTTGGAAGGACCACCCCAGCTCAGGTGCTGTGTATCGTTTTCCAGTCCTAAATCCATGAATGCTCAGCTTGTGGCTCTCACCATACCCCATCCAGGTGGGCAAGGAGAAATTCAAGCCTTTTTGACCTTCAGCTTTCCTGCTGGGGTGACGAAATTAATACTCCCTGCCATACCTTGGAGGGATGCTGCTGGGATTAATTAGTTAATAGAACAAATCTGGCTCGCCTGCCTCCGTGAGGGCGTGTGGCTGAGTCTAACATTCACCTTTCCAATGACCACAAGGGACCTTGGGTCTCTGTGGCTGGGATTTTGCCATGACTTGGGCGGGAGCATCCTGTGGCTCCTGCCAGGACCCACCCCTTGGGTGGCAGAGGGCTGAGGCTGTTGCAGCGATGCCGCGGATGCCTCCCTGCAGCCCCACACCGCATAGTTCCAGGCTCTCGCAGTGCTGCCTCTGCAAAGGTAGATTTGGTTTCTATTAATAAGGGGATAATAGCACGGGAAACCTGGCTGCAGGATGGCCCGTGCCCAATTACTGCGGTCGCTGGGCTACAGCAGCCGCTTCCCTGCAATTATCCCACCGCGCGCCAGCACAGCACAGCCCTCTGCGTTTTATTCTTAGCAACAGAGCCCCGGGCAAGGTCAGGGGGGTCCCTGCAGCGAAAGTCTCTGGCTGGGGGATGCTGGGGTTGAGGTGGGGGATGGCAGAGCCACCTCAGTGTCACCTGCTGGAGATGAGGCTGGTGGGGATGGCAGTGGCGCACCCCGTGCCCTGGAATATGCAGTGATGAGGCTGGCAGCAAAGCAATGCCCTGCTTTGTGCTTGTGCCCAGCCAGGCAGTGCCAGAGGAGTCCTGGTAACTCCCAAGGGGCATATTGGCTACTGTGGGGTTCATAGCAGTCAGCCTTATTTTTTGGGGAGGCACAGAAATCCCAATCCAAGCAAAATGCAGAGGTGGCCTTGGCCACGCTGGGTTAGTACTTAGACCTGATGATCTTAAAGGGTTTTTCCAACCTAAACAATTCTGCAATTTTATGATTTAAGGCTGGATGTGATGCTCGGTTTTGGCCCCAGTGTAAAATGAGTTATATGGAAGCTCTGCTGGTTTGCACCCACTTAGCAAGCCCATAGTGGAATTAGGGGTAGGAAGGGCAGGGGATAGTCTGGGGATTGAGATGTGGGAAACCGGGGTGAATTTCTTTTCCAGCACATTCCCTGTACATCTCTGAGAAGTCACTTTCCTTCTTCATCTGTCAGATGGGTGTCCATAAACATGGTTAATGGCCTGGCAAGAAGGATACAGGGAGAAGAGGTGCATTCCAGACAGGGGGATGCTCAAAGCCAAGCCACCCAAATCGCTCTAAAAACACAGAAGGCCCTTCTTTAGCTTGTGTTGGCTATGGGAGAAAAGATGAATGAAAAATATGTGTTGAGGATACAAAGTGATGCTTAAAGGGCAGGAGTAAAGCCTTTCTGTGAGAAAAGTCCAGCTCAAGCCTGTGCTGTTTCAAATTAAGTTTTTGGTTTCCTAGAGGCAGCAGACAATGGTTCACTCAATTCTCTCCCCACTGTCATTAAAACTCGAGTGTGTTGTCTGGATATAGTATTTTGCCCTACCTTAAGAGCTCTAATCTTTTTAGGACCATTTCTTGCCGCTATCTGCAGACACTCGAAAGCCTTCTCAACCGCGGAGTGAAATACAATCCCTGTCTTGGGGAGCTTTCCCTCCCCTTTGTCTTCTGCACAGACAGAGGGAAAATTACCACTTAACAAATCTGCCAGGTCTGAAATTTTCTCCCCCCCCTCCTTCACCCCTTTTGCAGCTATCATTTGTCGGGGGTTGCTTTCTCCCAGTACCATCTGCCTTTTGCAGGGAGATGGCGAGGAGCGTTTTATTGTTTGCCGAACAATTCCCTGCAATTTGCTGCTCACTATTTCTTTTGGGCTCCTTTAATCCCTTTTTTCACTTTCTGCTGCTTATTTTTAGCTTGCACGCCATTTGTGTTTGTTCCCCAAAACTGTTTATATTTTTTAAAGCCTCACTTCGTTGGTAATTTTTTTTAGTATCCCTACTGCCATGCAAAACCCTCCCTGTTCTGCCCTTTCCCCAGCACCCTGCCAGGCTGGGTGGTAGATGGGACAAGCTATCATTCCCAGCTTCTCTGATTATCTCTGTTTTTCCCTGGAATCCCACTCATCTTTCGTGCCCACATCATTTTGGTTTCACCCAGTGAAAATCCCAGCTGAGCTGTGGAGGTGCTGAGTGATGCCACCAGCACAAACCTTGCCAATCCCGGCTCCCTTTGGGTGATTTACTCTGTCCTGGTGCACTTGAACATCCTCTGCCTTTGCCAGGTGCCAAAACCCTGCCAGGGATGGGCTGAGCCACCTGGCTGCTGGACTGGTGCCACCAAAAATGGGGTGTGAGCTCGAGGTTCAGCACATGACAACCACCTGGCATACATGATTCACTCAATGGTTTGGGTTGGGAGAACCCTAAAGGCCCTGCCATGGGCAGGACACCTTTCACTACCCCAGGCTGCTCCAAGCCCTGTCCAGCCTGGCCTAGGATGCTTCCAAGGATGCAGGGGCAGCCACAGCTGCTCTGGGAAACGAAAAACTCCCTCATACCTAGTCCAAATCTCCTCTTCTTTAGTTTATCCCTTGTCTATCACAACACCCCTGCTAAGAAAACTTTGTCCCTGTCAGAACCCATGGGGTGTCCCTGACCTGGAGCCCCTCTGAGCTTTAGGCTGCCTCTATCCTTGAATAAAGCTGAGCCTTAGATGAGAGATAGTTCAGGCTGATAGTCTAGACAGAGGGCTGAGTTGGGATTTGCAAAAGCTAACATCGAATTTTGGCTCTGCCAAGGGCTTCATCCATGGCCTTTGCAAATCATCAAGTCTCTCTGTTCCTCTTCTGCACAAAACAGGCAATCTCTTTTTTCCTTCCATTGTTTCATTGTTTTTTTGGACCACGAGCATTTAGGAATGGATTATTCCTTCCTTGGTCTCACTTACACAGTGCCTTTAAGGGAATAAGCATCCAGCTTGTAGCTATAAGACACTGGTGCAGTTTAAATGGTCACTGCAATTAATAGCAATACTAATAATAACAGTAATTGTCGTAGTAGTAGTAGTAGTAGTAATAGTAATAATAATAATAATAATAATAATAATAATAATAATAATAAAACCTTGCCCAATAGAAACTTCGTCAGATCTGAACATGCTCTGAGCCATCATCAGTAAACAATATATTGGATATTTTTATTTCTTTGCTTGTATGTGCACCGGTAGGGCTATGCCTCACTCCTGTTATTCAGTGCTGCAGCTGGAGAATTAAAATCCATCTTTTCTCCAGCCCCCTCTCAGGATTCAGAAATTGGAGCAGGAGTTTTATTATCTGTACAAACATCTCCTGATCTGCCCCAGTTAGCTGCCCTGAGGGCAAGTAGCCACGTCCAGCATGACCCCCTTGTTCCTGAGCTACCCAAGCTGTGTCTGCTGTGCCAGCCAGGAATATATATTTCATTTGTCCCTGGTGGTCCCGTCTTCTCCCTCATTAATATTGCAGCAACCATTCCTCCCTGGGAGCACCACCTGAGCCTCCCTTCTTTAGGCAGGTAACTCTACTAACCATATTCTTCCTACAGACTCAAAGCCACTGCCTTTTTCCTGGGATCACTCAGAAAGTAGATTTATTTCAATCACCATTTCTTCTTCTTTTCTTTTTTTTTTTTTTTTTTTTTTAATGATCAGGTGGATTTATGTTGGGAAACATAACTTAAATTATGTTGGAAAAACAACTTGAATTTCCTGACTTCAGAAATTGTTAGGCATAGGTCTGGAGACACTTTCATTTTGCTGCTTTTTTCGCTTTTCCTGGAGGTGCAACCCCAGAGCTGCATCTTTAATTGCTGTTTTCGTGAGCATCACAGCAAATGCACTGTGGTTTAGAGGAAAAAAAAGTGGGATCTCTGTTAATAACCAACACATCTCACTGCCGATATCTCAGACCAACAGAACAGTGTTATTTCTCCTGTCTCCTAATAACAAACTGATTTTCTCTGTTGTCTTTCAACATCTGATGAGTTCTTGCTCCCATTTCCCTTTAATAAGTGCTATTTTGTTTCCATTATTACTCAATAGTAAAATCTTTTCCCGGCAACTTTACCAGAAGTAGATTTACAGCTGTGAAAATAAGCTTGGGTGTGATGAGATCTTGTCGTTTTATTATCTATTAAGTGCCTCGCATGACTTTGTTGTTATCAAAATGTAATTATGCATTTAAATAGGCCCATCATCTCTGTTTGTTGGTTTTTGGCTTTTTTTCTCTTTAGGAGGGAAATAATGAAAAAACTCCAAAATCAATGCTTAATATAACTCCAAATATGAATGCCACTGACTTTGCTGGCCTCTTCTAGGGGAAGGACAGAAAATACTGTGTGCGGATCTGCCTGGGGTGGCGTTCATGTTAAGACACATCTTTGGTTTGGTTTTTTTTCCTCCATGCACATGGAAAAAGCCGTCGTTTCCTGGTTGGAGATACGGTATTTACCGATCCGTGCGTGGCGCTGGATGTGAATTGTCGTCGGAGGTTCTGGGCGTGGGCGAATCATTGTATAATGCCCACACCCTTGGGGTGGCTTAGGGTGTGGCGTTGTCTTTGCCTCGCCGTGCAGTTCTAAGATGTATTATTACCCAAAAGCAACACGCCCTTCCGTGCCTCTTTTGTTTTTATTAGGGATAGCTCTGAGCCAGCGCTCCCAGCACCTGGCAAAGCCGCCGCTGGATGTAACTTAGGCTTGCCCGGGCTTCCCACTGGGATTCCCTGCGGAGCAGCTCTCACCGCCAGTGCTTAGGGGTGGGAACGGGCCAACTGGGGCACCTCCATGGGCTTGATGGCTTCTAACCAGTCTGGAGTGGCTGAAGATCCCGAGGAACTGGGCTGGTCTTTCCTAGGCTGAGCTCCCAGACGGCGCTTACCTAGACAAAGCTTTCCGTGATGAGTAGCAGTGGGATAGTATTTATGTCAGAAGTGGATGGGCCAGGAGAGGATTCCCCTTTGCAGTGGGCTTGCAGCCTGATCCCTGTTTCTGGGCACTTTGGCTGGAGATGCCCTGTGTGAAGGCTTTTGAACCAGTGAGCTGCTCCACCTCAGTTTCCCAACCGCGTGACAGCTGCTCAGCTGCTTCTCCCACATGGTGCAGGTCCTGAGGGTGGCCAACACAGCCAATTCCTTCTTCAAATGGAGCCATTTCTTTCCAACTGTTCAGGAGAGAAGTGTCACAGTTCAGAGCCCACTGGATACGTGCCCACATTGCCTTTTGCAGAAATACACCCCACAGATGTCACATCTTCTCCACCCTGGCACAGCCACTGTGGTGGCTCTTCCACCGTCTCCACCTGGACAGCTCTCAGGAGCATCCCTGGTGCCGGTGGTGATGCCCATCAGTGCTGACTCCTTTGCTCACCTTTAGGCTGCTGCCACTTCTCCAACCACCCAGCTTTCCTTCTGTGAAGGGTTTTATTACTTTTTCTTGCCTGAAGCAGGGGGCCGTATTTAAATGAAACACATCCAAGGCAAACTTGCAGAAAAGTCTCACCTTTCCTGTGCTGCATGATTGAATAGGGGGGCAAGAGATGCAACCCCCTTATTAGAGTAATATAATTTTCCATCTCAAATAGGAACCAGGGGTGTTTTAATGATTGGGCTCATTAGGTGGACTTTCCACTTAAAGTGTCTGTCTGGCAATTAAGTCTGGAAAAAGCATGACTGATGACCACACCTTCTGTGACTTAATGGGGAGTCTGAAGGCTGATCTTATTATCACACTGATACAGTCTGTGATAAAAAAGAATTTAAGATACTCTCCAGAGATTTATTTGCCCATTAGGAAACTGCCAGGAGAAGGTTAAGGGAACTCGTAAGGTCAAAGCTGAACAGAGGAAAGTACTAAACACTTGGGATACAGGTGGGCAAAAACAGGAGGACAAGATTTCCATTCTTGGCTTCTCTACTGACCTGCCTCATGGCCTTCACCAAGTCACTTTCTTCCTGTGTTTTTTCCAGTGGGAGCAGTTGCCACCTTGTTGGGCCCTGTGGTGGCCCTGCAAATTCTTGATGTAGCAGCACCATGTCTTTGGCTCAGTGACACAAGTCCCTGCTGCCATCCACTGCTGGATGAGCACGTGGAAAAAGTGGTGTGAAGTGGAAGGAAGCAAAGCAGTCAGTAGGAAAGAGGTGGTGATTAGGGCAGGGAGATAAAAAAGGCAAAATTTCTGTTCTCCTTCAAGAGGATCCTCATGGGTCCTCAGTGATTTCCTCACCTATTCTGTCTGCTTTAAAACATGACCTACTGTAATATTTTACTTAAATGTGGTGTTTAAAGGACTGGAACTTATTGTAGAGCTTACTGTGCTGGCTTCAAACCTCCTGTTGGGTACCATTTTACTGACATTAGCTTGCCATAGCTTGTCAGTGATTTTAACTCTGCCGATGGGTTGAACGCCCCAGGATAGAGGAGCCGACTCTTCTGGCTTTGTACTTCACTTTAGCTTCCTTAAGTACAGTGAGGAGAGATAATTCAGCTAAATACGTTTCAGTACAAAGTGAAGGTTTTGATGACAAAAGAACTGCTCTGCGTCTGGGTCAGTTTTGTCAGATTAATGGTGGAATTGTGAAAAAATGGAAGCGTTTCATTTCAGCATCTACAAAGTGAAAGTCTTGACTCTCACAGGCAGCACGATTTGTTTAACTCAACATTTGCTGTGTTTTTGATTAAACAGATGCCTGGAATTTAGGAAAACATTTTGTTTCAGGCTGAACAAGTCAATTTTTAACATTTTTCAGTTCCAGAAAGAATAAGTTGTGTTCACTCCCATCGTTTTTCTCCTGAAAAGCCTCCTCCACTTCCCTCTGTATCCTTTGCAAGGGGGTCTTGCCAACTCCAGCCATCTCATCCATTAGAAAAACAAAGAGTCCCAGACTTCTCTTATCATCCTTCCACTTTGTCTTCCCTCTGTGCCAAATAGAGTGTTGGGAGGCAATCCCCCCACCCCTCCCCCCATATACTATTTAGATTTGTGTGGAAACTAAATAATTCAATATAAAGGCATTTGCTCTATGTCTTTAAGGAATCCTTTTGAAGTTGACTCTTTTGACCTTCAAGGCCCTGCATAATTTTTTCCTTCTCCGTTTTCCTCCTCTTTGTTGTTCCCCGTGCTCCTGTAATCTTCTCTCCTGCCCGCTTCCTTCACCTCCTCCCACCCTGCTCCATGACTCCATGTGTTATCTGCTCCCTCTGTTTGAAGCACGCGGTGGCTGGTGCAGCAGCATCCTCCTCTGCCCCACAAGCCTTCATCTCACCCCTCTCTGTGAGGAGCCTCTCCTGCCCACCCTGTTCTCTCCAGATGATGTTTTACCTGCACTCTTTCCACCCCTCAAACTGCTTTTTTTGTCTCCCTCCCATTGGGAAATGTTCAATTAGGGGACCTGCCTTAATCTTCTGGCTGGCCAAGTGCAATACGTCCACCCACAGCTTTCAGCAGGGGATGGGCTCCCTTCCCTCTCTCTGGACAGAAGTAGGGCTCCACCCTCCCGTGCTTATGCCTTGTAACTGTGTGAGCTTCCTGAGCTGAATCCACATCTTGTCCATCCCCGCTGACTTTTCTGCTTTCCCTGAAGGTGGCTGGGGGGTTGTACGTTCCCACACTGCCCACACGCAGTGGGGTCCTGCGTCCCCTGACCAGACTCTGCGATACACAGAGGTTGGAGTGATTCAATTAAAGAGGTTTCAGACAGTGAAAAAGAACCCAAATGTTTAGGTAATGTGTAAGAATTGCTGGAGATCTCAGTTTTACAACTTCAGGGAATGTTTTTCTCTGTTTTGCCAGGAGTTGCAGCATTCCTGGGGTGAACAGGAGGACTCAGCTGACCTATCACAGATTCATAGATTGGTTTGAAAGGGACTTTTTAAGCTCACCTAGTCCCACCCCCTGCCATGGGCAGGGACACCTTCCACTATCCCGGGTTGCTCCAAGCCCTTGTACAACCTAGCCTTAAGCTTTTTCAGGGATCCAGGGGCAGCCACAGCTGCTCTGGGGAAACCTGTGCCAGGACTTCACCACCCTCAGTGTAAAGAATTTCTTCCTTCTTTCTGGCTTCAATGGGACAAGCAGTCTTCTTTCTAAAGAGTAAATAAAGCTCTGAACAAAGGATGTGTACACATGCACACACAGAGATTTCATGGAGATATTTAGGCATGGGAGTGCTGGTAGTGGAGGGGAAGCCAAGCTCTCACCCTGCATTTATCTGGGCAAGGTCTTCCTGCTTATTCACCGGGAGGGAGGAATATGGATTTGCTCCTGGTGGAGGTAAATATTCACAGTGATTTCACAAGGACTTGCACTCCTCCTGCAGCAAACGTGTGAGCTGAGAAAGGGCAGCAGTGCTAAGCTTCATGAGGACCTGCTCCCCCTCCTCGCCAGGGTGCAGAGTTCATTTTTCCACTGACGCATCCCTGACAAACGCCCAAGGAGAGCTGGCATGGGCAGCCAAGTGATTGTGTTGTCACGGCAAAGACTAGTGAAAGAAGAGCAAGATTTATATCGTGGCTGCTCAGAGGGCTGGAGAGAAATGGCCCAGTGCCAGGAGTCATGCAGGCATGGCTGATAGTGTCTTCAGTCTTCTGCCAAGTGTGGGCTGGATGGTGGCTGATGTGAAATGGGCTGCACCGTCCTGGTCCAAGTCTTGGTGGGCATGGTTCCACATCACAGAGACCAGCCATGCAGCTGACGCTTTCACTGACATTCTTAGCAGAAAGATGAGTTGCTGAATTGGCTCTGAAGTTGACAAAAAATTAAAAATCCAAAGAACTTCGCAGCTGGAGAAGCTCAGTCTTCTACCAGGGAAGCAGATGACCCCAGAAAGCCCAGCACACACAGACACGACTGTGGTGATGGGTTTAATATGTTCAAAAGCAGTGAGGGTAGGGCTTCAGGTTGCTCTGTGGAGATGTGGCCTCAGGTGCAGGTTGCCTGCATACCTGTGGTTATGTTATTTCATCTGCTCTGTGCCTTGGCTCCCTGTCTGCACAACTGGAGCACGGAGTCAGGGAATGGTTTTGGTGTAAAGAGCCTTTGAAAACTCCTGATCCAACTTCCACCTCTCAGTCAGGCTCATGCCTTTGTGTGGTTGAGTTTTCAGCATCTCCAGGGATACAAATCCCAGCATTTCTCTGGCTGCATGGTTCAAGGTTTGACCAGCCTCTTACTAAGAAATGTTTTTCTTATGTCTGATATAAACTTGCTTTGCTGAAACTTCTTCCCCTGGCTTCTCGTGCTCTGAGAACAGTCTGACTCCTTCTTCTCTATAGTTTTGCATTAGGTAGGTAGATGAAGAAAATTAGATTCCCCCTTCATGCCCTCTTCTCTGGGCTGAACAAAACTCTCTTCTCACCTCGTCTGCTCCAGCTCCCTGACCATCTTGGTGCCTCCACAATGGCAGTGTCTCTCTGGAGACTCCAAAGTGGACCCAGTCCTCCAGCTGTGGTCTCACAAGTGATGAATGGAACAGAAGGTTCACTTTCCTCCACCTCTGGGCACCAGTTTTATTCATTCAGCTGAGTGTGTGCCTGGCCATCTTCAGTGCAAGGACATGCCACTGAGTTCTGGGCACCTTCTTGGCCACCAGGTCTTTGTCTGCAAGGTGTCTCTCTAGATAAATGCAGGATAAATTGCTTCCTCTGAGGTGGGATGGATGGGAAGTGCCAGGGTCTTGGCAGAGTTTGGCAGGTTGTCCATTAAAATGCAGGATCTGGGGGATCAGATGGGGCAAGAGCTTGGCCATGTCATGTTCCCATCTACATCAAGAACCAAGCAAGGCTCAAATTTCTTCTTTGAAAGACTGAAGCCTGAGAGGTGAGGTAGCTGTGGGAGCTGGAAAGCACTGTAGAAAGGATGAGGACACACAGAAACACTTTTTTGTTTTGGTCTCAGACTTGTTCAGAGGAGGTGCAGCTCATGTAGCCACTGTGGTCGCTGATTCAGTACCTGCCCTGTGAATATAATAGGATGATTTCTGTCTCCACCACTGCCCATCTATCACCTTTCACAAGCCTAGGAGCAAAAGGAAGAATAAGAGGAATAACAAGAAAATAAAGAAACACTGCAGCCAGAAAGCTATCCTCTGTGTTTCACAATTCTATAAATTATGCCCTTTCCTTCCTCTTTAATCGCCAGGCATATAAAATATGCTTGCAGCAGAATCATATCCTTCCATTAAAGTTTCAGAGGAGAAATACAGGTCCCATCTGCCTGTTTAGCAAAGCAGGGCAGTGCACAACCATTTCTTTCCTTTCACCACCCCCCCTCAAAATCTACTTTATGGCAGGAGTTTTCTCTTTTAAGACTGGCTGTTTATTTCATTTTCTAATTTCACCACGTGTTTCCAGAAGCAGTCTCCTCTTTGTTCTCACATGGGTCTTCCTCCAATGCCTTCACACTCAAATGTACCTAAAGAGCAGAGGTCTAATCTGGTGAAGGTCAAGGGAGAAAGAAGGTCTTTTAGGACTTGAACAGGGTTCTTGGGGGCGTGTTCCTGCTCTGCAGACAGGGCAGACACTGTCTGAACAGCAGGAGTTGGCAACAGTGAGAATTATTAGACTGGACTATGGAGGCAAACATGAGCTTCACTGCCCATCCCTGTTTGCTCCCGAAGATATTCATGGGGTTTTTTTTCTGTTGTTCTGGAGTCAGGGTGGGCATAAGATCTTAGGGTTGTGTTTCCTGCATGACAGGAGTGAGTGTGGCATTGTCCCCATTCGCATGGGAGCTGTCCCTGTGACCCCACTGTGCAAAGGGCAGGGAGAGGAGACAGCTTTGGGTGCATCCTCCCTTTGGGTGGGGTGTGGAGGGTGCCATGGCAGTGGGTGGGCTCATCCTGCTGGACATGTGACACAACCCGTGCCTGGTTCTGCATGTGGACAGGGCTGGCTTTGGGAAAGTTGGGGAAGCAGGGATGGATGAGAGGGCACGACAGCCTCCACTTATGTTTCAACTCACTGGGTCCCATGGAATCAAACAGTGGTTTGGGATGCAGGGGGCTTTTAAAAGCCATCCAGTGCCTCCCTCTGCCATGGGCAGGGACACTTACACTATCCCAGGTTGCCCCAAACCCTGTCCAACCTGACCTTGAGCACTGCCAGGGATCCAGGGGCAGCCACAGCTGCTCTGGGCACCCTGGGCCAGGGCCTGCCCACCCTCCCAGCCACCAATTCCTGCCCAACATCCCAAAATCTGTGCCTGCCCTGTGGCAGTGCAGCCATGGCCTGTGTGCTGTCCCTGCAGACCTTGTCCCCAGTGCCTGGGCAGCTCTCCTGGAGCCCCTGCAGGCCCTGGCAGGAGCTCTCAGGTGTCCCTGCAGCCTTCTCTTGTGCAGGGGAGCAGCCCCAGCTGTGCCAGGCTGGCTCCAGAGCAGAGGGGCCCCATCGTCCTGTCATTTTTGTGGTGTTCTCAGTACCTGTTCAGTGTCTCATCATGGGCTGCACAAGACACGTGTGCAAACTGGCTCCAATCATTATTTATAGCCCTGCACCCTTAGAAATCTCTCCTATCCAGCAGAAGGACATGTACCTCTCTTTTTTTGTACCATAAAGCCTCATTTTTATTCAGTGGCATTCAGAGCAGAGTGGATCCAGAGGGCTGGGGCTGTGTGTCTGATTTTTCCGTGCCTGGAGATTTACACCCGCACTCCTGCTGCCATTAAAGGTGCCCTGCTCCAAGTATAAATCAGACTGTGCTCTGGTAGATATTTTATGTGTTTCCCAGAAGTCGTGTGCGGAGGTAGGAAGGACCTACTGCAAATTTTGCACTGGCTTTTGGGGGCTTTTTTGAATGCTGCTGGGGGAACACAACCACAGGGGGATTTATATTCCCTTTTTCTGAAGGGTTCACCACAGAAGAGGCTTTGCTTTTTTTTTTTTCTTTTACCACCTTGGGCAAGAAGCTGTTTGGTTTGATTTAGGTTCAAATTTTATTTTTAAGCAAAATATGAGAAACACAGGAGAGGAAACCACACTCTGTTCCTTAAAATTAGTGGCAGAAAAGACAGGGCTACAAAAATATTCCCTGATGTGTGCATTTGATGAGCATGTACCTTGGCTAACACAGATTTGAGGAGCTCTGGGTGTCCGACAGGATTGCACTTTTTCATCTAAAGGTGGGGTTTTTTTGATAAGGACTCAGTCCGTGGGCTTACCATGTCCTGTAGTCCATCTCTGTGTGTAAAATGTCAGCAGCTCAGGTTGGGCTCTGGTTCTGCAATACCATTTGGAAAAGGGAGTTGAAACCAAACCCATCTCAGACCTCAGCCTTCCACTACTTACAGGGAGATGATAAAAAATTATGGAAGGCAACTTTCCACAAGGAAAAATAGTGATAGGACAGGGGGGAATGGCTTAAAATTGCCAGGGGGCAGGATTAAATTGGACTTTGGGAATAAATTCATCCCTGTGAGGGTGGTGGAACCCTGGCACAAGGTTCCCAGAGCAGCTGTGGCTGCCCCTGGATCCCTGGAAGTGTCCAAGGCCAGGCTGGACTGGGCTTGGAGCATCCTGGCATAGTGGAAGGTGTCTGTCTGTGGCAGGGGATGATCTTTAAGGTCCCTTCCATCCCAAACTACTCTGTGAGTCTCATGACCTACCTGAGGAGCCTGTGTTCAAGGCCATGACTCGGGGAAAAAGGAAAGAGAAAAGCTGTGGGTAATTTGGCCATCCACCTCCCTTTAATCCCCTTCCTGTTGCTCCTGACCCGGTGAGACAAGAATCTCTCCTGGATTTTTATTTCTCCACGCTTTGCCTCCCCTGATTCAATGCTCAGACTTCAGCAACCACAGAGGAAGACTCCGAATCCTCCAAATCCCACTTTTTTTACCCTCCACAAAAGCTGGACCCACCAGCAGCCACCTGGGCAGGGGGAGCAGCCCAGCTCTTGGCCGCATCTGCGCCGCGCTCGCGCACACGCCCACGGCACCATTACCTTGTAATTAAATCTCTCTTTCCCCGGCTGGAAGGATCTTGCTATAAACAAGGGTTTTCTCTAACCATAATTGCGCCCGGCGGAGGGCACAGCTCTGCAATAACTCAGGGCTTTGTTCTGCCAGCGGGGAGCGGGTCCCTCTGCCTCTCCTCAGGTATGCCAGCAATGCCAGCGGAACTCCCCGCGACCTGACACGAGTCCCAGGGCAGGGCTTGCAAACACAGGCAGTGGTCAGAACGGGGCTTAAGTGCCTTTATAAATATTTTGAAGAGCTAGCTTGGAAGAGGAAAGTCCCCGGCATGCTGCGGTGCTGGCGTTTCATCCAGCGCTGGTGCGCGGCTTTGAAGTGTGGTGTGAGCAAGCTGCTGGGCTCCTGCCCATCCCTGGGAAGGACTGGGAGAACAAAAATATACATCTCTGTGCATGCAAAACTATGCAAGAGATTGTACCCACACCCCTTTTTGTCGTGCGTCTTCGTGGACAAGCAGGGGAGGGTAGGAATTAATGTGCTGCAAAGGGGTGTTCTGTTCATGTGGTGGATGTGTGGGACAACATCATGTAGGTTGGGGAGATCCACAGGTGGAGTGGGGTGGGTGAGTGGAGAGGTAGATGCTTCCAAGTGTCTGGTTTTATTGCAGCCGCTTACCTGAGGAGTTTTGCTCTCCTAGAGAGTAATCACTGCAATATACTTAACCAGAGGCTGTCATAGTTGTGCTGTGGAGGGAGATGCAACACACAGACAGTGAGATGGCAGGCAAAGTGGGGTGAAACGCTCATATTTTCCCACCCAGGACAAAAAGTAGGTCCTAGTATAGTGTGAGTGGTTCCACATGTGTGCTGTTGCTCTTCAGAACATTGCCCAACCACAAACACACACCCAGAGCATCCTCCATTCCTTTGCTCAGGAGGTGAATCAAACCTGCACCCTGGGAAGAGCACAAAGAAGCAGCCATGTGCTCCCCACTCACGTGCAGTGCCCTTTTCCAGCCCACAAGTCCTTGGTGTTGCTGTTGTGCTAGACATCTGCTTTTTTTTTTACTTTCTTTTTTTTTTGCTTTTTTGGTGCAAGAAAGCAAGAGCAAAGCAGCTGCTCCATAAAATAATCTGTGTAGGAGCTGAAATGTCGAGAGGTGGATAGCTAGAGGACACAGTCTCAAGCTACATCAGGGAAGGTATAGGTTGGATATTAGGAAAAAAATTTTCACCAGAAGAATAATAAAGCACTGGAATGCTCTTTCCAGTGAAGTGGTGGAATCACCATCTCTGGATATGTTAAAAAAGACTGGACATGGCACTTGGTGCTACAGTCTAGTTGAGGTGTTGGGACATAGGTTGGACTCGATGATCTTAGAGGTCTCTTCCAACCTCATTATTCTGTGATTCTTTGTGGATATCACTGAAGAATTTCGGTGGGAAATGTCATTAAAGGTGATCTGATTCCACCCCCCTTGCCATGGGCAGGACACCTTCCAATATCCCAGGTTGCTCCAAGCCCCATCCAGCCTGGCCTTGGACACTCCCAGGGATCCAGGGGCAGCCACAGTTGCTCTGGGCACCCTGGGCCAGGGCCTGCCCACCCTCCCAGCCACCAATTCCTGCCCAACATCCCAAAATGTGTGCCTGCCCTGTGGCAGTGCAGCCATGGCCTGTGTGCTGTCCCTGCAGGCCTTGTCCCCAGTGCCTGGGCAGCTCTCCTGGAGCCCCTGCAGGCCCTGGCAGGGGCTCTCAGGTGTCCCTGCAGCCTTCTCTTCTCCAGGCCAAACATCCCCAGCTCCCTCAGTCTGTCTCAGTATGTCACAATGCAGTGCAAGGTTGATCTGTAACATCCTGTCAGTTTCTCTGGAAGTTGCAGCACTTTAACTGGACCAGCCTAGTTAGACTTGTACCACTTCCCCCTAAGCAGATGCAGTCAGAACTGTACAGATGTTGGCTTATGCACCCAGCTGTGCCACTGGAGGATATGCCTCTCTTCTGGAGTTTGCTGCTGGAACCATACTCCAGGAGCACTGGCCAAGTTCTCTTCACCCAGCTGCCCATAGCAGGGTGGAAGAAATCTGATTGCTGTTTTTTCCCTAGCAGAAATTGGGATTTTCTTAACACCTTAAAGGCTGAGCTTTGTGGAGCAGTTACCTCTGGCCTAGTAATGGATGAGAAGCTGGGGTTCCTTTCTTGTGGCTGTAGCACATCTTGGATCAGAAGAGAGCATCTCTCCTCAGTCTTGAAGTGCTCTGTAGGGGCATATGTGCCTTGATAAAAGATGGTTTTTCAGTGGTGTAGCTATCTTCATTCTGCACTCCCATATCCCATCCCTGGAAGTGTTGCAAGTCATGTTGGATGGGGCCTAGAGCAACCTGGTCTAGGGGAAGGTGTCCCTGCCCATGGCAGGGACTTGGAACTGGATGAGCTTTAAGGGCCCTCCAAACCATTCTATGATTTGTGACCTTCGTGGTGGCTCCAGCACAGAATCCCAGTGCAATTCAGATCACTCTGCAAGTCTCTCCTGCAGACCACTGTAACATCCTCATCCTCTTTGTGCTGGTGCAAATCCAGAACAATATCAGTTGAATCCCAGGAGTCAATCCAGAATTCCACCAGGATAAATAAGAATACATTTTACCCAGAAAAGCCCCCAAAAAATGTAATTCAGTTCCAGCAAGGCCAAGTTGAGGCTGTAGGCAGTGCCCTGTAATTCAATGACTCCTTTGGACATCCCCTTTGAGTTGAGGCATGTGAGCAGCTTCCCTCTTCCCTTGAAGCTGTTTCCTTGTAAAGCCCCTGTGAACTTGTGCATGTGTCAATGTTATGGTTATCACACATGTAATTTCATCTGACATTGTAATGACAGCATGAGGAGTTCAAAATGTAACAGTAAATATAGTTGTTAGGGGAAAAAAAATACCAACATCCTAGCCCATCATCCTGAATGCCTCTTCACGTCATGGGAGGGATGCAGACAGACTCCAAACACCATCAGCATTTCTGGGTTCCAGTTGGAAACTGCCTGGAGTTCAGCATAAGCCAACATAAACAGGCAAGACTGTCTCTCTCTATATGTCAGGGCTGCATTTTCCCCTCCTTTTCCCTATTTTGTTTTTCTGTTTCGTTGTTGTTTTGGAAGGGTCACCCTCTAAAGAGGGGAGAGGCTGGGAGTTCTCCCTGCTTGCTTGGGGCGTTTGGTAGCCTCTGGCATGATGCATCCCAGATCCTGCCCTCACCCTTGGCCGAGAGCTGAGTCCTGACTCGACCCCTGGTTATTTTTGAGTGCTGTCGGTTTGTGATGCTGTATTGAAGGGTCATTTGCCAATTCCATTATAAGCCTCATTTACAACTCAGCTGGTTTAAATCAGATCAGACTGTGAGTTGGCATGTGCAAAGAGTCAGCTGGGACACAGGACTTGCCTGCTGAGGGACCTGATCCCTCAGACCCCCTTCTTGCTTGCAGAAGCGTTGGTTAAAAAAATTAATCCCATTGATTTTCAGTATTATTTTTTTTCCATGTGTTTGAGAGAAACATCTAAGCAGTGGGTATTTTTCTTTTCCTTCTTCCAGGGAGAGTTCAAATGTTTTTTTTTTCTGTTGGTTCTCCACCAGCTTTGACTATATTTACCAAGCTGGGCATGGGTGGGCCCCGCCGGATCGCACGGATTGCTCAGGCGGGTGAGGCTTTGCAGGAGCTGAGGGCTGAGCTGAGGACTCAGCTGCTGTTTAGCTTGCAACCAGCTTGGCAGAGAAACCAGGGACTTGGCACACAGAAGGAGCTGAGATACAAATGAAATCTGAATCTGACCCCAGATCTTCAGTTAAATTGCTCTGTAACCTTGAGAGCTGGATTAAATCATCCCTGGAAGACAGGGAGTTACCTCTGGATGTTTGGTGCTTGGGCCATGCTATAAGGTTATGCCCATATATTACCTGTGGTCTTCAGAGAGCTCATTAGACGGTTGGTTTACATATAAAAAGTCTGGATGAAAGTCTCATCCCCTTTCCCTGACCAGCCTGTGCTGAAACCTGGCAGTGTTTCCACTAGAAATGCCCAGCTCAAGAGTTAGGAACGTGATGCATCTCACTGGGGCTTCAGCATGGCCAGGACAATGTTGGCTTGCATAAAAATGGTCATGGGACCACAGAATCATCAGATGGCTTGGGCTGGAAGTGACTTTTGAAGGTCATCTTATTCCAGCCCCTTGCCCTAGGCAGGGACAGCTTCCTCTAAACTGGGTTGCTCCAAGTCCCGTCCAGCCTGGACTTGAATGTTTCCAGGAATGGGGCAGCCACAGCTTCTCTGGGCAACCTGTGCCTGTGTTTTACCACCCTCAACATAGGAGTTTTTTCCTCTAGCTAGTCTGAACCTCCACACTTTCCATTTAAAGCCATCACCTCTTATTTCCATGGGTGGAGCATCTTGTGCAGCTCCTCTTCGGGGCAGCAAAGGATGGAGAGATGGATATTCACCCACTCTGCCTAACTCCCCTCTCTGATGGGGCAGGAGCTGTAGGTGACTCAGGAGAGAGACTCACAGGTAACATCTGTGCCCTGTTTCATCTCTTCTCTGAACCAGGGTCCTGAATTTTCATCCTGTGTTGGGTTTGAATGTGACACCACCGTACAAGCCCAGCACTATCATTCTGCCCATGGTTCAGATGATGGGGTGTTGGGGCAGGAGGGGCTGTGTCTTTGCAAGCTATATTGCCATTGCAGGATGACGTGCTCTGCAGAGGCACCTTCCATGAACACACCTCTCCAAAAGCCACCTCATGTCTGTGTGGGAACTCTTCTGGCCCAGCCATAGCACAGGAGCTCGTGTGTTTAGAGCTCCAGGACTGAAATGGCAATTACAAACCAATGAGGCTGCAAGGGCTCTCATGAGAGCCAAGCAGGAATAGAATATTTTGAGTTATGCCAGAGTTAAATAGACCAATCTGAGATACCTTTCTCCTAAATACCTGTGGGATTTATGAGCTTAATGAACAGCAACACGGTGTCAGCAGAGCAGGGCACAGTGGGAGCTGAAGGGAGAAGCCGAGCTCGTGTTACGGGGCTTGGCCCAAAGCAAGCAGGGCTTTAGAGAAGTGCTGAGCTGCTGAGGTTCTCCTCCTGAGAGAGAGGATAAAGCTCCTGCCTCTGCCTTGCTGTGAGTCTGGAGACACCTCAGGCCTGGCAGCATCTCAGCCAGCGCATGGGGATGATTGGGTGCTCCTCCTGGAGGGTTGATCCTGGGGGACTAAATGCAGATCAGCAAGAAACCCCCCCAGAAAGGGATATGTGCCACTGGAGATGCCCAGTGATGCTGCCAGGATGCCAGGGCAGGGTCTGGAGGAGCAGTCCTGCCCGGGCAGGGGATGGGGTTCAGCTGCTGCCAGTGCCACTGCCGAGCTGAGCTTCCCACCCCACCGCTGCTGGAGCCTGCCTGTACCTGCTCCCAAGCCGATATTAAGCCTGCTCAAACACTGCACCGCCTTCTCCTCACATTGTTTTCTGTACCCCACACCCAGCACCAAAATAGCGATAACCCCCCCTTCCCCACCCTCCCGCGGTGACTCAGGCTGGCGAGCAGGCACACATCTGCTTCTGATTTAATGTGCAAGCGCTCTGACCCTTTTATTTTTGTTCCCAAAGTCCTCCCCTTGGTGGCTTTCTCTCTGGGGGAGAGTGGGGGGGGGGAGAAGAGAAGGGGAAGCTGGATCCCCATCCTTCCTTCTCTGCTTTTTCGGAGCCCTCAAAAAATGTATTTATTTTGGAGCTGTGTTTTCAGGCAGGCTGGTGACAGCCTCACCCGGATCCGAGTCCAAGTCCCTCGCAATCCTGTCCACTCCGGAGGGACGCCAGCCAAACCAGTTTTCCATGGTTAAGCTGGGCACATTTTTCCGCTGTGGTTAGTTGGTTTTTCTTTTCTTTTTTTTTCTCTTTTTTTTTTTCTTTTTTTTTTCCTTTTTTTTTTTTAGTTGGTTTCTTTTTTAATTTTTTTTTTTTTTTTTTTTTTTGGTCAGGAAGCAAACCCACCCAGTGTGTGCAGGCCGTTCAATAGGAGCCTTTTTAAAAAATGTCTTTCCCTTTTTCTGGCTCTGAAGAAGAACAGTACCAGAGAGAGTGAAGGGGCTGGCTTGTTTTCCCAGGAGAGTTCAGAATGGGAGGAAATGGCTTTTTTGGCTATTTTTAAGGCTGTGCTGGAAGGAGGTACCTACCACTGATGGATTGTAATGTTGTGTGTTAATAGGGATGTATCCTATATATATATATATATATATATATATATATATGTATATCCTATGTGACTCCCTGTAGCAGGGTCTGGTCACAATGGGCAGGTGTTGGAGGAGAGTGGCTGCACACATGTGAGCAGAAATGCCACCAGCAATGTCACATACCTCATGGACCTTCATCTGTCTCATGCCAGAGCTGCTGGGGGGACCAGCAACCTGATGTTCAGCCAGACCCTGCATGGGCATGTCCCTGGTGGGGATTTTCCTCTTGCTCTCTCTTTTCTTCCTCATTTTGGTGGTGTGGGAGGGGGAGCGTGTCACTTGAGGTGTGAATGAGTTTCCATGAGAGTGGGGTGGCTGCAGAGGATGCCTGGAAGCTCTCCTGTTTCACTTAACATATTCCCCCCTCCCACACGTGTTTTGAGTGTGTGCATATAGATTTGGGTGGGGGGAGACACTCACCCAGCATCACTGACTGTAGCAGCCACATTGTACTGAGCATGGCCAGGAGACCATCAAGGCTACACAGAGCCTTGTAGACAGGGTTTCAAGAAAATGGATTTCAAGGAAAAAAAATATCTTGAGCGTCTTCAGCCTTACAGCACCTTCTGAAGCCTGAGCAGAGAGGAGCAGTAGGAGGCTGATGCCCAGAGCACCATCCCCTCAAGCTCCAGATCTCCAAGGAAATGCTTGAATGGGGAGATGAAGCTGCAAGAAAAGACTGTGGTCAGATGTGACCATTCTATAAAGTCTTCTCTCTGGTGCCTGCCTAGATGCTGTGGTTAATTAATTTGCCCCTGCTCTGTGTGTGGATGAAGCCCTCAAAACACCATCTGGAGCCAGGTGGTGCCTTTGATGTAGCTCCACTAATTGTTTATGTTTATTTGACCATTTATCGCCAGGATGCCCCTTTGCCAAGGCCTGCTCAGCACATCAGATGGCATTTGTCATGCAGCATGCAGACTTCATCAAGCTGCCACCCAGAAGTGACCTGGAGCTCCTGGTTTTGGAGCTTTATATAAATTCTGAAACTGGGCAGTGTGAAGGGCAATTTAAGGAAGTCAGGAAAAGGAAACCAAAGTGAAAACATGGCCCTTCAATTACAGCAGGCACTGAATTCTATTCTGGCCCTGACAGGGCTCCTGCTGGCGTTTACCTGGGGCTGAGAACTGGCTCCAAGGAAATGGGAGGGGCTTGAGACTTGGTGATGTATCATAGAACCAAAGAATGGTTTGGGTTGGAAGGGACCTTAAAGATCAGGTGGTTCCAACACCCTGCCAGGAGCTCAACCTGTTCTTCACCTTGTACCACCCAAGAGCTCAACTTCAGCCACAGGTTCCTCCCCAGAGGAACTGAGGACAGAAAATTGAGTCTTACACGGACCGGGGTCAGGTCCTGGTGGTGATGGAGCAGCAGCAAATTCCCATTACAACCAGCAGCACCCATCTGTTCAGCACGCTGAGGGGTGATTTGAGTCATAATTTGCAATTTTGCCAGTTCATATCTGTATGTAAACAAAGTTGATGAAGTACGGAGTACTTCATGTAGGCTCTGGTTAGCTGGAGTCAACCTGCAGGGATGGATTTGTTCACAGGTGTTCATTTTCTGTGGTGTTTAAGGAGACTTTAAAATGCCCTGGGATGGATTCACACAGGGCACAGGAGCTGCTTTGGCCTCCACATCCTGGTGAGCAAATGAGTGGCACGTGTCACCACCTTCTTAAATAAGTAGTCCCCATGGAGCTTCCCATGTGATGTATGAGAGATATCCAACAGATCTCAGTACTGATGTGTCCCAGATCTGCTTGGCTGCATAAACTCCTGCATGGATTTTGGAAACTGGGAGGAGAAAGGGTTGTTGTTGGGATCACTGGAAACTCTGGAGATGTTTCTAAAGCACCTTTTGTTTTGAACTTCCTGATGGGACTTCAGTGAATACGACTTTTTTTGTGGACTGCTTATAGGAAAGTGGTAGTTCCAGCTGAAAAAAAGGTCAGTTTTATATAGTATGTGCAAATGTAAATAGTTCACATGGGCTCAACTTGCCAGCCAGATGTTGGTAAGGATGAATCCTTGTATGCCCAAGGATTTTGTTCAGAGATTAGTATGAATTCTGACAAGTCCAGTAAGTAATGAAGAAATAGCAGGGTGAAGGTCACCCCTGTGATTTCACTCCCTGAAGCCTAACCACTTTAATTATGTGATTAAGCCATGCTCAACTTCTGGAGCTTTTCCATGTCATGCATCCTGTGGAGGGCTGGGCTCCTTGGCCACCCCTCTCCTCCTGGCATCAGAGGGAGGTCTCCATCTGTGTCAGCATCCCGGGGACTCTGCTTGGCCTTTGCCCCTGGTGTCCCACAGAGCATCCCTTTAAACTGTGCTGACCTGTTCCATTTCCAGAGCTTCTCCCTTGCCAGGAGACCTGTGGTGTGATGCCACCTCTGCACCCACCCACGGGGCATCCTCCCCATCCGTGCTGCCAGCGAGCCTCTTCCAAGGAGAATGCCACCTTCTGTGCATCCTCCCTCGCCAAAGCATCGCTTTGGAAACATCTTCCCTCTTCTGATCTGTCCAGATCCAAGCAAAATCCATGAGTTTACAGCAAGATCCTCATTTCTGTGTGGATGAGCTCAATTGAAAGCTGAACACCCCAAACTGTCCCAGCTCAACCCTGTTTCTCCCAGACTGGACACAGTTCCTGGAGTAGTAAAACCCTGGTGGTGTTGCTGTGAGGTGGTTCCCTCCCTCAGAACCACCTTTGGGTCTGCAGAGGGGTGGTGTCCCTCAGAACCCTGGTGATTTCCTTCAAACAGAACCACCTTTGGGTCTGTGCAGAGGGGTGGTGTCCCTCAGAATCTTGGTGATTTCCATCACACAGAACCACCTTTGGGTCTGCAGAGGGGCGGTGTCCCTCAGAACTGGTGATTTCCTTCAAACAGAACCACCTTTGGGTCTGCAGAGTGATGGTGTCCTTCAGAACCCTGGTGATTTGGTGATTTCCCTCCCTCAGAACCACCTTTGGGTCTGCAGAGTGATGGTGTCTCTCGGAACCCTGGTGATTTCCCTCCCTCAGAACCACCTTTGTGTCAGTGCAGAGGGGTGATATCACTCAGAACTGTGGTGATTTCCTTCACACAGAACCACCTTTGGGTCTGCAGAGGGGTGGTGTCCCTCAGAACCCTGGTGATTTCCTTCAAACAGAACCACCTTTGGGCCTGCAGAGGGGCAGTGTCCCTCAGAACTGTGGTGATTTCCCTTCTCCAGAACCACCTTTGGGTCTGCAGAGGGTGGTGTCCCTCAGAACTGTGGTGATTTCCATCACACAGAACCACCTTTGGGTCTGCAGAGGGGTGGTGTCCCTCAGAACCCTGGAGATTTCCTTGTGAGGGAGGCAGCGGTCGATGTCGCCACGTTTTCCTCATCATTCCAGGGATCCCAGGGAAGTGATTGAAAGGCAATGAGCTCTCTGCCCCACCTTCCTGCTGGAGGGCAGAAACGCTTGCTGCTGGGGTGGGTGGTTTAATAATATGTTCTTCTGGAGACAAGATGTTCAGAGGGGAGGTGTGCCCCCATAGTAAGGAATAAATATAAAGGCAATATTTACTTTTTTTACGTTTTACACCTTCCTTCTTTTTCAAATAAAAAAGTAATCCCACCTGTCTTCTTGCCTTCAAATAGGCATTTGGGGATCCCAAGTCTTTCTTGGTCTTCCTAATTGGAGTGAAGTGTTTGGCCAAGGCAGTGGTGTTGTCCCTGTGGGGCTGGCTGTGAATGGGGTGTCGGTGTGGGTGGCTTTGCTCAGGGACATTTGCACAAGGGACTTGCTCAAGGTTGTGGAGCAGTTGGTGGATGCAGGAACAGAGCCTCAGTACCCCTATTCCACCAAAATAGAATCAGAGTTTGGTTTGGGTTCAAAGTAACCATTGTGTCCAAGCCCCCTGCCACGGGCAGGGAGACCTTACATTATCCCAGGTTACCCCAAGCCCTGTCCAACCTGGTCCTGGGCACTTCCAGGGATCCAGGGGCAGCCACAGCTTCTCTGGGCAACCTGTGCCCGTGTTTTTCCACCAAGTAACAGGAGCAGGAGTGATCAATCACTGGCCAGCGTACCCCAGTGAAAGTAGCTGTAATATTTTGACAGATTACGGTGATCTCACATGCACATCTTAATTGCCTCATTATGAAGAGACACAAATAAAACTGGGGGGAAAAAAAAAAAATAACCCACATATATTTTATGGGCTGATGGATGTAGCTGGCAGGTCTGCACAGACAGGGCCATGGGTGGATGCATAGGGAGAGCAGCCAGCCCACCCTGGCTGCTGCCTCCACTCCTGCAGCCTGGAGCAGGGATTGGGAAAGAGGTGCAGGCAGCAGAGCAGCAGAGCCAAAGCATCTGAGCCTCAGGGTGCTGAGTGCCCCAAGCCGGGGAGGTGGTGCTAAAAAATAAATCAGGATGAGGAAAGGTGATGAGATCTCCTACTGACTCTCCCGTCCTTAGAAGTGTTTAAGGCCAGGCTGGATGGGGCTTGGAGCAACCTGGGATAGTGGAAGGTGTCCCTGCCCATGGCAGGGCTGGAAGGAGATGAGCTTTAAGGCCCCTTCCAGCCCAAACCACTCTGAGATTCATTCTGTGGTTCTCTGACTCCCTCTCCTGACAGGGTCAGCAGCCTGGGGTGGCCTGGAATGCTCAGCACCCCAAAACCTGGTTCTGACACCTCTGGGATGCTTTGCTGGGTGATCTCATGCTTCAGGGGTAAAACTGGAATTCCTCCAGGGGTTTTGTGTCAGTGAGGACCGAGGGATGCTCAGGAGGGGGGGGCAGCAGCAGGCTGGGGTGGGGGAGCAGTAGTCAGGGATGTTCAATCCCAAGCCTTGCCCCTGCCCTTGCACCCTGAATCCCTCTACACACACAGGCTGGGTGAAGGGAGGAGCTGGAGACTCCTTGTTTTGCCTGGAAAAATGACATTTTGACACCAGGAGCAGGCAGAGATCAGCCAGAGCCTGAGGCTCCTTCCTCCACTGTGCTGAATGCAGAATGAGCCTGGCATGGGGGGGCAGCTGCTTTGCATCCCCTGCCTGCCCTGGGGCACCCCCATATCTTGGGGGGGCACTCCCACGGAGAGTCACTGGAGGCACAGAAAAAAGAAACACAGTCAGGAGCCAGCACTTTCCTGAGGGAAAATCATAGCAAAGAGAAGGCCAAGCAATGCACATTTTAAAGGGAGATGCTCAGAAAATCTCAATGCAAATAATCAAAATATAAAATAAAAACACAGAAAATATGAATATATACAATATTAATGCAAAATTATAAATATCTAAAATATACAAATAATAAAATATTAATGTACCGGAATATTAATGTATTAGAATATTAGAGTATTAAAATATTGAAACGCTGCGTGTTACAGCAATTATGCTGTGTGCCAGCAAACAATTAGAAGCCAAAATTGCTGTCTCCCAGCCAAGACTCAGGGTGTGAAGTGCTGTCCCCGTGGATGGAAAGGGGACATCCCCCGTGCCTGACACAGCCCTGAACCAGCAGCCACACCTTGCACAAGCCTGGGCTCTGCCTGGCAGCCTTTATCTCCTCCGAGGGCTCGGCTTTTCAGGGCGTTGTCACCGGGGGTGAGGAAGGAGATGGGAAAGGGAAGTGCTGGTGGAGAGCCCTCACAGGTCGCAGGTCTCTTGCTCCTGCCATTGAGCAACACTGAGACCCGGGGGCAGGATCCTGTCCCTCCCCAGGGCTGGCACATCATTCCAGGGCTGCTCCAAGCTGTGCCCGTGCTCCATTTCCACCCCTGCAGACAAGTAGAGGCAATACGAGTCTGCTTTATCTATTTTCTGTGCATATGTCTTTATAATCTGTTGAGTGTACTGGTTTTTACTCAGCACGGTGCTAAAATCAACATTTCGCCTCTCTCTGATATTTCAGTTTTACATTGCTGGTTTGGAGATGCTGAGATCCTTCAGTATTATAGTGAAGGAGGCTGGAGAAAAAAGATTATTTTTAAAAAAAGAGGAGGTTTTGAGTAGCAGAGTGCCTGGATGAGCTTTGGGTCACCCAGGGAGTGCACGTTGCAGG
This sequence comes from Passer domesticus, assembly GCF_036417665.1. Taxonomy (NCBI): domain Eukaryota; kingdom Metazoa; phylum Chordata; class Aves; order Passeriformes; family Passeridae; genus Passer; species Passer domesticus. The sequence continues at coordinate 1,892,556 of NC_087512.1, forward strand.
TGCTTTATGGCATTGCTGTAGTCCCTGTCTTGTATCTGACATTTTTCACCCAAAAAGAGGACAAAGCTTAGCTCCCCCAACCCCTCTTTTTTTTCCTGTTGCAGCTTCAGGTGTCTAAATCTGTTGGCAGAATGTGGGGGAAGCAGTCCAGTATCCCACCATCATTTTTTTATAAGTGGGGCTTTTCCTGGCAAGAAAGCAATGAATGAGTTTTAAGCATGACCATAAATGCAATGTTTCAGAACATGATCTGCAGAATACATTTATTTTAGGTGCCCTCCACCCTTTCCACCATCTCCCTCCAGTTTATTTTAACAATGCTGTAATTTTCTATTACAAAATGGGATTTTGCTGTTTAACTCCGTGTCGTCTGCTCAGCATTTGTGTGTGTGTGTGTGTGTGTGTGTGTGTGTGTGTGTGTGTGTGTGTGCACTGGTGACATTTGTCACCATCAGATGCTATTTTTAAGCCTGTTATTATTGAGGACCCCACCCTTGGCTTGGGGAATGGGAAGGGGGGAGTGCAGGAGGAGGGAGAGGAGGGAGGGGAAGGAAGGAAAACGTCAGCCTCAGCACACTTCCAGCCTCTGGCCATCAACCTCCCCGGGGGCATGGGAACCATAAGGTCATTTCTCAAGCTCGCTGAGCTCCAGAGCTGTCAAACCACCCTGAGAGTTTAAAAAATGCAAATGTATGCAAATGAATGGGCTGTTTCTCTCCCTCTCCCCCCCTCACCCCCGGTTTAAATGACATGAATCACCTTCAATTTTGCCAGCATCCTGTAAAGTTATCGGCTTCCCTAAATGCTGCAGTTAACAAAACCACATCTCAGGAGGACCAGGGAGGGATAAGAAAGGAAAAATAGCTAATTTCCACCAAAGCCCCCTAATTTTTAAATCTATTTTTTACATATGAATTATATGTAACTCTGTATATAATCACACCACAATCTCCCCATTCTAATTTTTCTTGCTGTTGAGCAAATAATCCACTAATTAGGGAGAATGAAGCTTAGTGTCCAGAAAAAACCCTCTCTAAAAACATTTCTCAGGGTAGTCTGATATTCTGCTGTTCTGATTTTTGGCACTTAGGGTGATCTGGCAGTGAAAGATGAAAATAGGAAGACACGTTCCTTCATGCAAGAAGCTCCTTTAACACTCAGGCTCCTTCCAAACAAAAATAAACGAGTAGATGATAAAAACAGCAATAGAAATTTAATTGCTCACGCTTATTATTCGGGATACAAAGCCCTAGAAAGGAAGCTGTCTTTTCCTCCCTGGCTCAGGGGTTATTTATTATCTTACACTCCACTTGGAGAAGGTATTAGATTTACTGTCATTTATCGGCGATTTTCAAGGAGGATTTGATACAGAGCTGGTCGGGATGGCAGAGGAGCGTTGCTGGTTAACATGGTTAAGCACAGCACACTGTAATGAATCAATTTGTTTCAGACAACAGACGTAATTAGCGTGGAGGTAATGGGCACACCATGGGATGCGGGGCTGCAGCGTCCTCCTTCCGCTGAAAATGTCGCTGGCCGGAGCTGGGTGCAATTCCTGGTTCCTCTGCCCAGCTCCAGGCTAGGGGAGCTGGCTGGAGAGAGCTTCCCGTGGCTGGGGCTGCCCTCCAGCCCCTGTGAGGCTTCACTGAGCATGGACAGCTGTCCCCCATCCCTGAGGCTCCCTGCAGGCCTGTGGTCCATCACCTCCCTGTAGGTTGCAACATCCTCCGAGACCTTCGCTCTCTGGCTCCCACACATCCATTTTTGGCAGTGCTGGCTAGGTGTGGGGGAGATACCTGCAAGGTCTCCCTGGGGAGGGAGGAAAAGGGAGACAGTGTTCCTTTTCCCACGGGAACATTTCATGCAGAGTCTGATCTCCTCTACGGCCCCCCCCCAGGCTTCCCAAGGGTTGCTGGCCAAGGTGAAGCACAGGTTTTCATGGACAGCCTCCATCAGACCAGGCTCTTTCCATCCCCGAGGCAGCTGGGAGGGTGGGAGCCAGCTGAAGTAAACCAGGGCCCCACTGGTGGCTTGGAAGGAGGTTTGGAATCAGCAGAGCCAGAAACTGAGCAGGGAAGGATAGCCAGGACATGGCAGTGGATCCCAGGAGAGCTGCAGAGGTGGCATGGTGTGGAACTGGGGAACCTGCCTGATGGTGTCAGCCTTGCAGAAGGGATGGAGTGGGCTGCAGTTTTGCTTCCACTGAGTTCTCTTGGAGATTAACTGCTCTGTCCCTTGGCTGGCAACCAAGTGTCTACCTGCAGCAGGGCCAGGGCTGGTGGAGGTGACACTGCATGAACACATGCTCTGTGTCCTGGGGGTATCCAAGGGTTAGTGTATTCAAAGTTATTCTGTCTGTTTGATGTATTCTGTCTGTGAGGGGATTAATGTATTCGTCGCCTGCTGGAGGAAATCGCTTTCCTTTCCTGGGATTTCTCATGTGGAAGGGCTGCTAGAGCCATGTGAAAGAGGAAACATCTTACAGATTAAAAAATGGCCAAAAAAAAAAAATCAGGTTTTCCTCTTGGGTGTGGGCTTTTTGCTTCCGAGTTTTCCTTTGAAGCTAAAGCTGCTCTAGCAGGGGAAGATGTCTGCCAGAAGCACAGGTCATTTTGATACCACGCTGACAAGTCCACGCAGGATTGGGAATGGAGAGATCTCAGCTCATGGGAAGAGATAGAAGACAACACTCTGCCTGGCCAGGTTCTTGCTACCTGGTTGTCTTCCTCTGAGTGTTTAGATACACATTATGACACAAATCTTTGCTTTCCTCCCCAATCCCAAATCCCTCAGGATGACATTCCTTATGTGGCTTGTCCCCACATGAGGTGACATGTCATGGCTTCGAGGCATGAAGTAGAACTGAAGATCCATAAGGATCACTCTCCTGCTGCAGCAGGAAGCTGTGACCCTCCTGTCTGGGATGTCCTGTTGTACCAGCCCCAAAAACAATCAGGTAGATGAGATGGGCACTCCCTGGCTCATCTCGTTCAAGCAGTGTAGGTGCAGGCTCTTGGCAGTGTGAAGCAATACAGCATCACACTTCCCCCACATAGCTCCTGGCAGGACAAATCCAACGTGTGCCTGGAACAATGCTGGCTCCAGGAGGACGCAGAAGAAATGTGGTGGGTAGGGAGTCATTGCACAAGGTTCCTGGGGGAGGGGTGTGAAAGAGAAGAGGGAGCTTGTGGTGATTGTGAAAAGGTGAGCAGGGTGGGAATTAAGAAGGATGAGGACAAAGAAGGAGATTAGGAGATAGGTAGGGAAGCAGAGGTTCAGTCACAGATGATGTGGAAGGAGCTGAAGGTGGCCTAGAGACGCACTGAGACAGTGCAGGCAGGAGGTGACATCAGGTGAGGTAGAGGAGGGAAGGACTCTGGGAGAAGGCAGCGTCGTTCTGGCATTATCAGTTGGCAATGCCCTGCTAACACTCTGCTGTTGGTGCTTTGTCCTAGGGCACTAAATGAGAATATGGCCAATGGCATTGAAGATCTTATCGGGATCCCATTCCCGAACCACAGCAGCGAGGTCCTGTGCGGTTTAAACGAGCAGCGGCACGACGGGCTCCTCTGCGATGTCATCCTCATCGTGCAGGACCAGGAGTACCGCACCCACCGCTCCGTCCTGGCTGCCTGCAGCAAGTACTTCAAAAAACTCTTCACTACCGGCACTTTAACAGACCAGCCCTATGTTTACGAGATTGACTTTGTCAAGCCTGAAGCACTTTCTGCCATCCTCGAGTTCGCCTACACCTCAACCCTCACCATCACCACCTCAAACGTCAAGCACATCCTCAGCGCCGCCAAGATGCTGGAGATCCAGAGCATCATCAACGTTTGCCTTGAAATCATGGAGCCGGACAGAGAGGCCGAGGAGGAAGATGACAAAGAGGACGATGAGGACGATGAAGACGAAGATGAAGACGAGGAGGAAGAGGAGGAGGAGGAAGTGGAAGATTTTGTCAATCAGGAGAACCTAGCTGATGTACAAGAAGTAAGCTGCCACCAAAGCCCTTCTGAGTCCGATCTCACCGAAGAAGCTTATACAGAAGCACCTAAAGATTTTCCAAATCACTTCCCAGCCAGTAACTCCTCTGGACACTTGGGCATGATACGAGACTTCTCCATAGAGTCCTTGCTGAGTGAAAACTTGTACCCTAAGGCAAACATCCCAGAACGGAGGCCAGCTCTGTCTCCTTTTGCCCCCAGCTTCTTCCCCCACTTGTGGAACGGCGACTTTAACTCCTTCCCCCAGCTCGAGGAGCCACAAGTAGACAACGGCCCCTTGGATCTGGTGATCAAAAAGAGGAAGATCAAGGAAGAGGAGGAGAAGGAAGACCTGCCTCCGCCTCCTTTCCCTAATGACTTCTTCAAGGACATGTTTGCCAACACCCCAGCAGCTCCCTTAGGGCATATTAAGGCAGAGACTGACTACAGCGCTTATCTCAATTTCTTAAGTGCTACCCAGTTTGGAGGAGTTTTTCCCCCATGGCCCCTGGAGGAAGAGAGGAAAATAAAGCCCAAGGCATCCCAGCAGTGTCCCATCTGTAACAAAGTCATCATGGGAGCTGGCAAGCTGCCCAGGCACATGAGGACCCACACGGGGGAGAAGCCCTATATGTGCAATATCTGTGAAGTTCGCTTTACCAGGTGTGTGTTGGTCACCTCTGCTGTGTGTGGGGAGTGGGGTGGTGGCTGGAGGGGCCACATCATAACCCGTGACTGATTTCTCAGCTGCTCATCAGAGAAAACTCACCAGAGTTTTTGTCCCAAAATAAAAGTAGGAAAGAGAGCAGGGCACGATCTCTCTCCCTTTGGAAAAAAAAAAAAAAAAGGGGAGGAAGGGAGGGTGGAGGAAGAAAAAGAACCTACTGATTTTTGTGGGTTGTGGATGACATCCACAGCTCACTGTATCCATCCCCTCACTGGACAAAAGCTTAAATAAGTAACAGGATATTTTCAACCCCACCATAGTTCACCACAGTGGGACCAGAGTGAGCTGGAAAACAGATGGTCAAACAGCCAAGGACACTTCATCTCTAATGTGCTGAGAGATGCATTGAGTTGGGAGGGCCATTTTAGCCACAGGATGTAATTAGTTTGGGTTTGCACATTTTGGCATCAGTGTAGACCACAACCAAGTTGCACACGTTTGGACATGACAGTATCTGGGCTTTCTGGGCTGGAGTGGCTCTAATTATTATGTCTTAGTACTGCAGTTGGGGTCTCGCTCTCTTCCCCAAAGTAACAAATGACAGGGTAAGGGCAAACATCCTCAAGCGTCACCTCAGGGGAGGTTTAGATTGGTTATGAGGAACAATTTCTTCATGCAAAGCACTATAACAGCCTGTCCAGGGCAGTGGGGGAGTCCCCATCCCTGAAGGGATTTAAAAGGTGTGTAAATGTGACACCTGGGGACATGATTTGGTGGACTGGGCAGCGCTGAAGGAACAGCTGGACTCACAGAATCATGGAATGGCTTGGGTTGGAAATTACTTTAGAGTTCATCCAGTTCCACCCCCTGCCATGAGCAGGGACACCATCCACTATCCCAGGTTGCTCCCATCACTGTCCAACCTAGCCTGGGACACTTCCAGAGATGGGGCAGCTGCAGCTTGTCTTGCCAAGTTGTATTTAGCTGTGCAAATCTAGTGTTCCAGCCTGAAACCGTGCTCTGCAAAGCTGGGCAGATTTAATCGGTGAGCGGAGACAAATAGATTCCTGGACCTGCTCTTGCTGAGTATAATTAATATCTAATGAGAACAATCTTTACCATAATAATAAAGCTTTCTGACAAGAGCATGGTATTTCAGCTCCTGGCTGCATGTGAGAGAGAGAGAGCCCTATTAAGCTGGGGTGAGAAAACCAGAGGAAAATAATCTGCACAGTAGGCAGAGGCGAGCTCCTGACAATGGCCGGACACCTGGGGTGCTCCTGCATTCAGCCTGTCTTTTCTTCTCCTGTCCCTATGATAATATTCGAATGGAAGATATGCAGATGATGAGAATTTGACCTGAAAATAAATTTCCATGCTCCCCTCCATTAACACAGCAGACACCATATTACAATGCGGGGAGCATCGTGCCTCGGGTGGGCATGTGCAGCGTGAGCCAGCTCACCCTGGTATTTGCAGGGGAAAGGCCACTGCATGGTGATAATTCCTGCCTGCAGGAATTTGGATCTGGCTCCTGCTGCATCCCCAGGTTGGCACTGTTGTCTCCGTGGGGTGGGTTCAGCCCCGTGAGCGTGGTGGCCTCTCGGACTGGAGGGACAGCCTGGCCAGCCCCATCCTGTGGTCCCTGTCCCTTGTGTGTGCTGCTGCAGGTGCTAATGTTTGATGAGGAAATAGCCTGCCTAGATCCATCACTGACATCTTCCCTGTAACAGGAGTAATAGAGCTGAGCCCTCCCAGAGGGCTCCCCAAGTCCTTTGCAGGCAAGGGCAGCATTGTTCACTTAGTCTGGGGAAACTGAGGCACAATGCCTAATCCAGACAGGTTATATCAATGTGATGGAGGTTGAAAACTCCACACAGAGCTGGTCTAGCATGACCCATTACTAATACAGGGACTAAACCTGATAGTTTTTACACGCCCATGTGCTCAGCAGCTTCTAAATACAGGTCACAGGGGTAGGGGGACTTCATCCAATGGAAAAAAAATCAAAAAACTGGGACTCATCCAACAGTGCAGTCCACCAGCATCACTGATGAAAATTGGTCTTGTGGGTCACTGTGCAGAGCTGGGTGCTGGAGGGTCTTCTCCTTCTTTAACACCCTGAGCAAAGTGGATATCTTAAAATATTGGTTTGTTTTTAAATGTGTTTGGAAGGATTTTGAATAGTGTGCAGCTAATTGGTTTTGTTTGGGGTGAGGTTTTCTTAGCTGTTTTCATCATTATTCTCGTGTGAGAGGAGCTTTTTTTAGGAAAAGGTGTAGTTTTAAGCAAAGTGGAGTGACTGAGATGTAGAAAGATATTTCTACTGGGATTTCCTGAGTGCTGCCACATGCATTATGTGTTTTGCTCTCGGGGGAGGGGGGGATCCCATGCTTTCTGAAAGCATTGGACTTGCACCCACAGTACCTTCACTGGGGAGATGCAAGCTCAGAATGGTCCCTTTTGGGGTCCCCTGGGAGTGAGGGTGAAGGGAAGCAGAGGTTCCCAAATGGAATTTCAGTATGAATCAGCTCTTGGCATTATTTCTGCATTTAAGGCACTGTGGAGGTGAAAATCTGCTGGGGAAATGGAGAAGATCTGTTTTCCTGGGTGAGGAGTGCCCCATCCTCCCCAGCAGATCCCTTTCCCTCCACATCAGTGGGGTCTCTCATCCCCCAGCAAGGACCCTAAGTGCACCTGGACCTGCCACTCCTGCTGCCCATGGACATCTGATCGCAGGAAGCAGGACTTCATTTAATGGCTCATTAATTATTTTTTCCTTAAACAAAGGCCACTCAGCTTGTAGTCTGCTGTTCCACCCTGCTAGAACGCCGGAGAAAGCTGCAAATATTTCAGCTTTTCCACCAAGACAGCCCCAGAGTGCTCAAGGAGATACTGTTCCAGCTGGAAAGGTTAACATTATTTGTTCCTATTATTTGTGTTGTGACAGCTCACAGAGCCCTAATCGCTCTCCTAATGCAATTGCATTAAGGTTATTCACACACACAGAGTGCGGATCTCCGTCGGAGCGAGCCTCCAGCCAGCTCCCAGCTCACAAACCCCGTGTTCCCCATGCCACTTCCCCCTGAGGTGCTTCACCCCAGAGCACCTCACCCCCCCAGCCTCTGAGCAGCTCCAGGTGGAGCCACAAACCTCCCTTGCAATCCCCGGAGATGCTGCCGGGGCAGGGAGGATTGGGTTTCTCCCCGTCTGCTGACGGAGATGGGTATTAGCCTGAAAAGAGCTTTGCCTGTATTTACATTATACAGTCCTGGCATGCAGCGTGTTTATTAGGAAAAGCGATCCTGCTAGGTTAAACATTACCTACAGAGGTTTAAATTAAATTATAGGTGGGGTGGGCAGCTCTGCTTTTTGTTAACACTTCCCCCAGCTTTGCAGCACGAGCCCCCATGCTCATCCGCGCGCGACTTCGCCGTTTGGGGTGAAATTCTCCCTGCTGCTGCTGAGCTCTGACTCCAGCCCTTCCAGAGAAAATGCACCCTTGTGAGAACCTTGGGGTAACACCAGCTTTAAAAATGCCACAGGGGGAAGTTGTCCTAAGCTTGGCACAGGGACTGAGAGGTGCCTTTTTTCATGTCTCCCTAAAAAACCTGTAGGTGCAGGGCCAGGCTGGGATCAGTCTCCCAAGAGCAATAAAGCATCCTCTGGTGAAGAGCTCACTCTCCTGCCAGGGATACTCCTTTGCATCCTTGATCCTTAGGGAATGGTGTGCAGGGATGCCTAGCCCAGAGCTGCATTCCTCACGATGTGGCCAACACCTCTGTGCTGCTGGGCATGTCACCAAAAACTGTTTCAATATGGGCTGGGTGGCAAAAACTAGTTCAAAGGCAGCAGCAAGTTTTGAGGGCTTGACTTGCAAGAAGAAACAGATTTTTATCTGTTTTTTATGTTATATAAATTAAATAGTCGTAATACATATTTACATTATGCAATTTATAATATAATTATATTTTAAAACAATAATAAATTGTATATTCTTTACTGTTTAAATTAAAATACACAATATAGTTTTATATGACATATCTGTAACATATAATAAATTTTTATATCTAATAATGAAATTACTCCACATGTTCTACATATTTTTAGTCTCAATACTAGCATGTTGGAGGGTTCATACTGAAATAATTTTGGAAAACAATATGAATTTTCCCACTTTGCTCTCTACTTGAACGCCACTGGTGCAACCTTGGAAGCAGTGTTCAGCTCAGTTGGGCCATAGTCAGCTTCACTTTTTATAATCATATGCTTTAGCCGTGATTTTGGGTTTTTTCTGTTTTTGGCTGCAGAAGGAAACATTTATTTTTTGGAGAAAAAGTAGTGATTGAATTACCCGTATGGGAAAATAGTGTTGTTTTTAGATGTTCCACTTAAAAAATATTTTTATAAATATTTGTAAATAAGCGCCATTGGGATGGATATTACACTATTTCATGTCTGGACTTAAAAAACTTCTCCAGACTGTGTGGGAGGTTGGATGTGTGCTGGCCTTGGAGACCCTGGCAGGGAAGGGCAGAGTGCCTGGGCACTGCACCTCTGGCAGCATCACCCTCTGTGATGCTCCTGCTCCAAAAGAAAGCTCCTGAGACACCGTGTGGTCAGTGCAAGAATAAAAGGAGAGGAAAGTCGGCTCCCAGAGGGACTGAATTTAAGCAGTATTGTCCTGCATTTCCAGGCTCTTGAATCCCAACTGAATTCCTTATTTGCAGGCCGGAACAAGGCTGTATTTATTTAATAATCCCAGATTTGGTTATATATAGATATATTCCCATATTTAGAATCTTGGTCTTTACAAATACGTGGAAGGAATATGTAGCCTAGTGGGGGTCGGGCTCTTCTCCCAGGGAACAAGGGACAGAACAAGAGGAACAGCCTCAATTTGTGCCAGAGAAAGCTGAGCTTGGAAAATCAGGAAAAATGTCTTCCCTGAAAGGGCTGTCCAGCCCTGGGACAGCTGCCCAAGGCAGTAGTGGAATCTCCCTCCCTGGAGGGATTTAAAAGCCATCTGGATGTGGGGACATGGGTTAGTGGTGGCCTTGACTGGCAGTGTGGATGGACTTGATGATCTTAGGTCTTCTCCAGCGTTAATGATTCTGTGGTTTTTGAGTTTATTACAGGGATATTTTTTTCCTCCAATTTAAGATGTTTTGAACTCTCTGGGATGGGCTGCAAACTCCTCATGTGGAGGGCTTTTCTGCCTATGATGTTTGAGTGCCCAGGAAGGAGGAGGCAATGCATGCATCAGCCTGCAAGACCATCCATACACTGCGAGAGGCCCCATGATGAGCTCCCCACTTTCCCATCGCCTCCTCCCCTGATCCCCGCCAGGGAGCCAATCCCAAAAAGATCAATCCCAACCACCCCCCTTCCTGCCCACACCGCCTGACCAAGCGCCTTTTCTTTTCTAGGCAGGACAAGCTCAAAATCCACATGCGGAAGCACACGGGGGAGCGGCCGTACCTGTGCATCCACTGCAACGCCAAGTTCGTGCACAACTACGACCTGAAGAACCACATGCGCATCCACACGGGCATCCGGCCCTACCAGTGCGAGTTCTGCTACAAGAGCTTCACCCGCTCCGACCACCTGCACCGCCACATCAAGCGGCAGAGCTGCCGCGTCGCGCGGCCCCGGCGCGGCCGCAAGCCCGCGGCCTGGCGGGCGGCCGGCCTGCTCTTCGCCCCCGGGGGCCCGCCCGTGGAGAGCGGCTTCGTGGTGCCGCCCACGCTGGAGGAGATGAGCAGCCACCTCAGCAGCACGGCCATGTGCCTTCCCGGCCCCAGCCCCAAGCACTTCCTGAGCGGGGCCAAGGCCCCCTTCAGCCTGCAGGAGCTGGAGAGCCAGATTGAGGAAACGCAGATGAAGCTCTTCCGGCGGGCCCAGATGGACATGGAGAGGAACGCGGGCATCTTCGCCTTCGCCCTGGGCCACAATGAAAACCTCGCTGCCCAACCCTTCTTCCCTCTCCCCGACCCTTGGAGCACAGGCTTCAGTGGCTTGGCGGGGCTTGGCCACGTGGCTCCCATCTCAGAGGCCAGCAACTAAACCCGCGCCCGGTCCCACCATGCATCTGCTCCCATCCCAACGAGGCAGCCCACTCCCGCCTGCCCTTCTCCATCATCAGGTTCCCGAGAAGCTCTTTGTCCTCTCACTGCCATGGCCTGCCACCAGGCCATCCCTGGGGCGAGCAGGGCGTGGGCAGGTGCTGTGCCCCGTGGCCACCGGCACTTTAGACTTTGGGGCCATCAGGCACTCACTGTCCCATCCCTCCACTCTCAGCTCCATCTGGGAAGGCCAGGCCAGGACTGCTGCTCTCTTCAACACCCCCAAAAATGTCACTTGCCTTAGTCCAGGGCTCGGCTATCGCCATGAGGTGGCGTTTCTGTGGGAAATGTTCCCCATTTTCCCACACGCGGAGCTCACTGGACACTGACAAGCTGTCCAGACTTGGGTTTGTTATGTTGCATTCCTTGACCCTTTTGGTCAAAAGGACTTTTCTGTTTTCTTTCTGGTTTTGTTTTATTTTCTTCTTAATTAATTCCCATGTCTGGCAACAATATTTATTCTACAAGGGATAAGGGGGAGGTCTAGCAGCCTTACTGGGAGAGGGACAGAGGGAGGATACTGGCCACTGCCTTTCTCAGCAGTATATCAGATTTACAGGGCTGGTGAAAGCCCTGACCTGCAGCATGAGTTGGGACCTTAAAAACATTGAAAAAAAAAAAAAAAAAAAAAAAAAAAAGGAGATCGAACACCTAGCGCAAAGCTGGGTGGAAAAGGGGGATTTTACTTATTTTGGTTCTTTAGCTATTTCAAAGTTTCAAAAGGAGAACCAAAGCCTATTTTGAGTATTTTAACTTCAGTTGCTTGAAAAGGTGAAGGAAAAGTTTTGGAAGAATCAGTAATGTTTCGATACTGAGCTTTTATTAAACCCTTGCTTTGAAAAAATGAATCAGTGGGAATTTTGAAATGAAAAAGTCGTTTCAAACCAAAGAGTCAGAATTCGCTGCCGCTGACCATTCTTAAATGTCTGGGGTTCTGTCCTTAATTCCCTCAAATTCTTATGTGATAGTGATGAGAAAAATTTACAAAACACTCACGTGTCCCCAAATCTGCGGTGTTGGTGGGAAAAAATCGGGTGTTCAAATATCCCTGCTGCTTGTCTCAAGGGATCTTTCTGGAAAAGAAGTTCACTGCTGGTGTCTTGATGGTGATATTGTCTACTTGCAAGCAAGTAGAAATGCTGTTTCTTCACTGTGGTTGGTTCAGAAGAGAAGGTGGTGACATATGACAGGGTACTCCAAGCTGAAGGTCCCCCACGGTGCCCAGCAGGTTTGGGGTGACTCCCCATTATCCCTGCAGACCCCATCCTGGCCACCCCATCTGGCAATACTTCCGGGGCACAAAAGATGGCCAGTTGGCTGGAATCACCCTGTCCACCTCCTTCAGCCCCAAATCCATGAGCTGCTCTGAAGGATAAAGGCTTTTGGGGGCATCTGCCTCTGATGGCTCCTCCTGGTCGAGCCGTGGGAGGCAGACATGGTGGGAGCCCAGTTCCACCACTGGCTGAGCTGGGTTGCAGTGGTTGCTTTACATGAAACCAACACTTGGAAATGTAAATGTTAGAAATTGGGGCTTTTTATTTCTCTGTTTACTAAGACCTTTCAACGTCAGCAAAATCGAAGGGGATGCGAGGGCCGCGGGTTCGTGAGGTTTTTGGTTTTTCCATCAGTGACGCGGTGGCTGGATGAGAATCTGCCCACCAGAGGCAAGGAAGGGGACACAGGGAAGCCAAGGGTTCCACAGCCCTCAGGAGGGTTGAGGGATTTCTGCTCTGCGACCACCCATAGCAGAATGGTCCCAAGGAACTGCCCAACACTCGGCTTCCTCCTCCCAAATGAAATCCTTAAAGACTCCACGTGCAACAAAAGTCAATGGAGAGAAAAAAAGAAAGTAAGAAGAAAAAGAAATCTTCTTAAAACTGCATCAAACTTTTTCTTTTTAATCCACATCAACTTCTTAAACAAGCGATGTTTTGCAGATGATTGGTTCCTTCAGGTGTTTTTTTGTCTACGATTTGGAGTCATTGTAAAATATCCAAAGATGCTGAGTACTGTATGATCTGCAAGGACTTGAAGCAAGGTGTTTTTTCTGTCTCGGTTTGTTTGTTAGGTCAGTTGGGTTCTTTTTTTTTTTTTTTCCTATATGTCTAAGTGGGGATAAACCTTTGCAATTTTTCTATTTATAACTATTTTTATGTGATTGCTTTATGTACAAAACAATGGAAAAAAAAATCAAAACAAAAAAGTAGAGAGGAACACACACGTACACAAACAAATTTGCCTTAGTTACTCACGGGACAATCACCCTTAACTTTGATTGATGCTAAAAAGCAGATGGAAAAAAAGAGACTAGATCATTTTATGTATTTATTAAACTGTATTAATTGATGCTTTTAAATTATTAGCAGGACTTGATTCTCTTGCCTGTGGCCACGGTGAGAAGGCAAAGCCGCCGCGGTTGCTGAGCTGCCAGTGCAGCCATCCATGTGGCCTCAGCTCTGTGGATGCTTGCCTGACACCTTTTGGAAAGCCAGAATAATGACTTATTAATTAAAGATTGAGCTGGTATGGGCTCCAGCCTGAGGGGCTGTTGGCGTTGCAATGCTGATGACGATTATGGAGTTAAGGTTGATTTTCCCGCGTTGGCGCTGGGTTGGGTGGGGCTGGAGGGAGCTGAGTGCTGGCAGTGATCATCTTTTGGGGTGTAGAGGGGTGATTAGAGAAAACCCTGTTTCTTCCCGTTTTGGTGTTGTGTGGTGAGTCCAGGCCACAGGTATCCACGTGGGAGCCCAGCTGAGTGTGAAGGTGCCTTCCTGGGGATCTGCTCCCGCTTCCCAGCCAGGACGGGTGTAATGAGCACCAAACCTCGGCCTGCAGGGACACGAGTTCTGTCCCCGCTCACCGTGTGGTGGCTTCTGGCTCATCCCATCCTGGCTCCTGTGGCCTGGCTGCAGCAGGGGCAGCGTGGGCAGCAGGGCAGGGGGATCCTGCCCCTGTGCCCTGGGCTCAGGTGAGACCCCACCTGCAGAGCTGCCCCAGCCCTGGCTCCAGCAGCACAAGGACGTGGAGCTGCTGCAGCCAGTGCAGAGGAGGCACGGAGATGCTGCCAGGGCTGGAGCCCCTCTGCTCTGGAGCCAGCCTGGCACAGCTGGGGCTGCTCCCCTGCACAAGAGAAGGCTGCAGGGACACCTGAGAGCCCCTGCCAGGGCCTAAAGGCATTTTAGAAAAAAGACGGGGCAAACATTTTGGCAGGGCCTATTGTGGTAGAACAAGTGGAGGTGTTTTAAACTGAGAGAGGAGATTCAGTCTAGATAGAAGGAAGAAATTTTTTACAGTGAGGGTGCCAAAACACTGAAACAAGTTGCCTGAAGAGATGGTGACTGCCCCTGCATCCCTGGCAGTGCCCAAGGCCAGGTTGGACAGGGCTTGGAGCAGCCTGGGACATTGGAAGGTGTCCCTGCCCATGGCAGGAGGTGGGACTGGATGACCCTTAAAGGTACCTTCTAGCTCAAATCTTCTGATGATTTTATGATTATACAAACACAACTGACACAAACACGAGCCCTGTAATTCATGTGGCCGCTCAGAAATTGCAGAATTCCTTTGTTGTTTTTGAATGAGGTGGAAAATCCTGGAAGATAAGCTCCAGCTGGGAACGGTGGGACTCATCCCACATTGTTCAGCCATTTGGAGGTGAAGTAAACAGGTGCCCTGTGCCTATTGAGACACCCACGTGTTGTCCTGCAACCTGCAAGGTGATTTCCAGGCTGCCTCTGAAGCCATCCTGGCTCTGGAGGGAGGCAGGTTCTGGTGGAGGGTGATTCACCCCACCCACGCTGGACCTCCCAGGGGTGGGATGAATCACCTTTGGGCACCTCTGTGCTTTCCCAGAGCTCACTGAGATAAGGTTAACCACGGGGAGGGATGTTCCCACCAGCGCCGCTCCCTCCTCCCTGCTCAGCTCATGGGACAGTTCCTGGAAAAGCCTTTCCCAAGAGGATGGGATGCTGGTACAGCCCAGGGACCCAGGTCAGGCAGCTTGATTCCTTCCCAGTCTGTTTTAACTGGGAAAACTATGGGAAATAAAGGCCTGTGTCAAACCTCCCAAGCCTGGGGACCAGGGATTCAGGCTCATCGGTCATACACCCTGCTGCAATCCCAGTAAAACTTCCCAAGTTTTTACAGCCACGGGTTATTTTCCTTCCTTTACATTTCACAGGAAGACTCCACAGCATCAGGTGCTTGGGCAGGGGTCCAGATCTGCAGGCAGAGTCCAGAAATGTGACTTGGGAACAAAGAAATACCAATCCCTCTCCCAGGGATTGTTGAGGAGCTCCTCTGTGCTTGGAGCCTACAGGACCATGGCAGGGTCAGCCCATAAACTGTGTGGATTTGAGCACAAAAAATCCCCAAATGAAAATTGTGTGAATTACTTTTTAGCTATTTAAATACACCTATAACTTCTTTTTTTTCCAGCTCTTGTGGCTTTTAACCCCTTTTTATGCTCACATTTTGGTTTGCATATAATGCCACAACAACAACAGCAACAACAAAAAAGAAGAGATGGATTTGCAAGGGGAGGGTGAAAAAAAAGAAATCTAAAAATCGCTCGGAGGAGCTGTGCATTAATCAGACACATGGGAATCACGGGAAGAAACCAGCTTCAGTAAATGCTTGTTAGCAGCAACATATGGCTACATGCTTGCTCCTGAGCAGCTGCTGGAGCATCCAGGCTGTGCAGGGGGAACGGCACCGGGGTGATTGCTTGGACCAGGTGTTGCTGCCCAAGGAGCATCTCCTGGCACGAGTGGCAGGGAGCTGGATGGGCAAACCCTTTCCCTGGGCTTGAACCCCTTTTGCTGAGCATTGCAAGAGCCTCTTCCTGCAGTTGTGCTGAAGGAAATTACACAGATTAAAAAATATTTGTGTTTTAAGAAGGGAAGAAAGAGCCCGCAGTTTGGGAAGTGAGAGGCTTTTCCATTTGGCTGTCACCTGCAGGAAAAAAAATAAAGGGAATAATTTTGCAAAGCACAGCCTACAATATTTTATACTTGAATGTGCCAGCAGGACTCCTGGCAGCACCAGTGAGGCTGCAAATGCTGCCCAGTCTCTGCTCCTCTTGTGCTCTGCCTGCAGCCCCTGGGACCTGCTATGCCCCCCATCCTTTTCCATCCATTTTGGAGGAGATTAGTGCTTTATTTACAGTCTCAGTGCCCTGAAGCTGGAATATTGTGTGGTTTCAGGGGAAACTTTTAAGGTAAGAGAGTACACAAAGCAAGACCCCAACCATCTCGTTTTAAGAAAATGCTGTGCTTGGCAGCAGGTCACCCGTGGCTGGGTTGTTAAGATCTCCCATTGCCTTTTGGTACCTCTGACTGACTGTGTGCACCTGTGTTTCTTTCCAAGCCAAAACCAAAAAGGGAAGAACTGAGAAAAATCCCTTCTTGAAAAAGACAACATCCTCTACACTCCATGCCCGAGTGAGCTCCTCCCCATCCCACCTGCCAGCCCCACCTCTGGGATCTCCAGCAGAGGGAGAGAAAATACCTGTGGCTTGGAAATACCTTTATTCCCCCCGTGTTTTCCTATGTTGAACCGATGTTTTACATGACTTGCACTATTTGCTGTAGGGCAGGATACTGTTTAGGTTTCTTCGTTCCAGTCTCTTGTTTGGTTGCGACTCCCCTTGGCGGTCCTGTACACGTACCTGCTGCACATCTTGCACCCCTGGAGAAAATAAACTGTTACCTGAAGCACTGAGCCTCTCGCGTGTCCTTAGCGCTGCTCTGGGACCGGGGAATTCGGATTTCAGCATCAGATTCGTGGCTGGACTTGGTGATCTCGGGGTTCTTTTCCAACATGAATGATTTTGCCATCGAATGGTGATAAGCGGGGTGATGGAGCACTTTGTGACCCTTCATGTGGCACCTGGGCTGTCACCACGAGCGTGCAGGGGCTGAGAAGCAGCTCCTGGTGACGACCGAATGAAATTTTGTGCGGGGCAGATAAATGCTCTGTGTGTGGGTGCAATTTGCCGGGGTTTGTTTCTGCCCGTTCCGGAGCATCTGCTCGCTCAGCTCCTGCACGCCCGAACTCGGGCTGCCCTCCTGTGGTGGCCTGGAGGCAGCTCGGCCACCGGAGCCACGCCGGGGACAGCAGAGGGCTGGGACCCACATCTGGAGCTGTCCTGGGGGCCTCAGCAGCACCAGGACACGCAGGACCCTCCATCACCTCCCGCCTCACCCAGCCACGTCTGCTTGCCAGGAAGAGGAAATGAAAACCTCAGCCTCATCCAGAGTTTAATGGTTGGACTTGATGATTTTAAGTGACTTTTCCAACCTAAATGATTCTATGATTCTTATGAATTTTTTACACCTCAGTTAACCATCATCAAGCAATAAGGCCAGTGAGGCTGGGAACGTGCCACAGTTGTCAGTGGCCTCATAGGAACACTGATTTTTTTAGGGAATTATTCCTGCAGGGTAAGCCAGGACTGGACCCTCTGATGCCCAGTGTGGCCTCAGCTGATATTTCCTACTTCCCCTCATGGTACCACTAATAATTTCGCTCAGTTCAGGCAAGTTTCAAATCTAAATCTTACACAATTATATAAAGCTCATTTCCTTGGGAACTGAGACTAAAAACCGTAAATGCAAATACCAAGGAAGAAGCCAAACAGCAATGCTGAGCTGCAGCCCCTGAAGTTTCATTTTATTTCCTTCCTTCTGCAGAGATGACACTGACTGAGATGTCACAAATCCGATCGGGCTTCCTAATAGTTCATGCAGTGCCTCGAGCCCCAGGGGTCATCTGAAATTCAGGCAGCCAATTTGCAGGCAGGAGATGCAAAGCCAGACCAGGCAGGGGCTGAGGTTTTTAAGGACAGACCCTGTCTGTCAGCTAAAACCTTCCTCTGCTCTTGGGTAACCTCTGGCAAATCCTTATAGGGATGGTGTAAACCTGCCTGTCTTTAAGGGGAGCTGTTAACTCAGTTTCCATAGTGAACAGGACAGGGTTGTCTCGGTGGGACCAACTTCTGCAGTGTTAGCTGGAGTTTTGCATCGTTGGGGAAACATTCAAGGCTTCACCTTTCAGTTCTCAGAAACTGGCTTCTCATTTAGGCAGCTTTTGCGAGATTTTTCTGGAGGTCTTGATTTCATATTCATTGAAAAATCAGTTGGAAATACAAAGTCCTCACAACCTTTCTCAGACAAGGTCAAGGTGAGCAGTGATTTGCTCTGGCTGTTGCTGCAGGGGTGTGAGCCAGGCTGTGACACCCCAAAATTTAGGATGATTAGGATTCAAACAGGACCTGGATGAGAAAAGTGAACAGGAGCTCTGTGGGAGGTGGAAGAAAATCTCCCATGGAGAGACAGTGGGGCTACACCTCCAGTGCTGGGACAGCTCTGGGCCCTCAGGACAAGAGAGACACTGAGGGGCTGGAGCGTGTCCAGGGCAGGGAACGGGGCTGGGAAGGGGCTGGAGCCCCAGGAGAGGCTGAGGGAGCTGGGAAGGGGCTGAGCCTGGAGCAAAGGAGGCTCAGGGGGGACCTTGTGGCTCTGCACAGCTCCTGCCAGGAGGGGACAGCCGGGGGGGGTCGGATCCCAAGAGATCAGAGGAAACGGCCTCAGATTGTGCCAAGGCAGATTTAGGTTGGATATGAGGAAAATTCCTTTGGGAAAGGGCTGTCCATCCCTGGCACAGCTGCCCAGAGCAGTGGTGGAGTCCCCATCCCTGGGATTTAAAGGAGACGTGAAAGATGTCTAGATGTGGCATGGATTTGGTGGACTTGGCAGTGCTGGGGAATGGTTGGATCTGATGATCTCAGTTCCACCCAAATAATTCTGTGGTTCTGTGAGCTAGGGGCAATCATCACTGCTGCAGCAGCAGCCCAGATGCAGATGAGCTCCTCATGCCCAGTGCTCTTTATGTTCAATCAGCTCAGCCTACAACAGAGATTTGTAGCTCCAAGCACTTGGGATGCTTTTTCCCTGGAGTAAAAACAGCCAAGCTGGATAATATATATATATATATATATATATACACACACATATACGTGCATGTGTGTGTGTGTGAGTGTAAATAGATATATATATAATATATATACACGCTTTCAGATGGATTCAACAGCTCTGATATATGTATGAATGTGCTAATATAAAAATACAATATAACCCTATATAATCTGTAGATAATCCCCATAACCCTATAGTCTGTGAATGCATTCACAGACTTACATATATCTAATATCAGACTTGCATATATCTAATATATCTCATTTAGCTGTTACCCTCACCAGATTTTATATAGAAGATAACAGGATTTCTCCTTTGGGAGGGGAAACTGAGGCATGGAGAGGCACAGAGATTTATTCACAGTGCCCAGGTATCTGTGTGTGTGCTGCTAGCCCACCCTTTACACAGGTGCAAATCATCCCTGGGGAGTGCTGGGCCTCGGCAACGGCTTCACAACCTGTTAAATTAAATGTTGGGAAGGAGCATTCCCAGGAAACCCCACCTCCTTGCCTCCAGCATCCCCGTCTGACTCAGCAGGCCGCTGCACAAATCACCATCCAGCTGGTGAGGGTGAAATTTGGAGCAAGAGGGAAAAATAAAGTAACCAAGAGAGGGCGTTTTCCAGCCGAGAGGAGCGAGCGGGTGAGAGCAGCCGGGGACCCGCGGCTGGCCCGGGACTGTCCCTGCTCTGTGACACGGGTTTGTCTCCGAGGGTGCAGGAGTCTCCGCCACCAGCCCACCCCCGGAAAATCCCACCACCAGAGGCAAACCCCCGCGTCCCTGGTGATGCTCTGAGAGGGAAAACGAAACGCCAGGAGCATCCCAAATGCCAGAGAGGAAGGGAACTCCTTCCCCTACAGGCAGCATCAGAGTAAATCCCAGCAGCAGGGAGGGGCTGCAGACGCTGCCACAACCCCCCTCGATGGGGCAGGGGTGTCCAGAGCAGGGGATGTGGCCCTGCCACACTCGTGGGCTCCTTGTTTGCAGCCCAGGCCTGCGAAATCCCGCTGCCAGCTGCTGCATTAACGCCCCATATGCCCGGCCATATGCTCCATCCACACAGGGGGGTGCTGGGGGGCCTCCAGGGGAGGAAAAGGGACATCCCAGCCCGTGGGAGCACGTAGGGTTTAGATGGGGACCAGGGGTGTGGGAAGGATGCTCGGTGATTGTTGAATGGTGATGGCGTGGTCCCTGTGCCCAGCAGCAGCACAAGGGGACCAGAGGGTGTTGGGGGCATGCTGAAGGGCACCACAGACCTTTTGGAAGGGACCCCTGGCAGAAAGCAGCTAAAATCTGGGCAGGAGGAAGCCAACAGGGAGCGGGAGGGCAGCGCTGACGCTTTGGGATGTGTTTCTCCAAAGCAGCTCGGCAGCAGGCTGCACTTACAAAAATAATTGTGAAGTGGATTTTCAGGGCACAATCGAGCCTGGAAAGATGTCACGGTGGAAATCAGAGGGTGCTGGATGTTGCTGCACCTTGGGAGCAGCAGGGTGGGTGCAGGAAGGGGTCTGAGCTCATCCAGGTCAGACACTCACAGAGGCGTTCAGCGGTGCTCCAGCTCCTCCTGCAGTTAAGGGGAGAGCAATCCCTCTCCAGCTAAACTTCTGGAATGCGTCACAAAACCACACTTTTGAGATGCTGGCTGCTCCCCAGTGGCAGGAGGGGAATATGTCCCCTCTCATGCCCTGCCCACTTTGCCTGTCAGCCTCCTGGCCCCTTGGCCCCAGCATCCAAAGCTTTCACCAACCACCCCTGAAGATCCCAGCACATTTAAACGCCCAGGATGGGATACAGCATGGCACTAAAGGACACATTCTCTGTGTGGAACAGCAGATTAGAGGGGCAGGAGGCTGTGGATGCGCCCAGAGCTCTCAGGTGCTGGATGAGGGGCTAATAAGGGACAGCACCAGCTGAAGATCCACAGGTTCAGCCCAAATAGCTTGGGGTTGTTAATCCCACAGCACAGGGAGAGAGGAGGGATCTGCACCATCTTCAAGCCATGCTGTGGGGTGAATGTGGTTTTTCCTGCCTTCTTGGTAGCTCAGACAACTACAGGTGAGAGAGAGAGAGAGAGGATACCAGCATGATGCAAGAGGCTGGTGAGAATGCTTGAAAAGACACTTTTTGCTCTGAAAATTCAATTTATCTGGACAAATTAGGGTATCGGCTTCAAACAAAACTGGGGACCTCAGCCTCATTACGTTTAATAAGCTATCATGTGTTCTCTCCCATCAGCCTGTGCCAGCCTCTCCGTGATTTACAGCCCACAGCTGTAACCTGAGCCATCTCCCTGCTTAGAGAGAAACTCGTTTAATTTGAGTCCAGGTCTGAGGCTCCTTGAGGGAAGGCAGCTAATCTTTCTGCCTTAGCTCCTCTATTTGTAAAATGGAAATGGTGACTTTATCCATCTTTGTGGGCTGCGCTGGGGCTTATCACTTAATCTGAGACTCTGCTGTGCCTTGATCAGGGAGCCTGGTGTGAGGGGCTGTATTAGCTGTGTTGTTTGGGATGCTGGTTCCTGCTATGGCTCCGAGGATGTGGAGGGATTTGTGAGGGGAGGAGGGGAGGGAGGCACTGGGGAGCTGATTTCAGTGTCAGGAGAGCAGGTACAGGCTCATCCCTGCTGAAAAGTGAGGAGCTGCTTGCTCAGGAAGAGATGGGGAATGTTGAGTGCAAGGGGAAATGAGTCTTAAACCCATGGGGGCCAGTGCAGAGGAGGCACGGAGATGCTGCCAGGGCTGGAGCCCCTCTGCTCTGGAGCCAGCCTGGCACAGCTGGGGCTGCTCCCCTGCACAAGAGAAGGCTGCAGGGACACCTGAGAGCCCCTGCCAGGGCCTGCAGGGGCTCCAGGAGAGCTGCCCAGGCACTGGGGACAAGGCCTGCAGGGACAGCACACAGGCCATGGCTGCACTGCCACAGGGCAGGCACACATTTTGGGATGTTGGGCAGGAATTGGTGGCTGGGAGGGTGGGCAGGCCCTGGCCCAGGGTGCCCAGAGCAGCTGTGGCTGCCCCTGGATCCCTGGCAGTGCCCAAGGCCAGGCTGGATGGGGCTTGGAGTACCTTGGATGGTGGAAGGTGTCCCTGCCTGCCCATGCAAGCCTTGAGCTCAGCCAAGGCAAGAGGACAGAGCTGTTGTTGTCTGTGCCAGTGCAGGACCAAAGCCTGAGAGAATCTGCATCTGCATGTTGTCTTCCAGTGTCTTTATAATTCATGATGGTCTGTCTGAAAGAAGCTTCTGGCAGTGTGTTTTTGTTACTGGTCTTAAAATAGGATGCAGAAGAAAGGTTTCTGGGACATAATTCATTTTATTGGCTCTTCTGCACCAGAATTAATTACAGCCATGTTTATTGCTCCAGCAAGCAGAGATGAGTTAGATAAGGGAATTACTTTGTTTGGGACAATGAATAATTTATGTCGCAAATTCACCAGAACCTTGAAATTTAAAGGTCTGGGTTTGCTTCCTTCCATGTCCAGGGAGGAAGATTGAGCCATAATCCTTGTCTGTGA
Organism: Passer domesticus; assembly: GCF_036417665.1. Taxonomy (NCBI): domain Eukaryota; kingdom Metazoa; phylum Chordata; class Aves; order Passeriformes; family Passeridae; genus Passer; species Passer domesticus. The sequence goes on from NC_087512.1 coordinate 1,914,816, forward strand.
CAAACATTTTATGATTTTTCCATCACTGTAATCATGTCTTCAAACTCCTGGAACACAAAACATGGAATTTCTCTGTGTAAGATGTCTTGGTGTCCAGGTTACTTCTATGTGTGGTGGTGAGAGGTTTGCCCAGGGAATAACCCATCCTGTCCTACAAACATCTAATGCACAATAAAACACACAGCTGGCTGCAGAGGGAGTTCTGGTGGCTTTGGTGGCTCATCAAATCCTCTGCCAAGACTCAGGTTCTGTGTCAAACCCACAACTCCTAGCTGAGCTGGAGGAAAGGTTTTATAATGACACCAAGAGCATCAGGGACTAAAAACCTCCCAGGCTTTACTAGAAAGTCACAGTCTTTGCCCCAGGCTGTGGGCTCCTGATGAGTATTTGAATCATAGAATATCCTGAGCTGGAAGAGACCCACAAGGATGATCAAGAACTCTTGGAATATTATTAGTATTTGTGCCCCATGAGAAAAATGAAAAATCTATTTTTTCCCAAAGAGGATAGAGCTGTTGCTGAGACTTTTTCTGTCCCTGGGGTGGGCACAGCTGCCTGCACAGCAGTGGGCTGTGCCCAGGATGGGAGCTGGGTGGGTCTGGAAGCCTTTTCCTTGGAGAGGGACGGTGCATATCAGTTTATCAGCCTGGTCTGCCTGTGCTCTGGAGCAGAGCTGGAGGGCTCTCAGTCAGGCACACTTGCTGTCCCTTGGATGATCCCTCCCTTCAGAACGAGGAGGGTAGGTAGGAGGGAGAGACAGCGAAAGTCAGAAACTGTAACTTCAAAGAGGAGCTGGGATGGGAGCCCGTCAGCTTCTGAGAGGAAAAACAGGGATGGTTTTCATTAGTGAGAGGGTAAAACACATGGCTAGACAAATAGCAATACCCTTGCACAGCTCTCTTCCAGTCCAAGAAAGGACAGTTGTGGGGGACACTGGCACCCTCAGTGGAAGCTGTTGTGTCTTGGGAGAAAAATCTATTTATTTTAACCAGCTGAGGAACAGGCGTCAGCCTTGGAGTGGCCCCCTCTTTGTGGCACTGCTTCTGCAGAACAGAGGACTCTGATATGGAACCAAGGCTAAAAGAAGGGCCTGAGTGAGGAGAGAAGGACACTGAGGCCTAATCTGCCCCTGCAGAAGTTAACAGTGCTCTGAAGAATGCAGGCTGAAGGCTGGTTACCCAGACCTCACAGTCTGAGGGAAGCCACCAGCACGTCCCAGCTGCCATGGAGTGTCCTCTGCACCACCCAGCGTGGGCAGGAGTCCCCTCAGAGCACACAGAACAGTGGGTGGGCAACTGCAGGGAATGCACGTGTTTCTCAGAGTCACTAAAGGCAAAAAGCAGCAGCAGGATGGTGGTGTGGAGTGAGCAGGCCACGGGATGGCAGGAGAAACCCAAGCTAGATAAACCACGAGTGCTGAGTGTGGAGGGGCAGTGGGGAATGGTGGCACTGCAGTGGCTTGGGCAGCTTGGCAGATGGTGACAAACACCAGCACTGGCTGAAAATTAACTCTTAGGGCTTGGGTTTTGGATGTGGTTACCTAAAACAGGTTTGACAGTGCTCTGGGAACTCTAAGCGTGGCCCCTGTGTTTGTTGCTGGGTGCTGCTTGTGCTCAGGACAAACCTGAGCTGTGTCCTGAAGCCCTCAAAGGTCCTTGCTTCTGTCACCCATCCCCACATCCAAGACACAGCCAAAACAAAACACAAATAATGGTGGGGAAAAGGAATCTCACTGTTCTCTAACTTTTTTCTTTTCAAGTACAACTGTGCTGGTGTTGCTTTCCTTCTTTGCAGGTGCAAGGAAGGCACAACTGTGTTGGACCCCTCCATGCACTTTTTCAAATTTTCAGGTCAGCATTCATCAAGAAGCTGAATTTTTGTCTCTTGCAAAGGCAAAGAGGAGGAAAATAAAAAGCACAATAGCTAAAAAGCCACCTGTGGATCAGTCACAAGCAGACAGAGCTGGAGGCTGCTGGGGAGCATTTTCACTGGCAGAAGTGACCAAAGTGGGCAGCTTGTTCCCTTGCTTGGTGTTGAGAGCTGTCAGGCAGCTTGTGAGATGGTCTCTGTGCTGGAAATTTCTGTGACAGGAGAGGTAATTTAGCAGCTGCTGAAGAGTCTTGGCCCTCAGCTTCTCCTGCCCTCCTGGAGGTGGCCTTAAAAGCCATTTTCTGTGTGTGGGAAGATGGGAACACTCCTGGCTCCTGCAGGAGGGTACTCTGGTGTCCTGGTGAAGCAGCTTTGAGGCAAAAGTTTGGCATGTGTCAGGGCCTCAACGCCAAACTTTTAACTGTGCTATCTCCCAAATCTGCTAACCTCATCCATGCTGTTTGCCACCCCTGCCTCAGTTTTTCATCCAGTATTTTTAATTCCTATTTACTCTAGTGTTCAAAACTAGAGTAAAACCCTGAGGGGTTGGAGGGCATGGGGGGAAGTGGATCACCACAGGGGAGAGGGTGAGCACCTCTCTTTTTTTGTCTGAGCAGGCTGTGGTTTGCACAGAGGCTTCAGGCTTGGGCAAGGGTGACTTGTGCCAGCTCACTGCAGGATTAGATTTTGGTGCAGGGGCACCTTTTACAAAAGCATGTAGTGACAGGACAAGGGGGAATGCTTGCCAAGTGACAGGGGGCAGGGTAGGATTAGATATTAGAAAGAAATTCCTCCCTGTGAGGGTGGTGAGGCCCTGGCACAGGGTGCCCAGAGAAGTTGTGGCTGCCCCATCCCTGGAAGGGTTCAAGGCCAGTTTGGTTGGGCTCTGAGTAACCTGGTCTGGTGGAAGGTGTCCCTGCCCATGGCAGGGGGTTGGAACTGGATCATCTTTAAGGTCCCTTCCAGTCCCAGCCATTCCATGACTCCCCAGCAGCTGCTGGCCTTAGGAGGCACCGTGCCACAGGCACAGCCTTGAGTCCCCACTCCTTGGGGTTATGGGTTCTTTCTTCTTCCCCAGCACTGAAATCACTTGTGAGACAAATCACAGCACAAACCAGAATGCACTGAGTGCAGACTCAGGCTGCTGCCCTCCCCAGCAAGGCTCAGACCAGTGTTGCAATGTATTTGCAAAGGTGAGGCCATAAGTGTGCACCAGCCAGCCTGCTTCTAAGTTTGTTATCAAAGCCTCAGGAATTTGTCAAAGCTATTAGAACATCAACTGTGCTAAGTCAAAAAAGAAGAAGCTAAGAAACTGAATACCAAAATTGCAAAAACTAGATAACAGAAGACTGTAAAGCACCTAGACTATAACCAATCACTGATGCAAAGAAATGGAAGCAGAAAATGAGAGAGCAAAACAAAACCAATCAGAAGTGTGTACTCAGTAGTTTGTAGAATTATAAATACATGTGTAATGTAAACAATAAATGGCTTCTACTTGACCATATCAGTCAGTTATTCAAAAGTCCTAAATTTCCCACAATAGATCAGTGTCTTTCCGATCACTGTCCCTCTCTGCTCAGCCAAGGGGAGCTCCACAAAAGCTTCCAATCCGCCCGAGGCTGTTCAGGAGCACGCAGGGGGCAGCAGGAGGGCTGAGCCCACCTGTGCAGGGGGGCTGCACTGAGCAGAGGCAGAGCTGCAGCCCCTGACACCCCTGGCTGACACCACTTTGTGCTGCTGGGCTGCACCAGCACCCCCCAGGAGCCCCCTGCCCCTCTGCACAACAGCATGGTTTGGCTGGAAGGGACCTTGGAGATCCCCTCATTCCAGCTCCTACCATGGGCAGGAACATGTTCCACTAGACCAGGTTGCTCCAATCTATCCAAGCTGCCCTGATTCCCCTTATTCTGCTGACTCCAGAACTGAGTCCACCTTTGTGTCCAGGCATAAGCAAGCTCAGCCCCCTGCTTAGCCACTAGCAAAGCATCTTCCACTTTCACTGTGTTCTCTTGGTCCTCAGGTGGAATTTCCAAGTTGGAATGGCTTTAGCAGCATCTTTGGGCTGTGCAGTATCAGACTTCAAGGTGTCCATCAGAAAGGTGGCTGCTGCATCTCTACCATGACAGGTCTGTGTCCTGTCAAATCCCAATCCCCTGCTGGAATTCTCTGAAGCAGCCAAGTTGGCAAATTCACAGGCAGAGGTCTAGTAAGGGAGCAGCTGGGGTTACATTAGCACCAGGCTGTACAGTGCAGTTTTTCCAACACTAAAAACCAAAAACAGAGAGAAAGTTTGGTTTCAGTCAATCAAGAGAACAGATTTAAAATTGAGTATCTAAAATTACTGCAATGTAAAGTAATGCTCCAATGAAAGCTCATGAAATATATTTATTCTGAATTATATGAAGGAAAAAAGGGAGTAATTATTTAGCCAAGCTATAATTTCATTCATTATTATTAGGTGGATTTAGATTACTTGCTCACTCGAGATTAGAGATTTGAAATACATGGCTGAAATCCTCTTTCTAATCCAGAATTGCTAAATCCTTGGGTATTTCTCCACGATCATGCTTTGATTTGCATCTGTGTTGATGTTCAGGACACAATTTCAGTTCTCTGCCAAATATTTGTTGCTTTCTTCTCCCCTTAAACACAGTCCCTGGTTCTCCTGATAACAAACACTGTAGACAAACCAACAGCACCAAGGTTCCACAAGGCTCCCAGCATTTCAGATCTCAGCACAGTGTTGTAATTCTAAGCTAAAGAAAAAGAGAACTAACTTTATAGAAACAAAAAGTGCCAGCAATGTGAAACCACTTGAAAATGTGATTTTCTTTTTTTAATTATTACAGATCTGTATAATCATAGACTGGGTTGAGTTGGAAGGGTCCTAAAACATCATCTCATTCCAAATGGGCAGGGACACCTTACACTATCCCAGGCTGCTCCCAGCCCCATCCAGCCTGGCCTTGGGCACTGCCAGGGATCCAGGGGCAGCCACAGCTGCTCTGGGCACCCTGGGCCAGGGCCCCACCACCCTCCCAGCCACCAATTCCTGCCCAACATCCCAAAATGTGTGCCTGCCCTGTGGCAGTGCAGCCATGGCCTGTGTGCTGTCCCTGCAGGCCTTGTCCCCAGTGCCTGGGCAGCTCTCCTGGAGCCCCTGCAGGCCCTGGCAGGGGCTCTCAGGTGTCCCTGCAGCCTTCTCTTGTGCAGGGGAGCAGCCCCAGCTGTGCCAGGCTGGCTCCAGAGCAGAGGGGCTCCAGCCCTGGCAGCATCTCCGTGCCTCCTCTGCACTGGCTGCAGCAGCTCCACGTCCTTGTGCTGGTGCAGTACCCAGCACACAGCAATACACAAACATGACAAACCTTCCTTCTTCCAAGAAAGAGGAGCTAAACCTCAGTTGGATAACTGGGGTGGCTCCCATAGTGCTAACAATTTGTAGTAGGGAAGGTTTCTTTGGTCCTTCATCTTTTTGAAAAGGGGTTTCTAGACCCTGCTGGTTCTCACTTAGCCATTTCTCTTGGTGTTCATATACTCCACGAGGTGCTGCCTCTCTGCCCTTGTCTTTGTTAGGGGAAGAGATGATTATTTCTGGGTGCTTGTGTGAGGTGAATCCTTGGTAAGGTGGAGCAGATTGTGATTTCAGGTTGCACAGTCAGAGGGGAAAGGCATCCAGTCCTGTGAGTCTGCTCACCTCAGTTTCACCCATGGAAACTTCAGCTTCAGAAAGTGTCCCAGCTTTTTACTCTGGGACAGCAGGACGTCACTTCATGTTCACTGCCACAAACTAGCAACTGAACCTTACATCAAGAGTGAGGCTCAGTTTAATATCAAACCTCACAGCAAGGATGGTGCTCAGGGACCAGTGTTTAGGCAGCTTCTGAATTGTGGCAGCCTGCTCATTAGTGTGGCTGGAAAAGGCATCCATGTTTTCCTGCATAAAGTAAAATAAAAACAAGAATTGTGTGAGGAGGAGGAAAAAAAAAACCAACCACATTTTGTCAAAAAAAAAAAAAAACCCAAAATCAAAACAAAACAAAACAACAACAACAAAAAAACCAACAAAATAAAAACCACCAGAAAACCAGTCTGGTGGAGATCTGCCTCCAGCCCTTTTGGTTTTTCATCAGCCTAACCAAACGCTCAGGGTGTGAGTCTGGGTGCTGCCCAGAGCTGTAACCACACTGGTTGGTGTTTCAGTCACGTCTGGTTTCTAGCTGCTACCTGCTCTCACCCGACTGATTTTTAACTCGCTCGGCATTTTCCGTGCGTGCAAGATGTTTGATTAGGGCCCTTGTGTTGCGTGTGTGGAAATAAAAGGCCAGCCAGGAACAGACAACTGATTAGGCATTAGGTGAGACATAATCCTCCCTAATCACATTTCTAAACGTGGTGGTTGGAGGTGGGATTAGAGTTATTAACATGCGGACAATAAAGCATATAATTTATTTAACAATTACTGGCTCTTTGTGAAGGGGGGTCTCTGTGAGATGTACCCACACACCATCTCCTTCATCCTGTGAAGGATGGAGCTGCTGTCAGTGACAAAGCTGGCACATAGGGAAGGCTGTCCACTGACATGAAGGGCAGCAAAATAATCAGAAATTCCTTCTCAGGATCCCTACAGGAGAACACCTGACATCTAGATATTAAACAGTAGAAAAATGAAAAAAAAAAAACAAACCCCAAAAGGTGGGAAAATTTTTTACTGAAGTTTCCAAGTCTTATCTTCCTGAACACACTGAAATGCAAATGTACAATAATCTAAAAGGCTGTTTAAAAACTTGTAGGATGAAGAACAGGAGGCAAAGGCAACAGCTGGCAAGCAGTGATGTTGTGCAAGATCAGCAAGGAAGAGAATTCCAGACCTCCCAGATCAATCCCTGTCCTGACCCTGTCATACAACTATGCTGGGCACTATGGTGTTACACCAGATATTTACACATCAGGTAGAAATTCTGGTAGTCAACAGACTTGTACTTTAAATCTTGAGTTTATCATGCCTGCCTTTGGAGAACTGTGGCTTCATCTTGTGATTGTGCTGAGAATGCTTGGGATGGCAAGTGTTTTAACTCAGTACATTAAAAAATCAAAATAAAACAAAAGTCCCAAACCTGACAAACAGACCCCAGCCTGAAATCTTTAGAAACACCAAAATCTCAGGTCTAGGTTTAGTTCCTACAGGTTTAGACCCTTCATGCTCTGCTGTGTGTCCAGAGCCAGGCTTGCAGACTTGAAGCAGCCTGAGGTATCTAAAAGTTAAGAGGCTACATTTATAGTCAGTACAGAAAAATAGAGGGAATTCCTATTATTATTCATGTCATCCTAAAACAATCTCTAAAACAGGCCAGATGAACTGTCCTCTAGAAACTTTAGGATGAGTAACTCAGACTTTGATGTCCAACTTCTAACATTTGGTGAAGTGCATCCAACCATCTGTCTGCAAGGATTTGGTGTTGGAGATCGCCTCAAGGCTCTCTCAAAAGCCAGCAGAGGCCCAGCTGTAAATCCCACAAACGCCTTTTTTTGGGTATATATTATAGAGCAAAACCATGTTACAAGTACTGTTGCATGGGAATGAGGCTGGCCCTGTTCCCCTGATGTTCCTCCTCAAGGCTTTGTTCTTGCCACAGACAGCGGCCACGCAGCGCAGCTCCTGGCTCGGAGCACGGAGATCTTCCACGTAAAGCATCCTGTGAGAGACCTGACAGCCTCACACCAACAGCCCAGGCTCTAGCTGGGTCACGTCACAGGCTTGAGCCATATCAAGTCTTTGTGCTCAGAAAAGGGCAAAAAGACAGGAGAGGAGAATGGCAGGACTCATTCATGGGGACAGTCCTGTCTGGATCATAAATGGTGCTGGGATAATTCTCTCACTCTTCTCTGCTCCTCACTCTTTTGCTGAGAAGCAAGCTAAGAAGAGATACTGATGTTCTGTTTAAAAAATTATTTTTTTTCCCAAGCTACTAGCCTTAATTTTTAAATGTACTCAGGGTGTAAATTGTCACGGATTTTCTTCTGGCTTTATCTAGCAGCAGGAGACCACTATCTACTGACATTAGCTGTTAAATAAGTGCAAACTACCTGTAACTGCAGCATTGCATGTGCCTGGGGAATTTGTGTATGCCTGAGCTGATGACAGGGATGGACTTTTGAAAGAAAAAAAAAACCAAAAACCAAACCCTAGAACATCTTAAAGAGGCAGAGTTGATTCATCGAACTGTGTCTTCATCTGAAAATGTTGTACTTGCCACTGACACAAATAACCTGTGAGATCACGACTGATAGAGGATTCACAGGGGAAAATATTCTGCCCTATCATTTTGTTAACTTTGTGCACTTGACAGCACATCAGTGTGTCTAGACAGTTCCACGGGTAGGCTGACAATCAGCTGTCTGGCACTGACACGTGGCAGGTGAGACACTGCAGGTGCTGCTCCTCCGGATCAGCTACAGGAGGAACAGCAGGAACATCAGCTGAAGGATGAGAAGATAGCATCCAGGGATGGGCGGTCAGAAAGAAGGCCAAGTGACTGGCTGTCACTTCTCTAAGCATTTTCAGGACAGGGCAGTTCTCACACGGAGCATGGTGGCTGTCAGTGCCCATCAGAAGAGTCATTAGGGCTTGTGCTGGGCGCTTTCCTTGGGCAGAATGACTGCTGGACTCAAACCTGCTCCAGGCAAGTCTCCATGGTGTTTCTCAAGAATGGACAGAGTTCAGACTGACATTCCATGACTCTCTTCCTCCCCAAACACTGCAATCACCTGCCAAGTTTGGTGCATTGCAAAATCCACCAGGGCCTGGGTAGCCAGCCAGCCCTGAGCTCCACACTGTGCTGGTTACAGCACTCACAAACCCTGAGACACTGAGCTCCATCGAGAGGTTTTCAACTCTCATTAAACTACAGATGAATCCTGGAAACAGCTTTCCAGATGATTCTCCTGTTTTCTTTAACTTCTAAGGGGCTTTTTTCTCTCACGGTGGGCCAGAGTTCAGCTGAGATTCATACACGAAATTGAACAATTGCACCCAATTCAAGGTCCTCCAAAGCATTGTACTGTGATAAAATCACCCACCAAGTGCTTGGGCCAAAATTCTTAGCCTCTGACCCTGCAAACCACAAACATCTATCCCCTTTCTTATCTAAGGAGAAGTCTGTGGTTGCACTGAACACATCTAATGTCAAAACTACACACAGAGGACAATGTGGGTCCTTGCTTTAAATCTTTACCTAAATCTTAAATTTAGCTTTTAAGTTTGAGAAAGTCACTTGCATTCTTTCTGCAAAGAAGACATAATGCCTTTGGAACATTTCCCATATAATGTCTTTATAGTGCTTGAGGTGCAAACTGTTTTTTTGTTTTGGGTGGTTGGTTGGTTGGATTTTTTTGCTTTAATCTTCAAGCCAGTGGATGAGAGCAAGATGCTCCTTCTGAAGGCTGTTACTGTTTTTCTTCTGTTGCTGTAGACTCCAAACTGCTGCAGATTGCTCTTTGTGCAGGCTTGGAAAGAAATGTATCTTGGAATGAACACATAAAGCAGGATCATTGAATATTGGCCTCTTCCTTTGTTTCTTGCCCTTTGCAGACCACTGCCTCTATTTCAGAGGCTGCTCTTTTTTATTGTCTGTGGTGTCATCTCCCATGCTTTCCAAAGTTTTCATCTTTTGCAGCTCATTCTTGCCCTGCTCCCTGCCGTGACACATATCAACATGCTGATTAATTCTGAATCTGACTTTTGCAGCCTGTATGCAGTGATTTCCTTATCTCTGCTTTGTAAAACTGTATGATCTGTAATCTGCTTGCCTGCAGCCCTGTCAAACTTGCATGAAGGAACTGACTCTGCCAGACTGCAGTTTCAGGTTTGGTTTGGTCACATCTACCAGAAGACATGCCTCTCCATTTCCATTTCCACCAGCAATAGCACCCTAAAGCATTTAAGTTCTCATTTTTGTCTGACCTTTCCTCACCTGCAAGCGTGGAGATCTGAAAAATCAAAAGCTATCCTTGCCCGTGGCTGGAGGCTGGGAGTCTTTTCTTACTGCCATGTTTCATAAATATTGACAAATTACTTTTACAGACCAATCTGCACATTGCAGTAAGTGTAGTCACTCAGATTGGTGTTTTTAAGAGAGCTGTCTGAAGGAATCAGGGGTGCACATCTCAACATGAAGAGCAGGGACTGCGTTTGGGAAAGCAGGGGCTTTGAAAAGGATTTACAGGTATCTACTTCAAGTTTTACATAGTAGCCCAGAGTGGAAAGGGGGCCTTTGAATGCATAAAAAGATGACAACTGAACAAAGGCAGAAAACTGTTGTACCACTGCAAATGAATTAAAGGGCTGTTCACAGTTTCAATGTCCATGTTTTAAAAAGAAAACAGAAGAGGTAAAGAGGGTTTGGGATAAACATGGAAGTTTGGAAATCCTCCTAGCAGGGAAAGACCAAACTTGGTTTAGAATGTTTACTTAAGGAAAAAACCCACTGAGGTGTCTCACTCCCAGTAGCCAAATATTTACATGGGATAAAGATTTGTATGTGAAGACATCAGTGTGACAATACAAAACAAACAAAAAGGCATAACGAGATTTGATGGCATGAAGATAAAAGAGAGAGGCCCCATTTTCACCACACCAGCCTACCAGGCAGATAGGGGATTTTTCTCAACCCAAGTTTGCCATCAGAGCCAAGCTGCCTTTCCTGCAACACATCACAGCTGCAAAGGTTGTGGACCCAAAAAGGGATCCTTTGGGGGGAATTATTTGGTCTTTGAAGTGAAGAACACACCGCAATGGTTGTAATGCTCCATCTTAGTCACAAATCTGTAGACTCAGGTAAAATGTTAATTTTTAACCCCTCGGTGCCTTGCAGGCAGACCATGGCATGAGGACAATGACTGCCCACAGATTGCTGAGATCTGGTCTGTGTGGCCAGCTCCGTGTAAAACAGGGCAAAACTTACTTCTGCAGAGTGGAGTGTGCTGTGCTGAGAGAGGCCAGGTGCCCATCCCCAGCTTGATCCTGAACTGGGGGAGGACACAGCCAGCTGACCCCACCACCACCCAGCAGTGCCAGGGATAACTCCCGGTGCTCTCCCCAGCTCCTGGTAAACACAGCTGCTGCCACAGCTTCGCTCCAGGGCTGTCCACAGCCACGAGCTCCTTCCCCTGTCACCCCAGACAGGGAAGCCAGCCCCTGGTAATGCAGGATGCCAGGGATGGAGGCTCTGACACAGGCCTCCCTAGGGATTACACAGAAAAACTATCAGTTGGCTGCAAGCACTGTGAGAAGGATAGACTTTTTTTTTTTTTTTTGCATCAGTTATTCATCATGATACATGCCAAGAGCTAAAATAAACAACATGACAGCTTTGTAGTGATAAAGTCCCACTATATTTTTAAGGCTTAATTTTTTTTTTATGGCAACATTTTTATTTTGTGTTATCTTCACCTGCTTAACAGTAATATATGTTTTATATCTCTAAATGAATCTAAGCAAGAAAGGATTTGTCAGGTCCTTTAAAGTCTTGCTTGATTTATTTGGTCCATCAGAATAAATCTTTTAAGATGATAACTTTTAATCAAAACTTTAAAATTGATAATGTAATACATCACTAGTTTTTGAAAACACGAGGAGAATGACCAAAATCCCTAAATAAAGATTTGTTGGACCAATAATAACAAAAAAGAAAATTTCTACCTCAAAGTGCTCTAAACACTTCTTCAACTAGTATAGATAATATATACAGAGATCACTCCCAACTCAGCTACCAATCTTGCACAGATGGCATAGAAAACTGGGGTAAATCTCATTGAGACTAATCTATACAAACATATGCTTAATTAGCATAGTGCATCTTACACAGTGTAAAACAGAAACAGACTGTATTGCAATAACTGATCACGGCATAAATTGGTTTATTTTGATCTTTCCCACAGAGGCACAAACTATTTGTTCTTGATTATTTTGCAGATTTCAGTGTAATGAATTAATGTTAGCTTCCTGGAAAAAGCAAAATAAAAAAGAAATAAAGATGATAAAAAATTATTCATACCAGGTTTGTGTTTATGCTGAATTTTGTTTTTATGACTGGTACCACTGGCTTATTCACTGCATAGATTTAAACACATACTCAAATCCTTCCTGGACCAAGGCCTACCATTAATTCAGAAACAAAGCTATTGTCCCCCAGGCCTACTCAGAAATTACAGTTGTTTATTTAAGTCAATAGAGATAAACTTTTGTAAATCTCTTTGTAAACAAGGCTATTTCACTTTAATGATGGCTTATTTGGGGTTACCATAAATGTGTTTCTAATCAACTATTCCAAAATAAAGGATGTAGGCAGATGAATGGTGCAGTATTTGGAAGAATAAAAAAGGACAAAGGAATAATCTGAGGAAAAACAGAAATCCTGGCAACATGAAAAGTTTCTACGCAATGAAAAACAGAATTGGGGAAGGAAAAGCCAGTTTCAGTGCATGAAAATTTCCTGTCAATTTCAGCACAAAATCAATCAAGATAATGCAGCACAGGAAATAAAAATTTGAGTGTCTGATTGTGCCCAAGTTGTCTGTCAATTAATTATGCTTTTGATTACTCAGGGCAACTGGTTTTATGTGCACAAAGGCACTAGGAATTAAGGTAAGTTAAGGCAGTTAAATCATTTACTCATCAAAATCATACATTGTAAATTAAGAACAGATATATAGGTCTTCTCATTGTGCTGTGAATGTCTCAAGGGGGATGTCACTTCTAAGGATTATGTCTAACTCCATTCCATCTGATGGAAGCGCTGTACTTTATACCACAAACACCAACCAGTTTGTGCAATGATGGGTCCGAAGGCAGAACTTTGCTTTAAGCCTATTATTTTGAATAGTGGTTATTTCTTAAGTCTGCTTTGCCAAGGGGATAGGACAGACACAGCAGGCTTACATCAAGAGCTGTCAAGTTTTATTTTTTGTCAATATTTTTTTCACTGTGGAACTGATTCTTCTTTTTTTTTTTTTTTGGCTTTGTTTTGAAATCTTCCAACAGCCCAGTCTGAAATGACAGTGATTTGTGTAATATTGGAAACATACTTCTGCATTTCAGAAGAGGTAGTGAACAGATTTGTGTTTCAAGGTTTCAGAGATTATTCATTTCATTACTGAAATAATGAATAATTTCAATATTGGAAAGATAAGAATAGCAGAAATATGCAGTGCCTTTTTAATGTATTTTGCTGTTATTCCCAGCCGTAGGTTGCAGCATACTTTTTTAAGTTTGAGAAGTTTTGTGAGTATTTAATTTATGCTGGTATGACTGAGCAAAGTTGCTGTTTATTTTGGAGATTTTTATCCCTCATGCAATGTCTTTATTTAAATTTATGATGCTAAAGCTCTTCTCTAGTCACTTTATGCAATGCCCGTTTTGACGCGACGCCAGACATTACTTGTCTTGAAAATCAACTGACATGTTCCTCATGATGTGATGGGGAAAGCAGAGTGTGGTTTTCTCTTTAACCCTCTTTGTGCTGTGTGCAAGCTTGATGAGACACAAGGAAAAGGGGTTTAATCCATATTTAACCCTCGGAGTGAGACACGATCTCAGTCCTCCAGGAGGTTTTTCATGCTGGTACCAACAACATGGGTGGTTTTTGTTGTACTGCTTCCCCCATGGCAGGCAGTCCTGCAATGGCATGGACAGGCTGCTTCCACGTTTGGCCATGAAGTAATGCAGAGTGAAAGGGGATCTGTCCCTTTCACAGCTCCCAGACTCAGTGCCATTCCCTCTTTCATAATCTTTTGCAGATTTGTGCAAGGGGAAAGTTACTTCCATGTAAGTTTGGAGAGAAAATAACATGCTCGGATGGCATTTAGAGAAAGCAGGGAAGCAACACTGCAGCCAGTGATGCAAGAGACAAAGCACCTATTGAAGTACAGAATAGTTCTCCAACAGAATGAGCTAAGAAATCTAGGAACATTTAACAGTGGTTTTCCATGGATTTGTGGTTGTTTTTATACACAGAAGTAAACCCTACACCCTGACTTGGACGGGAACCACAAGGACCATGAGTCCAGTCTCTGGCCCTGCACAGACACCTCAACAATCCCACCCTGTCCTTGAGGGTACTGTCCAAATCTTCCTGGAGCTCTGGCAGAGCCCAGCCCCTGGCCCTGCACAGACACCCAACAATCCCACCCTGGGCATCCCTGGCAGGGTGTCCAGAGGCTCCTGGAGCTCTGGCAGCCTCGGGGCTGTGCCCATTCCCTGGGGAGCCTGGGCAGGGCCAGCACCCTCTGGGGAAGAGCCTTTCCCTGGTATCCAACCTAAACCTCCCTGGCACAGCTCCAGCCATGCCCTGGGTCCTATCCCCAGTCACCAGAGAGAAGAGATCAGTGCCTGACCCTTCAGCTCCCCTCATGAGGAAGCTGCAGACCAGGGTAAGGATTTCCCCAGTCATACATTGTTACCTGTCATGAACCGACCCTTTGTATCACAACTCTGCTCAGAGCTCTTCCATTTTTTTCAGTTTAACACATCATTTTGACACGTTGGTAATAATCACTTCAACACAAAAACTATCTACTCTGCCTCCAAGACCTGTCTTCCTGGCATTGCACTTGTCCCTATCTCCATGCAGGGACATCTGCTAGTGTTGGGTCATTCAGAAATCCTGGATGTCTTTGAAGTTACCTGATATTGATGTTGTATTTCCTCTGGTCACAGGCTTTGAGAAGTCAATGTATCCTCTATAGAACAGCACAGACAGCTACTGCTCCTTCCTATTTTTTAGGTCCTGGGTTATTCCATACAATCACAGAATGGTTTGGGTTTGAAGGCACCTTGCAGATGATCTTGTTCCACAGGCAGGACACCTTCCACTAGACCAAGTTGCTCAACCTCCTTTGTTCTGTTTGGCAGACAGATGACAGATACCACTGAGCTGTTGCTGTCTCTGCACACGAACATCCTTTGTGAGGATGCTGAACGCCTCACTCACATTCAGAGACCTTAAGGGAGATGCTCATGTTCCTGCACTGTGACCTCGAATCCAAATTCTGACAGCCATTTGTACCTAACTGCTAATGTCCAAAATATGCTGAGCTACCTGGTTTGAGAAATGTGGACCTGGAGTGAGTCCAGAGGAGACCACGGAGATGCTGCCAGGGCTGGAGCCCCTCTGCTCTGGAGCCAGCCTGGCACAGCTGGGGCTGTTCACCTGGAGAAGGCTCCAAGAAGACCTCACTGAGGGCTTTCAGTACCTAAGGGGATCTTATAAAAAATATGGAGAGCAACTTTTTACAGAGCAGATAGTGAAAGGACAAGGGGAAATGGTTTTAAACTAAAAAAGGAATTACTTAGATTAGATTTTAGGAAGAAATTCTTGCCTTTAGGTGGTGAGGCTCTGGCACAGGGTGCTCAGAGAAGCTGTGGCTGTCCCTGGATCCCTGGAAGTGTCCAAGACCAGGCTGGACAGGGATTGGAACAACCTGGGATAGTGGAAGGTGTCCTTGCCCATGTCAGGGGAGTGGAATGAGATGAACTTCCAGTCTTCCAACCCAAACCACTCTAGGATTCAATGATTAATTAACAGGACATACCAATATCCAGCTTTGGTGTCAGTGAGTTTTGCAATTTCTTTTACTAAATCAAGTATTATTTCACAGAATTATAAAATAGTTTGGAATTGGATTTGCATGAGACCTTTAAAGGTCATCCAGTCTAACTCCCCTGCCAAAGGCAGGGATATCTTCAGTGAGATCAGGTGTCTGAAAGCCCTGTCAAACCTGACCTTGAATGTTTCCAGGCATGAAGCATCCACCAGCTCTCTGGCCAACCTGTGTCAGTGTTTCATCACCCTCATAAAAAAAAAAAAAACTTCTTTCTAATGCCCAATCTAAATCAATGCTCTTCCTGGGGGTGCAGGCATATGGCTGGGAGCTCTTTCTAGAGCTGATGCACATCCTGCCTGCCTGCCTTCTCCACAGCCACCCTGAAGTAACTTCTGGCCTCTGGGATTTGCAGCCCTGATGCTGCCTTCTTCCGCTGGCTTTTTCCCTCCCGCTGCTTGCAATTCCCTTTCCTAGAGAAAGGTTTGTGCAAAGGTTGGATTTGTGTGTGTGTGTGTGTGTGTAAGGGTCTCCCAGCATAGCTGGCCAACCTTTAGACTGATTCCAACCACGCCTGAAAGAGAAGCAGAGCTTCTGGAAACAAAGTGTGTCGAGCCTCATGGCAAGCAGCGGCTCTGTTAGAAGAGATACTTGTTGAGTGCTCTGCATGGGAGAAAGGCAGCAGAGCTCAGCCCTTATCAGCACTGCTTGGCTTCCCTGGCAGCAGATAAGGGGCAGGCAGCTGGCCAGCCAGAGCACACACATCCCTGAACCAGGCACAGCGTGTGCTGCTCCAGACAGAAGGCCAACACAAGTAGGTTGGGGACACAGAAGGGAGATTTGGATGTATCAGCCTTGGAGATAGGAGGAGAGGGAGCCATGAATCTGTTGCAGAGGAGAGGTGAAGGGAATGTCTGACGCAAATCCATATGAAAACTGAGTTTAATTAAATTACTCTTCATAAAAATAAAATTCTCTCTGGATGCAGTGAAACCTCCACAAAGCAAGTGCAGAGCTGCCTGAAGAGTCTGTGTGAGTTTCCAGGCACGACATGAGTGCAACACCTCACCTTTCAAAAACATGATGGCAATCTCTCAGATGCTCTGCTTTGTCTGCAAGAGGGGATCTTCTCCATTCCACTTTGCTGCTAATTTCATGACCAGCTTGAATCTCAAACGTTTGGAACTGGCTGAAAATGCTACCAAAAAATTAAGCCGCATGTCTGCCTCAAACTGGGAAAATCCAGGCACGGAACAGGCAAGAGGGAGATTTCTGTGAGTCCACATTCTGTAGAAGGGCTAAATACTGTGAGGTGTCTCACCTTGTCCTGGGAATACCAACCCTGTTGAGATGGGACCTGTGCCCAAGACACTGAATCACAACACCCACATCCCTGAGTGCAGAAACCCTCTCAGTCTAGAAGACAAGCATGACCCTGGAGAGACAACTGCTATGTTAGGGAGATGTGACCTCAGGTGTAAAGGAAGTGGAGATATATGATATATACTAAAGTATCAAAAAGGCAAAAGCAAAAAAAACCACAGAGGATCTCCAACAGACCTACAGCAAATCCAGAACTGACCTTCTCACCCCAAAAAACCCCACTAAACTACGACCTTGTGGCTTCCCACTTGTGGAATCATAGTATGTTAAGGGTTTGGAAGTAACCTTAGAGTTCATCTGACCCACAATGCCACGTGCAGGGACACCTTCCACAATACAAGTTACCTCAAGCTTCATCCTACCTGGCTTTGAGCACTTCCATGGCTGGAGCAGGCACGACCTCCTTGGGCAACCTGTCCCAGTGTCTCTCCACCCTCAGCAAAGAATTTCTTTCTAAGATCTAGCCTAAAGATCCCCTCTTTCAATTTCTACCCATTCCCCCTTGTCCTGTCACTGCAGTTCCTGACACAGAGCCCCTCTCTGGCTTCCGTGTGGGCCCTTCTGGATACTGGAAGGTGCTGGGACGTCTCCACAGAAACTTCTCTTTTCCAGGCTGAGCAGCCCCAGGGAACCTGCTGGGCATCACAGCAAGGGTCTCTAGGGGCACAACAGCCATGGGTTTCACAGGTGGATCCCCAAACAGGCACAGCCAGGGTTTCACAGGTGGATCCCCAAACAGGCACAGCCAGGGTTTCACAGGTGGATCCCCAAACAGGCACAGCCAGGGTTTCACAGGTGGATCCCCAAACAGGCACAGCCATGGGTTTCACAGGTGGATCCCCAAACAGGCACAGCCATGGGTTTCACAGGTGGATCCCCAAACAGGCACAGCCAGGGTTTCACAGGTGGATCCCCAAACAGGCACAGCCAGGGTTTCACAGGTGGATCCCCAAACAGGCTCTGATTCCCTTATGGTGATCCTGGACCTCTGCTGGGGCACAGGAGTTTGGTTACCTTTCATCACTACCTCAACATAAGGTTAAAGCTTTGCAGAGACTATTGAAGGCAGCAGCTAAAAAACGCTCCAACATATTGAAGGAGCCCGCTGTGTTACGAGTTCCTGAGTTTGGGGCGCAGGCACAGAGGGAGGCTGGGCAGGCTCCGGGGCTCCCTTGTGTCCATGTCACACCTCGCGACCCCACATGGGACACGGAGTTGTGGGCAGTTTGAATCCATTTACAACCGCAAAATCCTTTAGGCTGGAGAAGCCCTCCACGACCAGGGAGCCCACCCGTGACACCAGCACTGCCAAGGCCACCACTGACCCCTGTCCCCTGATGCCACATCCACACGGCTTTCAAATCCCTACAGGGATGGAGACTCCACTCTGGGCAGCTGTGCCAGGGCTGGATAACCCTTTCCATGAAGGAAATTTCCCAATATCCAACCTCAGCTTCACCTGAGGCCGTTCCCTCTGCTCCTGTCCCTGTTCCCTGGAGCACAGCCCGACCCCCCGGCTGTCCCCTCCTGGCAGGAGCTGTGCAGAGCCACAAGGTCCCCCCTGAGCCTCCTTTGCTCCAGGCTCAGCCCCTTCCCAGCTCCCTCAGCCTCTCCTGGGGCTCCAGCCCCTTCCCAGCCCCGTTCCCTGCCCTGGACACGCTCCAGCCCCTCAGTGTCTCTCTTGTGCTGAGGGCCCAGAGCTGTCCCAGCACTGGAGGTGCCTCAGCAGGGCCAGCACAGGGGGGCGGTCGCTGCCCTGGCTGTGGTGTCACGCTATTGCCGGCGGAAGCCAGGTGTCCCTGCCCATCCTTGCAGACCCCAGCCGGGATCCAGCGGCAATTCCCGCCGGGAAACGATGCACTCTTTCGCGGCTCTCTCACCGCGCGGAAGGATACGGAGCGGGGGCGCCGCACTGCGGCTGCGCGGCCGCAGCTCATCCGAACCTCCGGCGAGCCCCGCTCAGCCTCCCGCGGCGGGCGCGCGCGCTGTGACTGACAGCCCGCCCCACCAATCAGCACCGCGACCTCGACCCGCCTCCCCTCGCCTCACGCCTGTTTCTTCCACTCCCCTTCCCTTGTCTTTTTTTTTAACTCTGCGGGCGCTCCATTGGCGATCCGAACTGCCAATTATACCTTTGGACCAATCGCAGTGCGGCTCCGTAAAGACAAGATAAACGCGGCCAATGGGCGGGCTCCCCGCCCAGCGGCGGGGGCGGGGCGGCGCGGGGGGGCGGGCCCTCAGAGGAGGTAACGCTGAGGGAAGAGGCGGCGGCCGCAGAGCACTCGGGGAGCCGGAGGAGGATAAGGAAGGGGAGAGGAGGAAGAAGGAGGGGAAGGAGCGGTGGCTCTCGGCGGATCCTGGTGGCTCCCGGTGGGTGCTGGGGGGTGCCGGCCGCAGGGTCCTGCCCCGTGGGCAGGGTCGCTCCGCCGGCGCTGAGCGGGCCGTGAGGAACCGTCCGGGCCTGGTCCCGGCGGGGCCGGGGGCGCCTCCCTCACGCCCTCGCCCTTTTTGTTGTGGTGGGACCCGGGCTTTAGGTTATCCCGCTGCCGCCGGCGTTACCCGCGGGCTGTGGTGGGAGGGCCGCGCTGTGCCGCCCGTGTGTGTGTGGGTGAGGGGAGGGAGGAATAAAGAAGTTGTGCCGCTCCTTCTCTCCCCCGCTCCCTGCCTCCGTGCCCCGGTGTGTTTTCCTTGCAGGGGTCCGCGGAATATCCCGAGCTGGAAGGGAGCGGCGGGGATCGTCGCGTCCGGCTCTTGGTGCTGCCCAGGGCAGCCCTGTGTGCCTGCTGGACGTGCGGCCAGGGCTGGGCGTGCGAAACTCCCCGGAGTTTTGGAGGGGAAAGTTAGGAGCGGTGTGGGGCGAGGAGTTTGTGTTTGGGATTGCGAGGCCTCGCCTCGCCCTTTTGTCCGTCCCCTCTGCTTGTCTGCAGGGTGTAAAATACACACAGCCCACGTGAGGCAGGAATCGAGATTGCTGGTTTTATTCACGCCTTTAGTGCTGCAGCAGCCCGTGTGTTGTCAGAGGGCAGGGGTGGGTGGGATGCTGGGAGGAATTCCTCCCTGCGAGGGTAGTGGGGCGCTGGCACAGGCTGCCCAGAGGAGCTGTGGCAGCTCCGTTCCTGGGTGTTGTTTGTAAACAAACACAACCTGGTCGTGTCTCATCTGTCTCCATAAGTGCACGGGGGAAGCTGTGTCGGGGCAAGTGGTTGGTGTTGTTGCTGCAGAGTTGTGGAGTTCCTGTTTGTAGGGTTTTGGGTTTTTCTCCTTTTTTTTGTTTTTTGGTTGTTTTTTTTTTTTTCATTTTGTGGAGAGTGGAGGGGAAGAGAAGTGCAATACAGCGTGGTCTTTTAGTGCTCACTCTGGGGAAATAAAAGAAGGGAGGAAAGCGTGTGAATGAGTGAAGAGCTCTTGTGGTGATTGTGGAGAGCTGTTGAACAGCTGGGATTCAGGCTGCAGGCTGGTCTTGTGTCTCTTGGGCTGTTCCTCACAGCTTCCGACTGAGAAAAACCCAGCACGTGCGTTGTGCTCTTCTCAGGCGCTTCCCAGTGGGATGGCATTAGGAAAAAGTTTGTTTACTGGGCTGGCCAAAGCGAGTGTCTCCGAAACCCTGCAGCCTGTGCGTGGAGCTCGTGCTGTCCCAGTCCAGGGCTGTGAAGGGGTTGGATTCCATCGGAAGGTTTGTAGTGACAGCTTGCTAGGAGACCGCAGGTAGCAGCAGGTTTGTCTTTTCCCCAGCGTTCTCTCTCAGCCTGGAGAGCTGTGCTTTCAAACTGATATCCGTGACATGACTTCTGTGGGGGCTGGCCTCTGCAGCGAGGCACTGATTAGTTCCTTGCTCTGCTCTCCAGGCTGGAAAAGAAACACCCCCTGGCTGAGGTGAGAGGCCAGCAGAGCCAGGGTGCTTGTTTAGATTTTCTCATGCCTTGTCGAGGTGTTGGTGCGTGAGTGGGTTGTTTGTGTGCTCGTCCTGAGGCACGGCTTTCAGACTTCTAACGTTTACAAGCCCCGATGAATTCGGGGGGGATGAGAGTGTGAGTGAAGGAGGTGTTTGTGAAGTCCCTTCCCCCCTTTGCTTAGCACTATCGTGATGAAAGATAACATTAGTTACGAATGCCTTTTAGAAGTGGAAGGGGAGGGTCTTGTTTAAGGTGGTTTTCACTTGAAGATGAGTCTGAGCAGATGCTGAGCAGCATATTGGAGTGTTGAAAAGGGTAACCTGGCAGCTGATTGTTGCTCTGCAGTTGTGTGGGTCAGACACACAGACAGCCAACAAAAGGAGTGTCAGTGTTTGAAGATCCAGTTTTCTTTGTTGAAGAGGCTGGATGTGTGTGATAGAACCTTGGAGAAGGATTCATTGGCTTTCCTGAGGTTCTATTTAACAGTAAAAGGAACAGGACGATTGAAACAATTGAAAACATGAGGTTAAAGAAAGGGTCTCTGAACTGTTCCCTTGTTTCCTTCCACCCAGCAGCTAGATTCACCAACAAAATCAAATACCCTGGAATTGCACAGTGAATCTCCAAATGAAAGGCTCTCCCTGGGTCCTCCTCCATCTTCCTGTTCCACTTGATCTTTCAGAAGTCTTGAGCACCAGTTGATATAATTGAGTTTATTGGAGCTCAAAAAACCCTCCCTGCTACTGAGGGCAACTTTAAAAAACAAACCTTGTTTCCATCTCTCTAATCCCTTTCCCACAAAAGTACTGGGAGAACAGGCTTTGTAGTACGTTCTGGGTAACAATGAATCTGAGCTCTGCTTGAGAATGAAGCAAATTCCTAAGTTTTGTTTGTATAAAGAACAGGACACAAAGTTTAAATTATTATAAAAAGTATTCCAGAGTTTTCAAATGTATTCAGTGCTGCCTTAATGGTTGTGCATGTAAATGCCCTGTAATTGAAAGCATCCATTTATGGGCCTGACTTGCTAAGTGAGCTGTAAATTCTGCTTTTCAGATTGGATTTAATGACTTTTATCATAAAGCCATAAACTGGTTGTGAACTGTGCCGAGAGGCAAACAATACCTAAGCTTACTTTGCCAAAATATTTGTAATTGTTGATTTGTTAAATTGAATTGCTGCAGGTCATGCGATGGGATTAGGTTTTTGTAATAGAATGGAGAGTACAGGCAGCCCTGTGCTCAATACTCTCTGGGCTAGAAGAAATTGGCTACTGCAGAAAACCTTCCTAAACATTCCTCTGCACTTCCAGTAACAGAAACTCCATTGCAAACAGTAAGCCTTCATTCCAGATGACTTTTTACTCTGGTTATGTGTTTGACAGCCACAGTGTGAAGGAAGACCAAGTAGAGACTGCAAGAGGGGAGCTCCTGAGTCTCCCATCAGTTTAGTCTGGGGCTCGAGCTTGGTTTAAAACCCTGGAGCAATAGGAGAGTAACATCAGATACATAACAAAATGGAACCCTGTTTATCTAGGGGGTGGGGGGCTGGCTTGTCTGAGGAGCTCCAGGCCTCTATTGAAAGTGAACTTGCATTAACTAATTGTTAAATGCAATTGTTTGGGCTTTAACAAAGTGGAGGAGCTGCTAAGCTATAAACTGAAACAGGTACCTAGGTAACTGATAGCAGCTCTGTGAATATTCCTGTCAAATTTAGCCCAGGAGTATTTATTTTCTAACATAATGAAGCTGACACTTGCCTGTTGCACATGGAAAATTTTAGTTAAAATTAATGAGGTGAGAAGGGCTTAAACTGCTGTGTTTTGGAGTGCTCAGTCACTGCTTTTCTGGGGCTGTTAATGTCCTTTGAGCTTTAAGAAGCAGCACTCTGATGTTCATAACACTGAATAAGTGGAAGAATTTTGTGTCTTTGTAGAGACAGGTGGATTGGCCAACTACAGCTGTGGAAGATTTCCTCTTCTGCAGTTTTAGGAGAGTTGCTAAAATACATTGGACCTCCCAGTAGTTTAATCAAAGGTCAATAAAATTAGCAACTCTTGCTTCTCATGTCTCCTGTTGTAGGCAATTTTAGTATGCCATGAATGCACGTGTTAGATGGAGTGCTAATTTTTTAACGGCAATACACCTTTTCATTACTCCATTGGCTACAATTTGAGGTAGCCCTTAGTAATTGAAGAAAAATCCAGCTTCCCAAGCTTTTTTAAGATCAATGTCATGCTTGTTTAGTTCTATCTATGAGAAATTTGAGTTTTCTCATTTGATTCATAAACAAACTTCATGGAATGAGTGAGATATACAGTCATGATAGGTAACTATGTTTTCAGTGAGTATGGTTATGTACAGTTTCAAGATGCATTGCAATATTTGAGTGTGGTAAACTTAAAAATATGTGTAAATTGAGTCTCTGTATAGGCATGTTTCAGTTTCTCACTCGAAAGCTGGCCCAGAGAAAGAAATCCCTTTGCTCCTCCTTCCCTCCAAGGTCACAAGCATCATGCCTTGGACTTCATCAGCCTGTGTCAAAACAGAGCTGGGACCTTGGTCTTGCTGGCCAGAGCTCCCTGGGGTGGGAGCTCTCCAGAGCCACCTCCTCTACTGGGCTGATTGGTTGAAAACATAAACTGGAGTCTGAGGCCATTACTCAGTGGGGCTGAGCTCCCCTTCCAAAGGAAAAACCAAAACAAACCCTGACACCCAAACCCCAGTAAGGGAATGCTGCCCTACTCTGACCTCTGAGTATGAGGAGGTGACAATGAGCACCATATCACTTTTTCTGGTGATGGCTCTTCAGGAAGATATCACAAAACCAGATCTGTTTTTGGGAAATGAAAGAGTTAGCCCCTCTGGAATCTTGAAAGGCAGTTTTTGGAGGAGTGGTGGGTGCAATAGACATCCCTTGTCCTTTCCACTGAGTGACTTAAGCTAGAGCATATTCTATCTCCAGTGTGAAAGACTGACTTTGGTTTTAGTTTGAAGTTGACACTGCATACAGGTGCACATTGTGCGCTTGGTGAAATTGATAAAGAATCTTTTCCAGATTCCAGGATTAATGAAAAAAACATTGCCTTTAAAAAATCCCAAAAATGGGACTAAAATAGGGAGGAAATGAGCTTGTAGACTTTCTCTCAAATACCACAAATTATTTTCCTCGATCTTCTTTCCTCAGGAGCTTAACTTCTGTCCTCTTTATTTCAGAAGAACTATTGCAAATGAAATTCTTCTAAGCCAGAATACTTCTAGTAAAACCAGGAGAGATCAGATTTCTTTATTTCAAGTTTAAGATGAATAAGCAGACTGATATGAAATATGTTGCATAAGGCTTTAGAATAAATTAGCCAGAAATCACTTGATATTTTTGGTAGCACCAGTGTGTTTATAGTATGTTCCAGACACTCAGGAAAGGAAAATTTCCCTTGAAGGTTTTAGTCTGCTAGCATGCTGCCCTTAAGGTTTTCTTCATCTTTTATGCTTAAGTTATTGCTGGGATCATGGGCTTAATATTTAATACTTGTTCCAGAGAACCACAGTAGAATGGAATAATAGTAGACATGACTCAAACTTTGACTTTAGGAGTTGCCAACTATGACACTGTTTGACCAACTATAGAAACATGTGTGCATCAGGGAGCAGAGATATGCTGCGGGGGCAGAGATGAAACAAATACCACCAAAGTTAGGCAATTTGTAGCTCTTCCAGTCTTAATCTGTTGGGAGTAACAGCACATGCTCTCTGTGTTCCAGCAATCTAAAGAAACTTCTGTACCTTTCTGGGTAACAGAGAGTGCTCCCTTGAGTATCCATAGCCACAGTTTGAAGGCACAGTCCAGAGATGGACTTGGGATGGAAAGGGCTGAAATGGAAGTTTTCTGCTGTGGAACACACTGCTGACTTGGCACTACTAGTTCAACTACAGTTGAGCTTGGAAAGGGATCTTGAAAATCTCCCTACAGTTACCCAGAGAGTCCCTGAATCTTGGTGTCTTGTAGTGGATATTGGAAGCAGTACACAGGAAGGAAAAACAGATCAAATTTAGGCCATGCCATACTGGGCCTCAGCAGAAGAGAGCAAAGGGGTCGTGGTGCAGAGAGTGAGTGATGGTGAAGCACATCTGAGCTCCTTTTAACAGCAAAGGCTGTGAGTACTCAGTTTTTTGAGGAGGCTGGCTGTAAAAGACAAGGGAATCACGAAAAAAAAACCACTCCAAGTGAGAGGAGATGTTACATATTCAGTATGTAGTTAATCTGAGGCCATTTTAACAATATGGAGATGTTTCTTGCAGCATTGGTAAAGATGGAGTTCTGTGTGCATTTGGGGAAGAGAACATGTTTTATTTTTTTAGTGGATGAAGAATGTGTACCAGGCAAAAATCTAAAGGAATGTTTTTACCAAAAGGCAAGTGTTGGCAGCGGCAGTGTGTGCAATTATTGTTCTTTAAGAGATCAACCTTCTTCTATTACTGTATCCATTTGAAGGTAAAAGCTATAATTGATGACTAGAAATGGGATTTTCTGGTAAAAAATGAGCTTTAACAGTGACTCCTAAACCCATTGGTGTAAACAAGGTGTTTCTGTTACCATTTGGGTGGGTACAGTAGAACCCAATGCAGGTCTAGGGATCCTTATGTTTATTTGAGCACCTGACAGAAGTTCTGCAGCAGACATGTGCACTCTGCCTTATATCTCCAGTTCCTCATTGGGTGTCAATTTCTCTCTTTGTACTTTATGTTTAAATTATAATGTTGGAAGCTTTAGGATAGTATGACCAAAGGGATAAGTGCAAAGATAACGTTAGGCTGATACAGTTTTTTTTCTGTGGTCCTTAGATTAGTCCTTAGTGTCTTCAAATACTTGTAATTAATTTAATGGAAAAAGTAAAGCTTTCAGGCTTGGCCTCTGTCCAGGGGAACATCCCAAACTGTGAGGTGTGTTCAGATAGTTTCTTTGTGATGAGAGGGTGAGAGCCCTCTTATTTGAGGGAGGGATGTGGTTCAAGTGTACAGAGTTTTGAAGCTTGCAGACCAGGTGAATGCAAGTAGTTCTTCATTCTCAGCGAAGTTTTCAGTGGTAGAACAAGAGTGACTTTCTGAAACTGGGGAGGGAATAAATTAAATTACTAGAAGTAATTCTTTTAACAGTGGGCAGTTAAATACTAGTGCAGTCTGCCACAAGAGGTTGTGAAGGCATGTTCAGAAGGCGGTTAGATGGATTTGTGGGCAGCAGGTCCATAAATTGCTTCTGATGAGAGTAAGTAGCAATGTAGCCTTTAATTTTGTAACAGTTTAAATTGCTGAAGGATTATGAGGAGAGTGGACTGTAGAATACAGCCAGGTTGAGTGGCATGTCCTTCTGCCACCTTAGGAGCATTGGAGCACTAGGCTGGGTGCATCCATGGCTGCTTTTTCATCGCTACATCTCCATTTATCCAAATTGTGCATAATTCAGCCCACTCATGCCTTGCAGTTTGCACTATCTTCTCTAGGCTTGGAGCAGAGTGGCTTTTTTTTCATAAATTAAGCTGGGTGAAATACTCTCATGTAAGTACTCATCACAATCAGCTGAAGTATTAAGCTGAATGAAGTCCTGTCCTACTTGTGTCACATTCTCTCTGCTCACCCTTTGAAAGATACAGGGTCACTACTGGAATAACTTACTGAAATTCTTATTGATAACTCCTGGCAAATCACTGACATGGCAAAACAGTAGCTAGAAGGAAGAAGTTAGTTTAAGCCTCCCAGACTCCCTAGTCTGCAGCTGTATGTTGTGTTTTTGTTGAATAGCTGCTAAACTCAAAAATCATTGTTAGAAAGGGCTCTTTAAATGTTTCTCTTGGTGTTTTGGTGTTTTTTACAGCTTATCAGTAAAGGTAGCTTATCAGTTTGTGCTTTCTGACATCTTCTGCAGAAGCTGGATGAGCACACATCTGTAAGGCAACTGTATAAAATTAAGTGTGGTATCTGGAAATTTCTGATTAGTTAGATCTGAGCCTACAGTCATTTGGAAATGTGAAAAGAGATTTTTTTCCTCTGAGTATGTCAAAATAATATGAGAGTTCAAATTAAATGTATGGAATTTCTAAATTCTTTCGTGCTCCAAGACTTAAGTTACTCAATGTGCATTTGAAGCAGAAAGCCAAATCTTTATTAAAGAAAAAACAAACCACCAAAGAATACAGAAAATTATATTTCATTATTAGGGGAGAGAATACTGCAAAATTGAGTACCTCATCACAGGGAGTATTAAAAAGCTGAAAAACTGGATAAAAGCATTGAGAATGTTTGGAAGGCCTGGAAGAATAGGCTCAGAAAGAGGCTATTTACTGCCTTGGTGGTAAATGAGACCTTTCTGAAGTCTGTGTTTTATAAGGCTGACAGTCAAAGGAGTATTATGTAGCACTGAAAGGTGTAAAATTTGAAGCTAAAGAACAGAAAATATTCAGATAAGGATAAGAATTGTTGTGTGGATCAGCAATGATAGTGGTACTTGATTGCCTACATCTGTCAGCACTGAATTTAGTACTCAGATATTATACCACCAATTGCTGCTCTTTGAAACAAAGTCTTAAAAGCCAAGGAGGTTGTCTCTTTTAGTTCAGTCTTTCTGAATTTCTTGTGTGTGCTTCTGAAGCACACAATACTGGCCTCACATACAGCTCAAAGGCTGAAGGATTTTTATAAAGCTCCCAGTGGCTGCTGCTGCCTGCTTTAGAAATGGAGTGTGATTCTTCAACCAGTGGAGGCCCTGCAAGCCTGCCTGTTTCATCTTTGGAGCTGCTTGGTGTACTCATTAGGGGTCTAATGTGTCTCACTGCCAGGCCCTCAAATGGTTCAGAACATATCAGGATGCTTAATTTGACTTTGTCACCAAAATAAATGGTTTAAATTAAGCACATTTCCAGCTATGCAGTCAACACTAGTGCTGCAGTTGAAGTCTGGGGCTGGAATTATCTTTCCACACTCCTGTAATTCATCTGACATCACTTTGTAGTACATCAGTACCATGTGTGAGCAGCTTTTTAGCTTGAAAGAACTATCTTGGCAGAAACCCCAGAAAATTGATGGGTTTTTGTTCTTACCTAGCTGAATTTTTGTGGAAGAGCATTAGCAGTGGTGCTGAGGTGGTGATGCTTCAGGAAGGAAAGGAAGGAGAACTGAGCTTCCTGTGGCAAAAAGCTGTTGTGTTGGCTTGACTCTTTATGATACTGTACCTTGAGTGTCTGAGTCAGTGTTTCATTAAAAAATGTTCTCTGTTCAGTTTAATTTTTCTTGTTTGCTGTAGCCAGGCCTCCAGTGCCATGCTCAGCAAAAGTGCAGTTGGAGTTATTTGGGACAATTCAGTAGTAATTTAATGTTGCTGGAAGAAAGAAATTTCTTTATAGTCCTGTGTGAAAATGAATGTTTTATCTTTTTACTACATACAAAAAATGTGCAACAGTTTAAAACTGAGAGAGGGTTGATCTGGATTGGGTGTAAGGAAGAAATTCTTGCCTCTGAAGGTGGTTTGGTGCTGGCACAGGATGCCCAGAGAAGTTGTGGCAGCCCCATCCCTGGAAGTGTTGCAGGCCAGGATGGATGGAGCTCTGAGCAGCCTGGGATAGTAGAAGGTGTCCCTGCCCATGACAGAAGGTGCAACAAGATAATTTTTAATAGTCCCTTCCCAAACCACTCAGTGATTCTGTGATTTAGGATGAAGTATTTTCAATGGCTTGCATAAAATTATCAGTGTTGATCTGGGTCCCTGTTAATTAGAACCTCTGTCTCCATGACTCCAGAAAACTACATTGCTTGCTTCAGTCATATTTTTGGGTGCTCTGAGAAGCTGGTTTATGGAGGTGTAATTTATTTGAAACTGAAATGTCATGCCTACTGAATGTTCTGTTTTGTGAAAGTTGCAAAGTTATGACTTAAATTACCTGTAGAATATAATCTAGTGTTTGTTGACTTGGCCCTCACTGAAACTGCAAAAATGTGACAAGGCATAAATTAGCCATGAATGCTGTAGTCTGAAGTACCTCGGATCATGCTGTTGTGCAGGTGGGAGACTTCACTAAGATGAAGTTGGCATATTTTGGATAGATGTGGAGAGTGTGCCTGTACAGGTTGGAGAGGCACGTAAGCTGCCCTCAAAGCTCAAATCAAGTAGCCGAAAGGGAGTGTTAGCTTTTAGCTAAAACAAGGTATTTTCAGCTGACTGAACTAACTTACACGGCTTGGGAATACGGGAACTTTCTGGAGTTCAAATACCCAGTTGTTGCCTGGAAATAGGATCATTTTTTACTTCAAAGCTATGCTTCTATCCATAGGACCATTAATGTCCTTGAGCAATTTCTAACAGCTGTCTGCCTGTTGATTTCAGGTATTTTATTTTAATGCCTAAACCCAGCCTAATGGAAGCTGCAAAAGCAAGATGCTTTTTTCTAAGTGGCTATCATTTCTCTTTTAAATGATTTGAAGTGCATATTGCAGTGAATGCTAAACATAGCTCCAGTTTCAGCATCCCTTTTAATATTTCATTTTATATTAATATCCTGATCAGGTAGTTGTACTGAATGAAAGGCTTTTAAAATGGAAAACACAGTTCTACTACCCCGATGCCTACAAACTAAGATTTTAGCTGTTCCTTTAGTGAATTTTGGAAGACTTGATTTTAAGGACTGCCATTTGAGAGAATTTATTATCTGCAGACCATTGAATTTTACAGGGGAATGGGCTTATTACTAGACTTAGGGGGAATTTGAAATTGGTATCCCTCCATGGAAAAAAAATAGGTAGTTATTTAAAACATGACAATATGGGAAAATGTTTGTGAAATGGCTGGCTGTTGGAAGGTTTCTGTCAAGCCCTAATGACTAAATCGCCTTCCAAACACAATTTCACCTGCTAAATTAATTTGGAGATTTGCAGAACGTGCATATATGTGTATGCAATTTGTCAATCCCTTGGGGAACATATTAATAAATTACTTAAACCAGCTAACCTAGGTACAAAGCTAGACTTAAGTTACCTTCTGTACTTGCTGAAGTTTGCTTTAGTCAGGAAAGACTTGAGAAAAAATGAATTTTCTATTCCATTGGTAATCTTGGGCTGTGTTAGCTGTTGAAGAGTCTACAGCAAACTTGATCTTTGTTGGTGAAGAACCTAACAGCAATATAGACTACTTCTGAGTTGTTTTTTTATTTTATTTATTTTATTTTCAAATTTTTTTTGGGGATGCAGTATCCTGTGGCATTTGGCAGTGAAAGGTCCTAAGGCAGACAGGTGTTTGTTTCATGTGAAACCTCAGTGCTAACGTGTCTCTTGTTTCGGTTTGTGTTTTCAGGGATCAGGCAGGAATCTCCAGTTCATTGCTTGCTGAGTGTCCTGTCTGGTGAAAGTCATGTCCATATTGCCATTCACTCCACCGGTTGTGAAGAGACTTCTGGGATGGAAAAAATCCGCTGGTGGCACTGCAGGGGCTGGTGGTGGTGAGCAGAATGGTCAGGAGGAGAAGTGGTGTGAGAAAGCAGTGAAAAGCTTGGTCAAGAAGCTAAAGAAAACAGGACAGCTGGATGAGCTTGAGAAGGCAATTACCACTCAGAATTGCAATACAAAATGTGTGACAATACCAAGGTAAGTGCTGCTGTGTTTGAAATTGTTACAGCCTCTTAGGAAATGACTAAATGGATGCTCAGACCTTCTGTGAACAAATGACTAAAAAACAGTTGCATGCTTTTGTTTCTTTAAAATTATTTAAAATCTGTGTTGGATTAATATGGTTCTTGCTTATAATGGAATCACATGCTTTGTGAAGTCACAATTTCGTTGCATTTCAGTTTTCATTGATGTGTAGGGTCCTGTTTGTATGTATTCTCATGATATTTAACACTGCTCTGAGTTTGTAGCCTTATGCTTTTATTTAATAATCCTGTCTATACTTGGGGAGGGGGGCATGCTTGAGCCAACACTTGTACTTTAAAAGATCCCAAAAGACTAGCTTTTCCTTGGTCAACACTTCAGTAATCTAATTATTTTCAGTTGTATCTGCTAGTTTGAATGGTACAAGCTGCCTCCATTCTCCCTTTTGAAGGGAAATTTTATCTTTGGAGGCAGGTTGTCTGAAGACCAGTTTATTTACTGTAATTATTGATATTGTTTAATGAAAACACTTTTTGCTTAATAACTTGGGGCATTTCTAGAATTGCTCTTCTGATATGTATAAAGATTTAGATGAACAACTTGCATTCTACCCCTTTGACTTTCCCAGCTTAATTCATAGCAACTGCTGTGCGAGAGCAAGGGTTGTGTTTGTAAGTATAATGCAGTCTGCTCTTGATTCATGTTGCACTGAAATCCCACTGGGGTGCCCGGGCAAGCTCATTGTATGTGACAGAAGTATCAAATCACTTCACAGGTGTGTTTTTCCCTGAAAAAGTTAGAGGATTTCACTTTTCTGGGCACTTAAGTCACTTGACACTAAAATTATTTACAGGGGAGAGGAACTGCATCTGGTTTATGAACTTCATTTCTGTATTAGTGCATTCCTCCTAGCTGCTTTTAAACTTTGTATTAATCATAGCGCAAACTAGATTTGACTGGTGTCACTAATGATTCCATGTATCAGATGTGTTGTAGCTGTTATCTGATAATGGTTTCAGCATTCTGTTTTCGATTTGACACAGCTGTCTGGAAGAGTCATGAGTGTACCCTCAGTAAATGACTATTTTAATTCTTATTTTTCTATTTTCTGTTCTTCTTCTGTTTCTAATGCTGCCCTCTGCTTGTGTTTTCTTCCCTAGAGTATACCCAAAAGTTTCTGGTTTTCCCTTCTGCTTTCTTCCTGTTGCCAGATGGAGACAATAGATTAAAAAATACTAGTACTCTCTTGTCTTAGTGTATTATCAGCAGACTAAGACTGAAACCTGTAAGGTTTTATATTTCTTGAGATGACTTCCTGTGTTTAGCGAGTCTTTACAGAGACTGAGATGATGTGCTTAGTTGGAAGTTGTTTCATATGACACAAGTTAAACACACCTGATATAAAAATGTGTACCTAGGTTCTAGAGCTCTTGGATTTTATAGAGCACTCCCGCAGGGATACTGGAGCTATTTATTATATTATTATTATTAGTATTATATTTATTATATTATTATTACTACTAGATATTGCTATTTCAGAAAAACAGTTGTCTACAATGAATTTTATTAAGAGATACAAACAGTATTCTAATACATCATTATTTTTGAGTAGACTGTAGTCTACTCGTAGAGTATGCTTGCGTGACCTTTTGTGCTAAAGTGGGCATAATGAATAATTCTTTAAAATGGAATACAAATATTTTGTGACCAGCAGTTCTTGCTGTTCTCTGTCCTCCACTCAGCTGTAAAAAGAACTGGACCTGGATTTTGCTCCTCCTGTGTTGTAAGCCAGGAGAAGTTCATCAGGTGGTGTTGGCTATTATACAGGGTTTAATTTTAAATGTAAAAATTGTTTTGACACTAAGGAGCAGGGTGATAGCAGGACTGCCAGCAGTGCCATACAGAATTTTTTAATTTCATAGCTGGGTTTTGTATTGTTGATATTACTTCATTTTGACAGCAGTAGTCTGAATTCCCAAGAAATAACAAATGTCAACTCAGTACTGTAATGACTTCTTGGAGATTCTGTTCTTGGATTTAGTAAGTTAATGAAACCACTGCTTGAGACCCACTTTAATGAATGTCTTAAAGATCTGCAGATCAGCAGGGATAAATAATAAAATGCTGAATTTGAAACTTTTTTCCTTACTAGTCAGCAGGAAGTTTGTGGTGCCAAGCTGCTGAGATGCAGTTCTGATGTGACAGCTGGGCTAGCTTTCCAAATGTTGTTCTGCTCGGGGAGGGTTTTTGTGTGTTGGTTTTTTTAGCTAGCTTTAGTTTTACTTACTACTGCCTTTTAATTTGGTGTAGATATGGAGAACTGTCGTGGGATGCTTCTGTTTGTCACTGTTACATTATTCCCTAAAAAAAAGTTTCAGTTGCAGTTTCACAAGTTTCTGGTCCCCTGGGAGATTTCCAGGGCGTTTGATACAGTGTTTAACTTTAGTATACTTTTTCATCATTGAAACCTAAAGCGTCCAAACTCCCACAGACTTTTCGAAAAACTGAGAAGCAGCTTGAGCAAAAGTTGTATTAAATCACCTACTCAGAAATCTGCATTTCTTACTGTGTGTCATTGATAATCGTGCTGAATCAGGTTTATTCTGCTCCTGTGCTGTTTGTCAAGGTGACTGCACTCTAAGGGAGGCTGATCCTGTGTGTACTACACAAAAGCTGCTCATGTGGTAATTAACACAACTTCTTATGGGACTAATGGAGGTTCTGAGAAAGCAGAAGCAAACAGATGGAGTGGGTGTTGGCATTGCACAGCAGGACTGCTTAGCTCTTCATAAGTGGGTCAGTAATCTAGAGCAGAGGCTAAATAAGTACAGAAGTCCTTTTGACACTAGCCCTCTAAGTAATTTGTAGTTATCTTGCTGAATCCTCCCAGCAAGCCAGTGGGATTCTAATCACATAATCCCTGTGTATTCTGAAAAGAAATGTTGGCACGTGAGTTCACTTTTCTAAAATACTTAATTAATTTGGTGGCATTTAAGAACTTGTCTTCATGCTCTCTCATGTAGTTTTGACATGGGCAGAAGATGTAGTCAGTGGAGAAACAGTGTGAGCACCCTTCTTCTAATGGAACAGTTTCTTCCTTCCTAGCCTGGATTATTCTTTCAAATCTCAAAATCTTAGATTAGTTTGGGTTGAAGGGAGCCTTGAAGATATCTACCTCCAGCTCCCCTGCCATGGCCATGTGCAGAGGCATCTTCTGCTAGAGCTGGTTCCTCAAAACCTGGTCTATAAATGCTTTGTAACTAGTGGTGGCTGAAACCCAAGCATTTAACAAGCCATGCCATGTAGTGAATAATCAGCTGCCATATTGATAGTCTTATCTTTGTTATTTTAAAAGTTGTTTCAGTGGTAACAGCACAGAGAATTGGAATCCAAAGTATGAAAACACAACTAGTTTCAGCATCCCAGTATTCTGGTGAAATCAGCTGTCTTAAAAAGAGTACAGATATTCTTCGTGCCTGATTTCTGCTTCTTTTAAATGTGACCAAAAACCAGTTGCTTTTGTAAAGTGCTTTGTAATGTACAACTAGTAATAGAGTTTGGTTGGGTCAGGTTTGGGATAATTAGACCTGGACTATTGTAGTTCCTTTATTTCCACAATTGGAATATATTGGAAATATATTAAAAAAAAAACAACCCAAAACAAAAACACCAAAAAAGCAAACAAACAAGCAACAACAACAACAAAAAAAACCAAACCAAAACACAAAAAACAAACAAAAAACCCCAACAACCCTTCCCCAAAAACAAACAAAAAAATCCCCCCAAAAAACCCAAAAAACAAACAAACAACAAAAACAAACAAAAAACCAAAGAAAAACAACAAACCAAAAAAACAACCAAAACCTAAGGGAAGGGAAGCATTTTTGTTGACATTAATAGTAGTAGTCATATTACAGTTACTACATATAGTTGTGCATGTGGAACTGTAGTTAACGCTTGAATCTCAGCTTTAGTTGGCGGCCTTAGTTCTTGCAGAGTAGGTAATTTTTACTGCTGCTTTTTATTAAATTGCATCATAAAAGTAGAGCCATGTTGAAAATGGACTGAAAGCACTCTGACAAATTTTGGCTGATAAGGTTTAAAAACCCAGCGTTCTGAATGGCAGTTCAGAGACTTTCTGCTGGGGTGCTGGTGCCATGCAGGTGCCTCAAAGTCCCAGGTGAAACTCAGCAGCTGCTTCCAGAGCTGAGCAAGGGCTGATGCTATTGTCAAGCTCTTGCTTTTCAGCCTGCTTTGCCATTGGAGTTTTAGTATTATCTGGTCCTACGTGTGCTCTCTGTTCCTCTTGTTTAACATGAGGAGAGCTTCTCTGTGCCACAGTTTTTAGAAACTTGTTCTTGCTTGGCTTTTTTTTTTTTTTGCAGCTTGGCAATTTTGACGTAGAGAGTGAGAGTAAGACTGTAGATGATCTATGGAACTTGCAGTCTCTAGTTAGATTTCTAAAGCACATGGCTTCTGCTTCCAATATGAGCTGAATTCTGAATTTTTGTACCATTCAGAATCAAGGAGAAAACCCTAGAAAGGGTTCCATGGTTTTGGGAATGTGGATGATTGTGAGGGAGTGTTGGGAATGTGAAGCAGACAGTTACAAATTAAGTGATTGGTTGGAATTACTTATCAACTTCATTAACGTTGATGGTGCTTTGGGTTTTTTAGGAGGAAGTAGTAATATTTCAAATATTATAAAGCCATACAAGTATGGCTTTCACTTCATCCGATAGTGAAGGCTGGTGATTTTTTTTAATTGCTCCCATGGAATTGGTCATACTCAGATTGTTCTGGGGAAAAAAGGTGTTATTTAAGCATTGCATTCAGAATACCTTTCTGATATTCTTTCCTAAAAAATGTAAAAACACAGTGGCATGCATTGATTGCATCTGAAGGCTGTAGTGTTTTTGGGTTTGGTTGCTGTTTGGTTAGGGCTTTTTTTTGTGAAGTAAATATCCATGTGACTTCTGAGCCTGAAAGACTGCTCTTGATGCTCAAGTGAATAATGCTATTGACACAACTTCTTTTAGGCTTGCTTAAAGTATCCAGGAAATAAATCCAGTATATCTTAACTTTGCTGTATTTCTGATGTACTCTGCAATGTTTCAATACTTAAAAGTGCGGAATCTGTTGAAAACATGAAAACAAAGGCCATTTGACTTGATTAAAATCCTTTGAAGAAACTATCTTTCTCTGTTATATAAATGTTATTCCTTTGGTTGCTTGCCCTGAAGCCCTTTCCTCATTCTGTACTGCGAATAATACAAGGGACCTAGGCATGGCTTATGGCACATGTTGAAATTATTTTCTGGAGGTTGGCTCTCTTTAGCAGTTACTCTGATCCTCTGAACGTGGAACTTAGGGATGCAGATTACAATGTCTACACAAGAGTTAACAGCAGGAGTACACTGGGCAAAGAAATGCCCTTTTCAAAGATGAGGAAGCTGGCTTGGAACTTCTGTTTGAAAACAAATCTTTTAAAATTACACTTTTTTGATGCCTCTTTCTTCACATAACTGAGTAAAAAAGTAAATTTAGGTGTAAAGAGCAAAGTTTTTATTGAAAAAAACAAACCTTCTAGCAGTTAGCATGTTTTTTTTAATTTCTTGGGGATATTTGTCAGGAAGGTTATCACATAGCTGCATGCAGTAACCTAGTTTTAGGAATGCTTTTGATCACTAATAGAGCAGAGTTGTCAAGCTGATGTGGCTTCTAGAATAGATTGTTTTCAGGCTTTAATGTCTTTCCCCAAAATAGGTTACTTCAGAGGAGAGCAGTACAGGTGCTCCTTTGTTCCTCCTCAGGTTAAAGCCATAGGACACGGGTGATTTCAGCAATTAGACTGGGGAGCAGGGAAAGTTTCTCTGGGAACTGTTCTAGGAGAGTTCCCAACAGCTGCTAAGCTGTGAGCAAGTTAGTGAAGAGGACAGTGGTAGGCACTTGGGTTGGCATAGCAGAGCCTAAAATATTGTTGCAATCCTGACAGAGGTAAAGCCTGTTTTCCCAGAAAGAAAGCTTGGCACTTTCTGATAGTTTGTAGCAGAGAAGCGATAATTCACTATTGAAGTTGGGCATGGACAGTTATTCTTAGTCATAGTTTAATATATGAAAAATATTTTAAAAACTCCAACCACATAGTATTTCTCAGTCTGGATGTGTTCAGTTGGATGTAAATGAAAATGCATGTAAACTATAGCTGAACATCTTAAGCTTTCAAAAATATGTATAGATATTTAAGACAATGCTTCAAAGTTCACTGAAGTACTATTTTTATTGCTGAGATTACAGGAATAATATGCTTGTAAATCATTTGTTGATAAACTGACTCCCTTTTCTTATGACAGGATTATTGAGGATGAAGCAGACCCCCTTCTGTTTCTCTCTTGTTGGAATTTCAATAAAAAAGTTCTTTAGAACAAAGCCAAAGAAATATTTTTTTGAAATATGGCAAGAAACAGCTGAGGTTTTGGGGAGTATTGGCCAAGATTTGCTTCACAATCTTGTGCTCTTCCTTGTGATATCTGGTGCTGTGAATACTTTGAATGTGTTCATTGTAAAGGTGTAGCAGGATAATTAAACTGCCCTTATTCTGCAGTCCCACAATTATGGTGGGACTTAAATATTGTTCTCTGTAATAGACTAAAGGATGTGGTAATAGACAAACGGATGCTGCCCTAATTATGCAAAATGACATGTTCAAACTCTAGGCTGAAAAACACCTTTAGATGCTGCATGAACATACAGTGGGAAATAAAAATTCACATGAGGTTTTACTTCAAGGCTCCCTGAAACTTAATGTCTCAGCTAGGGTTTAGCAATTAATATGGCAATGTTGGTAATGTTATCATGTTAAATACTGTTTTTCCTTCTTGTATTAACCCTTTCAATGTAATTCCCACATTATAGTCTAAAAGCAAATTTTGTTAGTTTTCTATTTGATTAATGAAGTTGCTGTGTTTCATGTGTGGAGTAGGATGCAGGATTGATACGAGCTCAAGGTAATGCATTTTTTTCTCTTAATAGCTTTGTTTTCCTCTACTACCACTTCCTACTGGAATAGTCTCTCTTCAGGGATACCTTAGAGCTTCTTCAGATACTGTAAATTGACTGAATGAGAGGGACTTTGGACAGGGGCCTGGAGTGACAGGACACAGGGAATGGCTTCCCACTGCCAGAGGGCAGAGTCTGATGTGATATTGAGAAGGAATTGTTCCCTGTGAGGGTGGGGAGGCCCTGGCACAGATTTCCCACAGAAACTGTAGCTGCCCCTGGATCCCTGGAAGTGCCCAAGGTCAGGTTGGACAGGGCTTGGAGCAGCCTGGGACAGTGGAAGGTGGAATGGGATGAACTTTTTACTGAAATTAAGGATAGCAATTGTGTTCAAGTGTAATTGAGTGAGGTTTAATTACAAATAGTAAAACATAACTGTTAACTTGTTTTGCGGCACGGCTGTGGCTGGTGGTGAGGACTGAATTGCTGTAGCTGAGGTTGAGCTTTAGTGTGGGCATAGCTCAGGTTACAGCATCTTACAATGATGTCATCCTGAAAAAGGAAGTCTTAGAGTATTAAACAAAGATACTTAGGGCTGCCAGTTTTAAGCTCGTGCAATTCAGGAAGCCATGTGACTTACCCACATAATTTGTTAGAGTTGGTGTGCCAAGCAGAGAGTATTGGCATGTCATTTGAGCT
This sequence comes from Passer domesticus, assembly GCF_036417665.1. NCBI lineage: Eukaryota > Metazoa > Chordata > Aves > Passeriformes > Passeridae > Passer > Passer domesticus. The sequence continues at coordinate 1,952,887 of NC_087512.1, forward strand.
AGGTCAGTGTGTAAAAATACAAATGTGAAAAATGCTTAGCAAATAGCAAAATGCTGCATAGTTCAAAGGAGCTTGTCTCTCGAGTCAGAAGGAAGAAATGTTGAATTTTGAGGATTACATTATATACTAAGTGGAATTCTGGATAAAGGCTGGGGGAATGAGGATTCTGGCCTTGGATTTCCTGACTTTTCCCAGGTAACCTAAGTTTGTAATTTGCTGTTATTTTTCTGTCTGTAAATGGAGATATATATACTTTTTTAAGGACTGTAGTAATGCCACCTTCACTGCTATAAGGCATATTAATTGTTCAGAGAATAAGCTTAAAGTACTTTTTGCTGTTGGAGTATCAGTGATAGGAAAGCAAATTTGGGGGTGAAAATGTGAGTGGTTAGGATTTGTGGAAGTTCTTTGTTCGAGTTGATGCTGCTCTTCATTAGAATTGCTTTAATGGTAAGAAGCAGGAAAAGTCTGAATCAAAAATAAGTTTTAAAGTAAGTGCTACAGCTTGCTTGATTTTTTTTAAATTTTTTTTTAAACTTTTTAACATGCAGTTAATTGTCAGAATCCAACTAGTGCAGAGGCTACTTACATTTATTTTAGCTACTTACCTGCTCAGTAGGTTCTGGTAGACAGCTCTGACTAGGAAGAGTAACACCTGCATCTTGACAGTTCATGCTGCCATTAAGAAGATGTATTAGTCACTCAAAAAAAATGTTGAGTGTGCTTTATTGTCAATACTGAGCCCAAAATTATCTCATAAGTAGTTGTTATTTTTTCTCCAATAAAGGAATGAGTCTTTACCCAGTCTGTGCTAAACTATTCCTTGTCTTGCTCTGGTAATTCATGCCTTTATAGCTGGCCAGCTATTCAGTGTGGTGAAGATTCCTCTCCTCATTGTATTCTTCTGTAGAAGTCAGCCATTTTAGTTTTCTTGGTACTGTAACAAAACACCTGAGTGCTGCTTTTACTAGTGTGAATGTTTTATGACAACCCACCCAATTTTACAGGAAAAAACTTCCCAAATATGTTGCTCAGGCTGTTAGGCTAGGAGGAATTTATAGGCTAAACAAGATACTGCAGTTCCTTTACTGCTGCAGCTTTGAACACAAATAGCTGGTTAATAGGCTCCCTACTGATTTAATCCCGGTTGTAATGTACACCTGCTAATTTAATAAAAGTAATTTCCCATGTCTTGTTTACTACTTTTTTTTTTCACTTACTCTGACTCAGTTGCTCTGCTGATTGGTGGAGAGCTTCTAAAATTTACTGTGTACAATGCCGTAGTCTCATCACGAACAGCTTTCGTTGGCTTCTGTCATGTTGCATTGTTTGAAGCCGACTGGCAGGATACAAGAGAACAATTGGGAGCTGGAGTAAGTTCACATCTCGCTGCATATGCTTTAAAATTGGCAGAAGAACAATGAGGTTGGGGAAATCCCCTTGAACAAGTGCTGCACAGTAATCTGACTTCAGTGTTTGTGCAGAAAAGATCCTCCAAACTGTGACTTCTCATTACAAAATGTACAAGCGAGTCTTAGAACTGGAGTTGAGAATTTTCACTTAGAATCTTCGCTCATAATTGTAGGTAAACAGGCCCCTTTTTCAGTGCTTGGTTTGTTCTTTTCTTGAGTACTGGTTAGAGAAGAGCCTGGTACAAGTGAAGCATACTCAGTTTAGCTTAAATGCAGAATTTCAAAGTTACTGTTTAGTTCAGTTAGTGAGTTACCTCTGAGAACTGGTCTTTACTTCCCCTTAGTTTTGTGGAAGGCTTTAAGTTGAGTTCCTCTGATACTTGAAATAATTTCAACTTGTGTAGTAGTTTTGAAGGTCTGAACATGAAGAAATGCTTATACCAACTGATGTGGAATCTCACAGCTTTGTGGCACAGACAGTTGTATTTGAAAGGGTTTTTGACTCATGTGTTTGGCTGAAAAAGCCTTGTCTCTAATATGCTACTCAAATGTTCATCTCATGGACTCCAGCTACATGTTTCAGGAGTGGCTTCTGAGCCTTGCAGTGTTTGCATAACCTGCAGAAGCACAGCCTCCAGTCACCCAAGCTCATTGAAAATTCTTTACTCTCTTTTATGTCATAAATATCCCTTTCTGCTGCAATGGGAGGAACAGCCGTACCAGGGAAAGGAATTCGCATGTGTCCATAACCATGAATTCCATAAAACCAATAACAAAAATGCTTTTTTGGTTCTTTTGCGTTTTAATTTTGAATGTTCTGTTTGTCCCATGTACCTGTCATGCAGATTGATGTCTTGTCTAAACATAGTTAGTACCCAAAAATTTGCTGTCCGCTGTATGTCTCAGTTAGATGAATACAGGAGGAAAACAGAAGGGCTCTACCTAGTGCAAACTGGATAATGGCAGTCATTAAGAAAATTCTGTACTTCCCTTTGCTGATGGGAAGACATTTTTACTGGAGTTGAGTGCCGATGTGTTTGTTGATCCTCTGGGAGCCCCTCAAAGTTTTGGCCAACAACCACAAACATTCTGAGAAGGATTTAAGCAGCTTTCCTTCCAGCAAAATCCATGCATTTGTTAACTTAAATGTTAGTATTCCTGAGCCTTTGAAACTCCTATCTTTTTGGCTGCCATAGGACAGAAAGAGAGAGCAGGGCAGCTGCCGCCTCAGCAGAGGGCAGGTGGTGGTAGATCAGGGCTGCCTTCTGGTAGGTGGAGTGAGGAAAAGGAACTGTTGGATGTCCTGGGAAAGTGCTTTACCTGTTAAGCAATTGGTTGTGAGGCAAGAGCACTTGTGGGCACGGTCTTCAGATGCATGTTGTGGGTGCGGATTGTGAGCAAGATGTCAAAGACTTCAGGACTTGGCCAAGGTCTTAACACATCCTTTCTGCCTAAGCTCTAGTCAGCAAAGCTCAGGAAGTAACTTTGGTTCTTATTCTAGAGGTGCCTCCTACATATTCCAATTTTCTGATGACAGTATCTGCTGTAGGGTCCCATGTTCTTTTCTGGGCCTGAGGAGTGTAGAGGCACCTTGGCTATTATCTAGTTAGGCACCTTGGCTATTCTTCATTTTTGTCTTATGAAAAGCATATGAAGTAATAGAGTATCTAAGCAAACATGCAAAGTGCATTTTAAAAATAATGTTTTATTTATTTATTCTATCTCAATAATGCAACTCTTCAAGGCTTTTTATGCCTTCCTTGCTAGTTGTGAGTTTTCTTTTTTTTCATCATGAAATATGGGCACTGTCAGTATTGGTGAAGGCATTGTCAGACATAACTTCGTATTTTTTTGTCAAAAGGTGATGTCAGGTACCGTTCATTCTCAGCCTCAGTGTGTTGCTTGGGAAAGTTTTGTTTAAGGCTCTAACTTCAACTTCACTTGAAATTCCTTATAGGAAATCCTCATAATTTAGCTATATAATAGTTGATTTTTTTTATGTTTTCATGAAAATGGTCTGTTGTTTGGGGTATGGATCAAGGTCAGTGTATTCTCTGATTCACCAGTTTTGTGCCAGCTGTGCATGGCTTGGGCTGCAGCAGGGATTGTGGTGGCCTCCCTGCATTGAGCATTTCATAGCATATAACCTCTGTTTTTCTTCTTGGGTTTCTGAGATGGGTGTGTAATTTGTAGGGGCTGTCCAGAGGAAAGTTCAGTTTGAAATGAGGTATTTAAAGATCCTGTAATTGTTGTTCCAAGAGTAATCTTTATACCAAGATCACATACTTTTTGATAACTGCGGACAAGTAACTTGTGGGGCTAATCTCTCCTCTTCACTACCCCAAATACACAGTAGTTTGAGAAGGTTAATCAAAACATCTCGTGTTTTCTCAGCTGTCTCTCAGTTGCAAAACAGCCCACGCAGGTGGTAGCATCAGCCACTCACCCACCTGGAGGATGATGGATTCCTCAAGAAAAATTACTTGACTTGGTCCTTGCTTGGTAGCTGTACCTGTTAGCTTGTGGGGAAAGCTTTCACCACACCTACTGTGACTAACAGTGGTTAGGGAACTTGAGATAAAGGTAATTTTTTAATGTCTGTTGGGAGTAAGATCTTCTGTGAGATTTGTCTGCTTTTAACAAAACAATTTGTTGTGGATATATCAGCCAATATTGTGATAGATAGGTCTTCATATACAGCTACTTTGTCCTTGGTTATTTCTGGTTTTCAGGTCTGTAAACAATTATACAGCATTAACCTGTGAAAATGCACTGGATGTCATCTTAACCCACTGCCTGATGTTATCATAGAGTAATTTAGGTTTCTAAAGATGCAACTGAAGCAGTTAGAAAACCTTTACTGGATGTAATAGTGTAACAAATGAAAGCAGTGTAGGAATTCCAAGTTACCATTTCAAGAATGCCATCTTAAACCGTAAACATCGACGTCCTCAGTGCTTGTGGGTTCACATGGTAATAGGTTTTTCTTTATGGTTGGTGGTGTTGTGTGGAGTTTTTTATTTTTTTTTCTTTGGGTTTTGTTGCGTTTTTTTTTTTGTTTGTTTGTGAGTTTTTTTGGGTTTTTTTTGTTTTGTTTTATTTTTTGGGGTTTTTTTTGTTTTGTTTTGGGTTTTTTGGGTTTTTTTGTTGTTGGGTTCCCTCCACCCCTTGGTTAGTCTTTAGAGAGCTGCCATTGTGAATGCTCTTGTACACTTGTCATCTTCACTAGATACAGGGCATCTAGGAGTGATTGGTTTTGATGGCTGTTTTGGAACGTGTGACTGGGGGCAGTTTTTCCATGCTTAGGTCCTTCTTATCTCCAGTTAGACTGCTTCAGTGTCTGTGTGATGCAGAGCTGCTGAAAGCTGTGGTGTTTGGTTGGGAGTAGAGAACTGCAGGGCCAGTTTCCCAGCAAAGCTGTTAGCTCATGATTTCCGTGGGCTGCTTTTGGATGCTCCACATCTCTGGTCTTTGAGCATAAGACTTGTGGCCAGCTCCCTGCTGAGACTTGAAGGAGGCTGACATGCACTGCATGCCTTTTATTTCTCAGTCCTGACACCACCTCTGTGTTGCCTGACCTTGTCATTTAGAAGTTTTCAGGCTCTACTCCTCACTTGCCTTCAAGCAGAGTAGAAACTCCTTGATCAGATCTGTGTCTGAGCAGACCATATGGACAATGAGAAAATAAAGGAATATTTTACTTCAGCTTGGTTTCCATGGCATCCTGGGGAAATTGCTCTTGAACTTTGAGGTGCTATCCTTCCAGGATCTCCTAGCATTGAGAGAAAAATAAAGGTAGCACTGATTGTTGTTGACAGCTTTATTCTGTCTGACAGCACTGGGCTAGCATGTCAGGATATGGGAGAAGGGAGGATAATAAAGTGCTTTGAAGAGCCTTATATCTGTATTTTTGCCTATGCAGGCAGTTTGTTGCACATGTGACCAGGAAGAAGTGTTGCTTTAGAAAAGGCAACAGAAGCATATACAGTTCATCAGGATCACTTGTTGGCCTGGCACTCAGCAGAACTAGAGAAAACGAGCTACTGGCCCCAGAACGAGCGCCGGGCAGCTCAAATGCTGGGCTCTAACTGTATCTTTTGTACATCACGTTCCACTTTTCATGTCCCCTGTGGACATCCTTGAAGTTTTAATCTGAAGTAAATGGGAGTTATTCAATGACTTTTTTTTTTCTTTTCCCACAGTGTTAGAGAGGTTAATTGCATCCTGTGCCTCCTGCTTTTCTGGCTATTTTGATGTGTTAATTTTTTTAGCATACATCTATTTATAAGGAAGGTTATTAAGTCATTTTCCTCGGTTCAGATGCTGCATTTTCTATTTGATGTAATGGTTTTGAATATACTTTATAAAGTTCTATGTAAACTTTATTCGTAAAAGCATTCTGAAAGATGAGAGGTTGTGTAATGGTTCCTGATTTATATTCCACTAAATATGCACATATATAAATGTATCTTTCTTGGCTACATGTAGTGTGTCTTGAACGTGCCTGTGGGGTGGGGGGAGGGAGAGAGAGAAGGTAGTGTGACAGTTTTCAGCAAGTAATATGTATCTTCTGCTTGAAGCATAAAGGTCTGCTTTTGGGTTCTAGGGAAGAAGGAAAAGAAACTTTAAATTTATTTTTTTTTTTTAGTAACTATATGACGCCAGTTGCTTAAATAAGTAAATCTAAGGGGTTAGAGACACTAGAGGAAGCACTCCTAGTTGTAGATGTAGGTGCCCAGCTCACACTTTTATTCTTGTTTTGCTGAGTTTGTGCTGAGGGAGAAATCTGTACTTTCAGTTCTGCAAGAAGATTCAGTCCTGGGCTTTGTAAGACATTACTTGGTATCCTCTTCCTAGACTTGCCAGGCTCTGATTCCCCTTTGAAGAATGGGAGATTCTGGTGGCAAACCACCTATAACAACCTGAACTATCCACCTGTAGTTATGTGTAAATACATGTAGATATTAATTTACTGTGGTTACTAGTACAGCACTTTAACAGAACTCCTTTTCTAGGGGTCTGCTTTTCTGCCCCAGCTTCTATCACAGAATTGTCTCCATGGAAGAACCTTTGTCCAGCTCCTCTGAAGAGCATCCACAGACTGGTGTAGATAATTTTCAAAAAGAATTAATACCTGTGGATTTTATTTGGCGTTTGTTAACTTATTAGGTCATCTCTAGCAGGTGATTGGAAGAGAAATCATTATTTCATACTGAATTACTGAATCTTTATATTTTCTGTTGCAAGATAATGAGATCAGGACCTCTGTAACTTGATGTCATTGACAGGCAGGAATGAGCTGCTGTAGCTCTGAGTCATTCCATGTGATGAATGTGTGTGCCTGGTTCTGTACACTTAAGTGAGCAGATGACATTATGTCACTGTAACATGGGGTGCTGGAGATGCAAGTGAAAACATTGATCAGTTCTGCCAGGGTGCAAAATAATTCGAAGGAGGAGTATGGTAGATATGTCATGAAAGGAACTTAGCATTCATGTCCTTATTGCAGGTTGTTTTAGTCTTTCCTAAGTCAGCATAGTGCAAGTAACCTTTCCCCTGTCAACCCCAGCATGGGGGAAGAAACATAAGCAGCATGCATTTCAGCAGCTGAGGCATTGAGGTCAACCAGACTGCATTTTAGAGTGTGTTTGTTCAGGCACTTGGTGATGCAGCTAGCTGAGGTGCTACTTGGAAAGTCAGGTAATATAGTTAGCATTGCTTCTCTGGTTTGTAGGCATTTCAGGCTGTAATAGGGAAAAATGCTAATTGTCAGTATACAGAAAGGACTATCAAATCAGAATATAAAAGCAGCTACACTTACTTTCATTTGAAACCCAGAATTAAGGAAACCATGATCAGGCAGCTTTGGTAGGAGCTGTCTGTGCTGAGTACAATACTCATGTACACATGTACGTATGTTAGCCAGTGAACTTTTTAAAATGCTGACTTAGTTTAATCTCTGTTGCACCTAAGCCTTTCAATTCAGTCTTTCCTATTACTGGAGACTTTGAGACCATTTCTGACCTAGGTCCAAAGGCTTGGTATAGCTCCTCAGCTGTTCTTGAATCTTCAGCATCAGGAAGAAGGTAACTAATATGAAAGGAAGGATTCTCTTCTTCCATACATCAATTCACTGGTCCTTTTCTCAAAGGTAGAGTAAGTGGAGTGTAATGGAAAGTGTATTCACAAGAGTGCAGCTTCAGTGTAGCCACACCAGTGACAAACAGGAGGCCAAGTCAGTGTTGTGGTTCCTGCCTTGGTTTCCTGCTCACTACATTGCTCTGAAGAATTGGATCTAAGACATTATGTAGCAAGATTGATTTATTTCTTTAAAAACAAAGGTACATATCTTGTATACAAGGTACAGATCTGGAGTTTGCAGACTTCAAGTTGTTTTCTCAGGTAAATTTTACAGAGGCAGCATGAGCAATGCTAAAGCACTGGCATTGCCCTTTTGTTATGAGAAAATAGGATTCTGTAAGTCTGATGGCTATTTCTTACTGCTCTAACTCCAATTTGGATAGCTTGATGTAGCTCTTGAAGCAAATTTTTTGCCTCTTTTCTGCCTACTTGGCAACGTAACAGTCAAAGTTGTAAGCCTAGTAAATATTAGGCTACTATAAAGGTGCCTGGTGCTTGTATAAGTAACTTCTCAAATTCAACTGAAAAATCTGATCATCTTTGTTGTTGTTGTATTTTTTCTTGTTTAGTCTTTGAGAAAGAACAGTGAAACCAACATCAGGCTCACTTCTGTAGGGCAGACTTTGCATGAGAATTCTAGAATTGGAAAACTTTGATTCTCATCTCCCATTTTAAAAAAAGATAAATGGAGTACTGTCACAGATTGCTGAAATTATTTTTCATTTCAGCCACAGCTCCAGCACTACAAGTGCATCAGAAAATGTAGAGGCAGACAAATTAGATTCAGTGGTAGATAGGCTCATGATTGTAAGATGCAGGAGAAAGGGAAGTGGAGAAGGTTGCCTTGAACATGAACTTGGCAGACGTGTTGGTGGCTGCAGATTCTGAAAGATGTGAAAGATTCAGGAAAGATATTAGGGGCTCAGTGTAATGCTTCACAAATAAGCAAATTAAATGTCCAAGACCATTTCTATAATGTTGTCTGTATAATGTGGGCTTTGACTAGCACAGTGCTATTTGCATTTCAGGTTTTATTTGTCATACTTCTAGTGCTACCACTTCAGGTAAAGAGGAGGCTACTGACTGAACTCAGCACCTTTTAGCTCCTTCAGAGCTGTTCCACCTTGCAAGACTTTGAAGAAAAAATGTGTAACTACAGTTATATATGAATTGTGACAATATTTAATAAATTCTTTATAGAGTTTCTGGTACTTCATATGTAAATACTTTCAAGTGGTTCTGTCTACTTCCATCTGATGTCGTACTTGTTGCAAGCACTTAATTTAGTACAAGAAGTACCTTCAGCACACACCTTTTGCCAACACTGTAAACAGTGGTAGAATAGTTACTTGTTCTTTCTGTTTCTCAGTAAAAATTGGTAATAAATTTATAGTAGCAACAACTTGTAATATACCTAGGTCAGCCCAAGCACTGTGTGTGATAGTTTTGGTGCACACCAAAACTATTCACACACAGGATACTGATTAAAATTCTGCTGTCTTCAGGTTTTTCAGCTATAGCCTCAAATAAACAAGATCCTTGTAAAAATGGGTATTATTGACAAGATCTATCACCTTTATCCCTGTTTGTATCTCCTGCTTTACAAGTACTCTTGGAGAAGGTGCAGGGATGTCTTGGAGGATGTGCAGTGCTATGTGTAGACATGAGCTGGTTGGTGCTGTGGCCATGAATATCTGGTCAATGCTTGCACATACTTGCTTGGATCTGCAAATCACTACATCTGGCTTTAAACTGCGTTGAGAAACTGATCCTAATTAAGCAGCCTATGCTGAGTACCAGTAGGCTTTAATAGCTGGCATCTGGACATGAGTGAGGGGATTGTGGATTGGTCTGTCTATGTACATCTCCAAGTGCTGATGTTTCTAGTTACAATTACTGCTGCTGCAAGTCTCTGTATTCACTGAGATGAGATTGTGCTGTCACGGGTCATCTTGTCCTGTTCAGTGAGTGTTCTCCTGTGCTTTACCACCTAAACATATCAAATACAAGAACTTGGTTTCGGGCAGTGTGTTCCAGTTGATATGAGGTCTGTGTGTATTTTTGGACTCATGAAGATCAGTACCGTGCATTTCTTTAAACCATTTCATTGATGTAGGTTTTTTTGTTATTATGGATTTTGATAGGGACATTATGCCTCTGATTGAGATACACTGCATTAAACAATTTTATTGCTTACTCATGAGGGTAGCACAAACTGTTTTCTATGTTCATTTGTTGTGGGCAGATCAATAATTTATTTGTATTTGTACCAGGACTTGATAGTCCAGTTTTTGTAGAAGACTTATAGTTAACTGTTATTCCACTAAGATAGTGGAATAATGACTGGGAACATCATCTCTGCTGTGTAGATAAGCCAGTGCAAATACTTGTAGATTATCTTCAATACTTGGGGCTGTCCTGTGTCCACATTTTATTTGTGTATGTCAGTGTTTTCTGTCTTCCTGAATAAACACAGTCAGTTTTGGCATTTTGTGTGGCAATTGTGAAGCCTTGCTGCAGCTCATTGCTGTGTAGGTAATTTCTTGCCCAGAGTACAGGTTTTTTGGAACTCAGACTTTCCTGTTAAGGAAATGATGAAATGGAAGAAGTGAAGGCATGCTGTGTGCTGTTGCATGCTGATAGCCACATTAAAGATTCTTCTTGCCAGAATTACACAGTATCATATGAGATGATGTTCCTTATAAGCAGATAAAACTCCATGTTGAAACACCAGATCTTTCAGCCCTTTCCATTCAGGGAAAGATTCTGTCAGAAGCAGCTTTGATTCCACCATATATAAACTTGTCTGATCCTTTCTTTACCACGTCAGTCCTAAAGAGTCCCATACCCCAGTTGTCCCAGGCTTAGTGTGCAGCAGCTTAACCACATACCTGCTAGATTTGGTTTCCCTAAAAGTAACGGGTCTCAAAGAGCAGTTCTTATTCCTTGCAAATATTTTTTCAGCATTTCTCCTTTCTCTAGGAAGTAATTTTCTCTTGTTAGACCTCCACATCACCTGGGAATCTGAGCCAAATTAGTGCTTTATATTCCTGAAGTCCCTTATAATACATTCACTTACTTGTGGGAACTGCAAAAGTAACAATCTTCTGTTCAAGCAGGGAGTGCTAAAGGCCACAGAACATGGTGATTCGCTATTGGGAGCTACTTTTGAAAAGTGTTGAAAAGATAAAAAACTAGCTTTTGTATTGTTGACCAAATGTTCACTTGTTTCTGTCAACAAATTGTTTTAAGAACAGCAGTGAAAATGCTCTTTGGAATGCAGGTGTCCAGGAGAGAGGAAGTACATTAGCTTTGAATTTGTGTTTTGGAGTATATTTAAACACTGTCTGCACAGGAAACATTTAGGTACAGTGGCACAGAAGCCAAATTATATTTTGAAAACAATGATGGCTTACCAGTGATACAGTGAGTTCAAAACCAAACTCCCTTGTTTGGTAAAATACAAAGCCTGTGCTTCCAGGCTTCAGCTTGAGTGCTTACTGAAGGTGAAATGGTGATACATCTTGGCTGCCCCCCTCCTCATAAATTAAACGTGCCTGGGAACATTCCCAAGCACTGTCCAACTGGCTCAGGACTGCCTGGTCCATTCTCTTCACCACTTAGCTAGCAGAGCAGGGGAGCTGCGTCTGAATTGTCCAGTGTGACTGGGTGCCCATGGTGTGCGACTCACAGACCTGGGAATTGTGTGGGAGAACAATAATTGGCACAGCTTGGTGCTGGGGAATGTCCTAGCTGCTTTCTAGCACACATGATCATGTTCCAGGGCCTGGGAATATTTCCAGACAAGGCTTGACTTATGAGTACAGATGTTAGTACTTGATTCTCCTGAAACCTTTGTGGACTAATGCATGGAAAGGACTCTTTTGCATCACACAAGATTTTGGACGCTTCTGAAAGGTAGATTTAGGAGTGAGTGATTCCAGTTAATTTTGAGGCAGTAATTCTGCACTATTAAAAATCTGTACCTCCTGTCTCACTTTTGGATGGTTTTACTGGTGGTTAAAACATTTTTCAGAATTCAGTCACCTTTCCAGCACCACGTTTCAGGGATGAGTAGACATGCCTGCCCTCTGTCAGGCAATGGCTTGTGTATGAATGAACATACTGTGGCCTTTCATGGAAGTACTGTGTATTGAAGTATGGTTTTTAGGGTTGTGAGGAATTTGGTTTTGATCTGGTGTGTGTGTGTGTGAATTTTAAGAGTCTTGATTTATTGCCTGGGTTACGTGGTGAGGGGACGGTCTTGCACCTTGTAGGCAATGGATCTTTTATGTCAGCAGGAAGTAGAGAAACCTCTTTATTTCTTTAGATGTTTCTTCCAGCAAACAGTAAAAGCTTTGTTGGGCTGACTTCATTGATCATATGGAACAATTTCCTGCAGGGTCTTTCTTCTGTGTTTGCTTGTGCATTTCTGGAGTTTAAGTATAGTCCTGGTGTAGATGAAACAATAAAACACTAATACTAATCCCAGCTCTAAGCAGATATGCATCCCAGAGGATAGCATGTCATGTAAACTGATGACTTTGGAGCAGTTTTGCTGCTCTGACTGATCACTTTTCTGTGCCTCTTGGCCTGTCCTCCCTCCATGGTGTTTTGAGCTTCATTCCAAGCTGTGGCTCTGTCACACAGTCTGCTTCAGGATACTGTTTGTCTTTCTGTACGTTGTGGAATATGCTGTCAGCTTTAAATATTAATAGGGAGAAGAGGTTAGCAATATAAAATACTGTTCCTGTTCATCTTGTTTTGTAAAGGCTATGAAATTTTACTTTTGCATGTGCTGTATTAAAAGCCTTGTGAACCAAATGCATGGCATGTCATGCTTACACCAGTGATGTACCCCACAATTTTGGGAACGTGTAATCTGTGTGACAGCTCCACAGTTTTGGAGCACTGCTTTATATGAAGGATCCATTGCTCAAAGGTAGTGAGCTGTCAGAGCTCACTGTGTCAATTAATATGCAGCAGGCTTTGTGTCTGCTGATTGTTCTTCTAATTGCCTGTAAAGATGATCTGTCTTAGCAGCAGTAGTGGTGCATATTTAAGGACACAGTTACAGTGCAGAGATGCTCCCTGGTGTCCATGTCCCTTCAGGGCAATCCTTGCAAAGCTTCTGGCAGCCCAGGGTTCTGACTGCATCTTAGGAATGTGGACAAGAGAGGCTGCAGGCCCTGCTGATGCAGCCATGGGCAGGATCCCTCTTTGCCCACTTCGGGAGAGCTGTGATGCTGCTTGAGTCCGACCTGGACTTGTTTAGGATGGTTGGTTTTTCTGAAGAGCTGGATCTGTGCCAGAGAATGGGCCTTCATCTCTGGCTCTCTGCTGCTCTCTACTAGGCAGACTCATCTAGTACAATATTTCACTTGTACCTATAACCAGTAATATATCAAAAGGCCTTATTGTATTTAATGTATTTATTTGTGATAAAAGCAGTCTGTTACCACCCGCAGTTACACTCTCCTTCTTTGTAGTGCTCATGTAACTACAGTGAAGAGAAGTGATCTGACTGAAAAGTAACTCAAAACATGTATTTTCAGCCATGTTTGTTCCCTGGTTAGATAGCCAGGTTATTGATTTGGGTTGCTTCTCACTGGCATGCATATTTCAGCCTCACTGGGATGGCATTAGAAATTAGGTGTGTAGTAGAGGCAAGAAGGAAGCAAGACCCATTCATTGCCTTCACCAGTTGCCAACACTTAGGTTTTATTAAAAGTCACTGTGGAATTGAGGTGGTTATCAGCCCTGAAAGTGGTTTCAAGTCCAATGAAGTGCTGTCTGCTCTTTTGTTTTGTAACACCAATGAGTTTTCCTTGTGTAATGAAAAGAAATAAAAACACCATTCTCACATTTCTTTTCTTAAGCACTCAATCCGAACTTGAGTATATCGGCTAAACTTGGTAATGTAAATTTCAGTCACAACACTTACATTTAAAATCAGAAGTTTGGTGACCTTGGATTCTTCCTGTTGCAACTTTTCAGAGGCTGTTAATTTTAAAGGTAATATAGCAGCCAACCAACTTCAGGCTGCATAATTAGGAAGCGGAGATTCAAGTTGCTTGTGAAACAAATATTCTTCATTTTCTGAGGTGTGAGGTTTAGTTGTATGTTACTTATATAAAATAAAGTGTCTGTTTTCAGTGGTCACTGAGCAAGTATGTTATAGAACTGAGCTTCATTTATCCTTTGAAAGTCTGCTCCGTGTTTACAATCCTGTGCTATTTTCTTGCTCTGTTTAAATTTGCCTCTGCTTTAATTTGTGTCTGTGACTGGGTGTTCCTTTATCTTTCCCATTGTGATCTGCTCCTTGAACCAGTTTGGTAATGGCTTGTCTTTCCTTTTCTCCTGCTTGATTTAGCAATTAAAGTTATGTGGCAGTTGAATCTTAAGGTAGTACACTGTAAAACATTCTGTTTTGTATACTGTGTGAAAGAATGTTTAGCTGTTTAATCAAGGAGAGTACAGAAAACCGCTAAATATCAGCTATAATATGTTCTTCAGAGTTTGAATTTCTGTTTTTCAGAATAACAACAAATTAGTGTGTGCATGGAAAATGAGATTAATTCTTAAGTAGTGACACTTGAACTTTAGATTGTGATGTTCAGTTTTGGATACACATGGCCTTTGTTTGAAGTCTTAGGGCAGTTTATGTTTACAAACAAACAAAAACAAAAAAACCCAATTTGGAAACTACCTTTTAAAACTGAATTTTGTAAAGAACTAGGCTGAGGAAGTTTTGCCTGTTTTAAGGAACATTGCAACTGTATCAATTACTTAAAACCTGAGAACTTGTTCACCTTTAAAAACATTTATCATTTACCTTGAATCACTTGTTCCATTTTGATAGCCTCCTTCATATAGAAAATATAGCATGAGATGTCAGTTTAAATGCCAGTCTAACAGTGCTCTATCTTCTATGTGAAAGGAAGTATTCTGTACATTTTTCCATGTTTGACATCATGGTGTTTTGAATAACCATGTTCCATATTCATATCAATTTTTTGTTTTTGTTTTCAATTTATGCACAGCACTTGCTCTGAAATTTGGGGACTGAGTACACCAAACACGATAGATCAGTGGGATACAGCAGGCCTTTACAGCTTCTCTGAACAAACCAGGTGAATATTCTGCCCTCTCTCGCATCATAAAAATCTTGTGGGAGGGATTGGCTTTGGAGGGTCTGTAATGGGATGCTTTAGCTATAAAATAGACTAAAATGATTTCTAGGCCTCTCATGGTACAGCATTTCAAAATATTTCCTTGCCAGTGTAGAAATCAGTGTGTTCACAGCTGATGTTTTGACCAATGAAACTCTTAATTTTACTATTACTCCTTTTTCATGCCAGTGCTATTGAAAGAATGGGAAGACTTGTTAAATGCAAGCTCTAATGTGATTTGGTATTTATATTAACAAAATTGGAAAACTTAATTCTTCAGACCTAATCTTACAAAGTGTTTAAACTGCTTTGTATGCCACAAGCTTTCAGTTAAATCTTGCTAATTGGCTCAGATACGAGCTACTAAAGAATTGTTTGTAAATTCTTCAGTACTTAATGGTGGGCAAATTCTAAACAGGGTCTTTATTTTTTCATGTCACATTACTTGCTTTGTGTATTGAGGTTTGTCTCCCATCCCATAACAATCATAAACATCTGCATTTGTGTAAGCATATGCAGTCTGTCTTAAAACTAGCAAAACGTTTTCAGCTGGTAGCAAGGCAGATGAAGTGAAGAAGATAAACTGTACAGCCCTTACAAGATGTGCATTCATGTGTTTTGCATTGCAGTTATACTGCCATGTGGATCACTTGGGCAGCTGACTGCTTATAGGCTTATTTGCAGTCCTGTGGGAGTTCTTATGCTTAAAACCATAAAGCATCCATGCCACAGCAAAGCCTTGAGGTGCCTTTAGCAGTGGAAGGGGCCATTAAGTGTGTGATTTTATTTTTTAACAACTGTCTTTTGCATTAAAAAAAATAAATATATATATATATATATATATATGAAGCAATCATTCTAAATACTTGGTTGTGTGTAAGTGGCTTTTAATGAACTCTAAATTCACTGGCAATAATTTGAGCAGCTCAAACATGAGTTGACATTGCTTGATACGATCACTTTCATTGCATTTGAAGCCTTTTAATTGGCGTATAGATGTCACTAGCAGAGTCAGCGCACTGAATTCTGAGAATGAGCTACCCATGTGTGTACGCTGTTGCTGGAGTGGTCGAGGCAGTCTGTAAATGCTTCTCCACATCTTTCCCTGCAGATCTCTCGATGGCCGTCTGCAGGTGTCTCACCGCAAGGGATTGCCACATGTCATTTACTGCCGCCTGTGGCGCTGGCCAGACCTTCACAGCCACCATGAACTTAAGGCAATTGAAAACTGTGAATATGCTTTTAATCTTAAAAAGGATGAAGTATGTGTAAACCCTTACCACTACCAGAGAGTGGAGACGCCAGGTAGGAGCACTGCTTCTGACTTCCTGTGTCAGCATCTCTTTGTGCTTATTCAGCGTAATGTTTTAAATGAAAAACAAGAGAAAGGTGATGTCCTCTTGATAGAGGTACAAGATTCTTTTTGGTATTGTATCCTTGAAAGTTTTTAATAGTAAAATTACTGAAAAATCTTTACAAATGTGTTTATAAACACTTTCAGGACTGCTACCAGTTTCCAGCTGGCCAGGTGCAATTCAGACTGGGTAGGACAAAAAAGTAGATTCACCTTTACTAATGTGGAATAGTCTTATTTAAGGCATCTCAGGAATCCCATCTCTTCCAATAACTAGCTGTGCAAATGTAGTACTAGCAGTGCTGGGTTTCAGACGATTTCAAAATGTCTGAAGAAACTCTTAGATGTTTTAGATTTATTTTTTTCATTTTAGCTCACAAAATTGTGTATTTTGATTACCAGTGATTTTTGAATTTTGCCTTTCCAGTCTTGCCTCCCGTGCTCGTGCCGCGGCACACTGAGATCCTAACGGAGCTGCCACCTCTGGATGACTATACCCATTCCATTCCTGAGAACACTAACTTTCCAGCTGGGATTGAACCACAGAGCAATTACATACCAGGTATTTTCTTAACTCCCACTCTAGACAGCATGTTCTGACATTGTGCCACTGGAACAAAGATGATAATTTCATCCTTGTAAATGGTCAAATTAATTGAAATATGCACCACTAAATTAGATTTTGTTGATTTGGTGTATTAATTCGAGTGGAAATACCTAAACACTGTTGTTTGCAGAACATGATCCTGCGTGAAACCATATTGCTGTCATTTCACAATAGCTGACTTGGTTTCTAGCTTGTTTGAGACTCAGAATGCTAGTAAGTCCAAAGCAGATCTTCACCTTCTGCTTTAGGCCTCTTTCACAAACATGCAGGGGTTGCCAAATGCTGTGCATTTGAGACTGAGTAATAAACTGAAGCTCAATCTCACCCTATGTAATATATGGAGAAAACTTTTAAGTTGCAAAGCAGTGACTTAAAAAGTGTCTTGATCTGTAGTTCACATCACAGCAGTAGTCTGCTTTAGCCTTTTGCTACTATTGTGTGCATACTGTTTCATTTTTCTAGTATGAAAGAACAACCTAACAATATTGAACTGGTAAAGAATTTCTCTTCCCTCTCTTTTCCCCTCTTTTCCACCAGCAAACAACAATGCTAATCTGCTGCACCTGAAACCCTGTTACCCTCATTGAAACATAAAATCAGTGACCTTTTTTTCCTGCCCCAACTTCCTGTTTCCTATCTCTTCAGGAAGTCACATGGAGTGTAAAACCAAGTAAAGCTGAAGCTTGCTTGTAAATGTTTAATGCATTCATGTTACAAATAAGCTGACAATTCACATCTGGAGTCTCTGAAAGAATTAGATGACTGCCTCAAAACTCAAATATGGGCAATGTACACATTGTACATACACTTCTTAAGCAGAATGTTGCTTGTGTTTTCTTTAAATATATCCAAGAATAGAAATGGCATTAAACAATCAATTAATTTAACCTTTCTGTTTAATTTTGGCCACGTCTGTTTCCACCTTTACAGAGCAATTTTAGGTGCTAGAAGATGGTGTTGCTTTCTTAACTTGAGTATACTTTTTAAACTCAAACTGAGGGCTTTTGGTAAGATTTGCAAACAGCTTACTGGAAAGCCACTTTCTGCAAATCCAGTGCTATGGAAATGAGCTAAAGTAGTTATGTGCAGGAAGTTTGCTCAAGGTGATTGTAGGAATTCACATGATCTTCAAATCATGTTTATGCAGGTAACCACACCTCCTTCTCTTTGTCACTGACACCCTCCTCCTGTGCTCATATTGTAATATCTTACTTTATTTGACCTTGCTGACTTAATCTGGAATGCTTGGCTGGGTTCTGATAAACCCTGCGTGCCTTGACAGCCTTCTTCAGAGCACCGTTTTCTTCAGTGGTGGGGCAGGCTCACATCTGGTAACTTTGTACCCCAGTCTCAGTACTTGATCTGCAAGAGAGCTTGGTGGTCATGAAGGTGCAGGGTGGCCGTGGGGAGCTGCATGTTCCACTTCGGGTTCTG
The DNA here is from genome assembly GCF_036417665.1 of Passer domesticus. NCBI lineage: Eukaryota > Metazoa > Chordata > Aves > Passeriformes > Passeridae > Passer > Passer domesticus. The sequence goes on from NC_087512.1 coordinate 1,971,007, forward strand.
GGTGGGCTGAGCTGCATCATCCGCACTTCTGGCAGCACTCAAGCTCTGCTACAAATTTTTGGTGCCCCACCTGTGTGTTCATTTCCAGCTGTGTGGTGCTCAGCCTCTGACCCTGAACTGCTAATAGTACTAGGTAGAGTAAATCTTCTCTGTTTGGGCAGAGGCTAGATATGGAAAATCATCTGTGCCAAAGAGCCTAGATTAGCAACTGGAAACAGGAGTCGTGGGTTGGATTGGAAACGTGTATTGACCTTTTGCCACAGCTGTGGGCTTAGCTATAGCTAATGATTTGGAGAAGGGTGGAGTCCCTTTAATCACAATGAATGCTATAAAAATCTTTGAAATGGATGTGATTTTTGTTATTATATTTCTTACTAGTGAAGATTTTCTTTAATTGTCCTTTTAAATTTTCACTTGAATTCTGTCATGTCTATATTTAGCACACAGAATGAATCAAAGATAAAATTCTCAGTTCATTTTAATTTAATCAACTGACTTAATCTAGTTTCCTCTCACTGGTTTCCTTCTGATCTCACAGTATGCAGTACATCTCATACATGGTGCTTGTTATAACTTTATTTTATTTCTTAAACAAAAAGGCTTTATCTTTAAATTTCTACTGTTTGGTAATAATGTAATTAAAGTTGTTTAACCCCTGGAAGTTTCAGAGACAATTCTAAGGTGATTGTAGAGATTGTTAGCTTCAAACACTTTCACCAAAGAAACACAGGTTTTGCCTATAATATGTAGGAAAAGACATTTGCCCAGTTCAAAGAAATTTATTTCCTGAAAGGCAGTTGGTTAACTCGTTATCTGGATTACAAAGAACATTATGAGTGGAGAAAAGGAACATGCATACTCTCCTGGGTTTTGAAGATCTTTCTGAGGAATTAGACACAGTTTCTGGTATCAGAATGCTTCAAAGCTGGTACTGAATTTACTTTGGTCTGTGAAATTCTGTCTTTAAAGAAAGCTAGTTAAAAGAGTAGATGATAGTTTTAATAGAGTTTAGAAGTATTAGTAGTAATAATTACAGAACTCGTGCAGTGTTCTAAGTTAATATAGTTATAAATGAGTCAAATCAGCTGTTGTGTATGGAGGAAATACATATTTGGGGACTGAACTGAAAAACAACCTTTAAATCTAGCAACTTCAGTGAGGTGTGGGAGGGTATCTGATCTGATGGTTATCCTACATAAAGACAGCTCACATTATTTTTTTGTGGAAATCACCAGATGGTTTTTTTCATTTGTACTTCTACTAAATATGAAAGCTGTTGATCACAATTGCAAAATTGTTACTCGTTGTAGTGACAGCATCTTGTCTTAAACGGAACAAACAAGTATTCTGGTATTTATATAATGTATTTCAGCAACTGACTGACATACAAAAGAAGATACATTTTACATACCAATAAAGCAGGTAGCATGTTTGAAGTCCTACTGTAAGAAAAAAGGGACAGCAAAATGACATTCAGTTTCAGTCTTCAGGTAGGTGTAATAGAGCTTGTGAAGATGTCATGACAAAATGCACAAGACTTAGATCTTACAGAAGTTTGCCTAATCATTTTACAAATTGGCTGATTTTTCTTTTTTTTTACAAGAAACACCTCCTCCAGGATATATCAGTGAAGATGGAGAAACGAGTGACCAACAGCTGAACCAAAGCATGGATACAGGTAACATTTATTTTTCATCACTTTCAAGGCTTTGTATTGCTAGCTCTGATCCCTCTGCACAGGAGCATGAATCCAGTCCAAAAGATGATTACAGTTTTCCTCTGTAAAACTTTGTGTTTTATGCCTAAAATACCACTTTCAGTCTTTAATGAACAAAACAATCTTTTTCCCAGGGAAATGCTTTTAAAACATTCTGCGACATATTAAGTATATTACATTTGTTCTGTAACAGAAGCATACAAGTCTAATTAAGACTTCACCAGAAAACCCTTAAAATAGATTTTAGTAGCTAATTGGTTTCAACCATTCCCCAGCAAATAGGTTCATTGAAACACAATGTCTGTTGGCCTGAACAAGGTATAGACAGTCTGTGTTCTGAGAACCTGTCTCTAACTCTGACAAACTTACCACTTCTGCCATGTTTCAAATTAATTCTTGTGTGGAATGTTCTGTGGCAAACTTAAGAGCATTTGTATGCAAGGGTTTCTAGATAATGTGGCTGACCTTAGACTTGGACAAAGCACAGTTAATGTGCTGGGTAAGAACCTCCTGCTGTGTGTTGGCAGACTTGAGTGTGCTTGGTTAGCTAATGTTAGCAACCATTTTCAGTAAGCTGGAATCCGCTGCACCAGTTTCTGTAAGAACTGCAATATTTTCCCACTATGTGACAATAAATACCTTAATTAAAACAGCCTGACATCAGCAGTCACTGTAGGAATGTTTCTGTGAAAGCCTTTCTGTATTTTGCCACCTTGTGTGCAAATTGTGTTGGAGAGTTCATGTTTTTATGAGTGCTTAAATACCTCCTTCTGGGAAAGAATTATTTCCTCAAATGAGGAAATCTAGCTTGCTCTTTTCTGGCAATCATAGAATCATAAATTATAGAATGGTTTGGGATAAAAGGGACCTTAGAGACCGTCTCTTTCCACCAGGGACACCTTCCACTACCCCATGTTGCTCCCAGCCCTGTCCAGCCTGGCCTTGGACACTTCCGGTTATGGGGCAGTCACAGCTTCTCTGAGAAACCAGTGCCAGGACCTCACCATCCTCGGCATAAAGATTTTTTTTTCCCAATATCTAATCTAAATCTCTCCTCTTTCAGTTTGAAACCTTTCCCTCTTGTCCTGTCACTACCTGCTCTTGTAAACAGTCGCTTTCCAACTTTCTTGAAGGTTCCCTTCAGATACTGGAAGGTCTTTTCCAAGATAAACCTTTTCCTGTGAGAACAGAGAGGCAACGTCTTGCTTGTCTCATCAACTCTTTCTTACCTGTTTTTTTACTGAAGTTGGGAGTCACTACCTTCTTACTGGAGAAGTGCATAAATAAGGTTGAGAGTGTGCACGAACTGGCAGAGTTCTGCCCAATACAATGCTAACTTAATTGAGTCTTTACAAGGAGGGGTGGGTACCCAGAAGCCTGGAAGATTGAATGAAATCCTAATTCAGAGTAAGTGTGTGATACTCCAGAAAACTGAGATTTCTTGCTCTGAAAAACTTCAATGAAAACCTGATGTAGATAATGGTTATGCCTACTGATCTGAAATAAGAAAAAACATGTGCTCTGAAACCTGTCTGTCTTGCTTCAACAGGATCTCCAGCAGAGCTGTCTCCTAGTACTCTCTCTCCAGTTAATCATAGCCTGGGTAAGCTGGAAATACTTACAATTATTTCTCCATGTGTAGTGACTCTTCATTATATATGTAATTACTTTAAAAGTGAAAATGTGCTGTAAGAAATTAAGAGCTATATTAAGAGGTCACAGTTGTGTTGGCTTCCTGATGTTAAGCATAATGGGGCTGAGTTAATCATTTTTTAACAATTACTCTGTTTCTGTACCTGTTGAGCTCGTAGCAAAGAGAAAGAGTGATATCTTTGTGTGTGCAGGAATAGCATTTATAAAATGAATAGTTTAAAAGGATGTTTGCCTCTCCATAATGCTGCCCAGACTTGCTATCTCCCTTGTGTGTGTGTTTTGCAGCTCTTCTCATGTACTGTTTCACCTGTAACCACAGCACAGTTGTTGCTCCCACATTAGTAGCCCACCTGCTTTGATCCAGTGCTATTGTTGTGTGTCTGTGTAAGTGCCACAGGAAGATCAGATTGCCATGGGTTTGTTTAGGGAATGGTGACAGGATGTGACAGGAAAATGCAGAACGCTGAGTAAGTAATTAGGGTAGGTAAAAAGGGGAAGCAGTGAAGAAAAAAACTGAAGGTACACAGGGAAGATTCTCTATTAGGGGACAATAAAGTAGCTTAGAACTACCTTTATCTAAAGAGACAGTGTAATACAAAAGAACATGATTTTCATTTTCTTTTTTTCATTTTTGTTCAGTGTTTGATAGTTTAATCTTTCCTTTAATGCTGCCAAAATGTTTGCAAGCTACAGAAAAGGCAACAGGAATGTCTCAACGTCTGGCGCTCAGAGCACCATTAGCTTAATCATTTTGCCGAGCAAAATGCAAGTACTGAACTAAATGAGCTGTGGTCAGATTAGATCATCCCTTCTTCCCCTCCTCCTTCCCTTGTGTGGAAGATTGAATTCCATTCTATTTACTGAAGAAGGTAAAAAGGACAGCAAGCAAAACATAGTTTGAGTAGTTTGAGGAGACCACTGCTGTCATTTCTGGGAGAGATAAATAGCAGGGTAGATCGATCTACTGTCAGCCTCAAAATCTGTGTTAAGTTTGGTTTTTAAAATTTTTTTTTAGACTTGCAACCAGTTACTTACTCGGAGCCTGCGTTTTGGTGTTCAATAGCATATTATGAGTTGAATCAAAGAGTGGGAGAAACCTTCCATGCGTCTCAGCCTTCCCTGACTGTAGATGGCTTTACAGATCCATCAAATTCAGAGCGATTTTGTCTAGGTCTGCTTTCCAATGTAAACAGAAATGCTACAGTGGAAATGACAAGGCGACATATAGGTAAAGATCTCTGATCTTTTAACTATTTAATTTCATTTTGTCGGTTAAATTATCTGGAATGACCCAGGTAGGTTCCTTTCACCCTTGTGCAGCCAGCCATCAGCCGTATCTCTCAGGGCTTGTCAAGGATAGTTTGGTATCTCTGGCTGAGAACAGAAGTGGAAAGACACAGAGTCACTGCTTCTGAAATTATGGAGAAACATAGCAGCTTCTGCTGCTGAAGCAGTTTGAACTGGGAAGAGAGGTAGTGATGGCTGGAGCTGAAAGGAGCTGTTTTCCTCACTCAGTAGCCCCATACACAGCTGTCACGCTCAGGGCAGCACAGGAGGAAGCCACTCTGCTGTGTGGCACTCCTGTGGCTCACGTTGCTGTTCTTGCCTTCTGGAAAATGGTGGCGCACCAAAGCATCCCAGGGGGCAGATTTGTGGCTCCTAGCATTCTCAGTGGGCCACTCTGCCCTGGGCAGCATTTATATTCAGAATTGCTTGTAATTGAAATCTAAGCTTTAATTACAAAATATTCCCATGTTGCTTAGTTTATTGTAGTTTATAAAATGCAGAACAGACACTGATAGAATGAAATTCTGAATTCTTCTCTGAAATGGGAAAAGCTGCTATTGCGGACCCATTGTTTTGACATGATTAAGGTTTTCTTTGTAATGGTTAGTCAAAAATGTTGTTTTCCACAATGCAGTGTCTTGACTTTGGGTTCTTCAGTAAACTACCTTAACTTTCATTAGCAACATTTATGAGATTTTTTTTGTTATTGTTGTTATTTTTACTTGCAGTAAAATTTCAACCTCTTCTGTAGAACCGACTCCTTTTATGCCAAGTCCAAATGCCAAATCCAAATGCTTGTCTAATAAAATTTTAGATGTGCAGAAACCCAGGCTGTGCCTGTACTCACTGGTCAAAATGATCAATGGTGAGGAAAAGCAAAAATCCCATGAGCTCTTACTCTTTAATAGAGGGAGCTTACATTTTGTTTGAAAAATAGTTTTAACTAAAAGGCGAATGGAAACTGTGGCCTCTAAAGTATCTGTTAATTATAAATAGTTCTCTCTGGGAGATCAATTGCACATTATTTACTTTCTGCTAGAAATAAACCGTGCAGATTTGTTTTCCACTCAGAGAGACAGAACAAAGTAACAGTTTAAAGGTGGAAAATTGAGATTTTTTTTCACAGTTTTTTTTTTGTAATAGGGCTAAATGAAGTCATATTGTTTTTGTTAAAGCAGCACAGGGGTATGCAGTGGGTTGTGAAATAGTGTGGGTGTATTTAAGTAGAGAGTGTTGCAGTGGTGATCTTGTGTTTTCTCTTTTGACCATAGTGGCCTGTGCTGCTTCACATACATTGCTTTAATATTAGCACAAGTTTTAATTCTGTTTTTATGAACACTGCTTCTGAGCTTGGATTTGGTTGCAAGCCATTATATGGCTGGAAAAGGCTCTTTCACTTTCAACCAAAAATTATTCTGCTTTTCCTTCATATATTGCACATTCATGGAAGAAAAATGCAGTTTAATTGTGTTCTGCTCCTGCTGCAGCTATCAGCACAGCAGTGAGGTTGTGTAGATAATTGATTTCTGTTTGTGTTCTAAAGAAAAACCTTGGCCTTCTCTGAGAAATAAACCCCCTTGTTCCCTAATCTGCTTGTGTCATACCATAACTGGAGTTCCTTTGGATTTTACTGCAGGCAGGGGAGTGCGTCTGTATTACATTGGCGGGGAAGTTTTTGCCGAGTGCCTGAGTGATAGCGCGATCTTCGTTCAGAGCCCCAACTGTAATCAAAGATACGGCTGGCATCCTGCAACTGTGTGCAAAATTCCTCCAGGTTAGTGGCCTACCAGAGGCCTCGTGTGCAAATACCCAGTGCACGTGTTCACTTAAAGACGTTTGCTTTCCTTTTTCATAATTCCTTCGTAGATTCGGGCTTCTGTGTAGCAAATGCAAGTGTATTCACTGACTGTATCTCTTCGACTCTTTATAGGATGCAATCTGAAAATCTTTAATAACCAAGAATTTGCTGCTCTTCTGGCTCAATCTGTGAATCAGGGCTTTGAAGCAGTTTATCAGCTTACTAGAATGTGTACCATAAGAATGAGCTTTGTCAAAGGATGGGGGGCTGAATACAGGTAAGAAAAAAACCTCCTTTGTTCTTAAATTTAGAGTTAATAGTTTTTGTTCTTTCACCAGTAAACCATGTCCAGCTTGAAAGCCATACATACACACTTCTTGCTGCTATTCTGGAAATGCTGTCTGCAAATTGAACCCATATTTTCCTTTTTTCACCCCCTCAGCTATGGAACTGCTAAGTTGCAAACTCCATAAACTGATTTTAGTGTTGCATTGAAGCCAATTGTTGAGCAAGGGATGTTGTCAAAGTTCCTTTCCCTTGCTCAGTCCTGCTGGCTTGCATGTTGTGGTGAAATCCACGCCATCGTCTCAGAGTTCCACAGTTTGTGCTGTGAGATTATTTGCTGTGTGTTAGACTTGCAGTCATTCTGGTCTCTGTCCTGTTCTGCATGTAACGCGAGTTCCTTAGGCTGTGGTGCAGGATGGGGTTGGTGGTGCCCAACGGAGACTTGCAGTGCCTCTTGCAGAATGGAATAGCTGGAGAGCATCTAAGGGATGGCAAGTATTTTGGAACTTGCAGTGGAAAAAGCTTTGCAGGACTAAGATGACTGTGTTTATGTAGTAAAACTTCTAAAAACAGTTCTTTGAGTGGAAAGAAATAGCATTCTATCTGCTTTTGAATGGATTCCAATTGTGTTCTCTATTAGCACAAATGAAAAGTGGTAGTTGAGGACAGTGCCTGTTTTTAATGCAGTATGGAAATTCAAGAACAAAAGGAATTGACTTCTAACTGAGCAGTTCTAAGGATTTCATTATTTTGGAGAGCTAGACCTGTGGTTTTAAACAAATATCTTAAACCTCTCTAGAAACTGTCCACTGAAAGAATGAAGTCTGACATGTCAATATCCTAATGCAAGGCATAATGATTTTTTAAAAGCCATATAATTTCTGCAGTTGAATAATGGTGTGTAGGCTCCACTTGGGTTGATTCCTTTATCTTGAAAGCTCTTGAAATACATACATGTAAATAGAAGTGTCAGTATGTGGGGGAGGTTTCTCAGCTAAATGAAGCCAATTTTGTAGTAGTCTAATGAGATGAAACGAGAAATTTGAGTAATGGAATAAATTGGTACCTCTTTGTTAGGAAGAGGTACACAAGAAAAAAATCTGGCTCAGGTTTAAAGAGCTATTGGATTTGGCTCTGAAGGAGTATGTATACACTTAGGCATAATTAAATACAACATTCAAATCTGAGCAGAAGAAAGGCTTAATCAGTCAGATTATATAGAGGCATTTTGAAGTAAGTGCTGGTTTAAAACTGTGAGGAGGCTTTTGTTAAAGTTACTTCTGAGCGGAGTGAATGTTGGTGGTTGGTCTATAAACTGTTTGTAGACCATAGGATTGAAAAAGCTGCAGTGGTAGCACTGCCAAAACAGCACAAAAACTGGTTACTGACTCATACTGAACTAATTTCTTTGCACCTCTCTTTAAGATGATGCTAATAAATTACTGATACACAAAGCTTGCAAATATGCTGCAGTTGGGATTAGAGCAAGAAGAGGTGGCTCCAATGACACAACCTTGAATTTAAATTAATGTGGCCTGACTTGTTGAAATGGATCAGGAAACACTGTAAACCCCATCACTCTTGTTAGAACATCTGTGCTTCATTATTATGTGAAAAAAAAAAAAAAATTGTCATAGAACAGGCTTAGGCAAAGGCAAAGCATTACTTGCATTTTAAGCATATGTGCATAAATGTGCAGGTACGGCAAGGTGATACGTTTTATAGGCTTGGTAGACACAATACCTAACAAAGCTTTTTGTTTTGTTACATGTTGGCCCAAACTGGGGATGGTGGAAGTTCTGATCACCAATGATCAGGTCAAATGTTCATGTTAGCACAGGAACTGTCCAGGTCCAGGATCATCTTCTAAAGAAAGTTCAGCAGAGGTAATTAGTAATCTTTGAACTGGAAATCTTTGGGTTAAGAAGCTGAGTTTTTAGCTTTAAGATAGTTGCTCAGTGACTGTCGCTATTTTACCAGTTTCTACCAGCATGGTGCAAAGGGAGGATTGTTGAACAGAACAAGTTGTAAAATTTTGAGGAATTGTGTTGTGAAACACATTGTAGAAGAGTTGACAGTGGTGGAACAATGAACTTCCTTCTTTGGGAGAGGATTCAAGAGTAAATGGAACTATATTTCATTTCCTGTGGTTTTAGATTTGTTTTTCTGATGTATCACTTGGTTATGGCATAGGCATTTGGGGCTAAGATAACTGTTTTGTAGAGTGCTGAAAGAGCACAGACCCCAGCTGCTGTCTTCTAGAAAATGTGAAACTTTTGAAATCAATCTTCACTATCTTAATCTTTCTGCCTTTTCAGTTCCTCTGTTTATATAAACAGATTTCCTTAAAGCAAAGGGCTGCAGTGCCAACAGTAAAAATGGAGGAGCTCGGTTTGTGTCTGACTAATCTACTGCCTTTGAATCTTTGGATAGCTGGAATTACTACAAAAAAACTGGCTTAGCAACCATAGTCTTGCCAGTCTGGTTAGGGAAAACTCCCATGCCTAGAGAGGGTACAGTGAAACAGGATTTCTCAAGCAGAGTTCGTTTTGTCCAATACTGATTTCTTTACTTTGGAGATGAGAAGGAAGATGTTTGAATAACAGATCTGGGAAACAAAGGTGTATGGGAGAGAGAATAAAGCTTTTACGGTTGTCAGTCCTTCAGCTTTGCTGAAATTTGCTATATGGTGTTTCAATAAGGGTTTCTATTGTGGAAAATTATAGGCAAGTTAGTGTAAAAGACAAGGGAAACCCAATTTCTACTTCAGTTGTTTGTGTGAGGATGTTATAGTACAAAACACATGTAGAAGTGTAAGATTACAGGAAATCAGAGATAAAGTTTGGTGTTCCTTTGAGATACCATCAGTTGACTCAGTATAACCACACACTGTGTTTTGATACAGTGTTTCTGACATCTACCAATTTCCTTGTAAATTTTTCATGTAGTTTACTCCAAAAAGCCAGAGCTTATGATCACCATAGCATTGTGGTGTTGGCCACAATGACAGTGCAGAGCCAAGGGTTTCTATTCCATATTTCTCAGTAATTGTCTACAAAACTCAAATCCAGTTATACATGCAGATCTTTGAAAGGTTGAGATACAGCTGCACACAGGTGTTTGTGGTATGGACAACCTTTACTTATGAATTTCTTTGTAGAAATAAGGCTCTTGGTGTGGCACTTGGAAAAAATACTTGTTATTATTCTCCAGGGTGAAATATTCTTCATGTATTATGGACAAGCATGTAATTATTTATTTGTCTTACATATGTGAAGTGCTTTGCAGTTCTGGGACTTTTTTTTCTGGAAAAAGTTTAGTTACAGTTATGGTAATGGTTACAGACTTTTATCTCTGTGTACTGGATATGGATGGAAACATATTTAATCATATGATGCAGAATTTTGTGGCAGCTGAACCTGCTTTCTGACTGTAGTGGGTTGACTCTGGCTAGATTCCAGGCAGCCACCAAAGTAGCTCTCTCACTCCTGTCCACAGCTGGAGAGAGAGAATAGAGCAAAATGATCATGAGATAATGACCAGGAGAGACCCTCACCAAATACCATTTGGGAAAAACAGGCTTGAATCAGAGTTATTGAATGAATTATTGCAACCAGAGCAAGATAATGAGAAGTAAAATAAGACCTAAAATACCTTCACCCCTTGCCAGCTCTACCTTCTCCCCCAGCTGCAAAGGGAGGTAGGAATGTGTGTCCTCTTCAGGTGTTGTTCCTGCCACTGCTCAGGGACAGAAGTCAGAGTCCTCCCCCTGCTCCAGTGTGGGGTCCCTCCCACAGGAGACAGTTTTACATGAACCTCTCCAGTGTGAGTCCATCCCATGGGCAACAATTCTCCATGATCTGCTGCACTGTGGATCACTCTTCCATGGAGTGCAGTCCTTCAAGGACAGGCTGCTCCAGGATGGGCTCCCCTCTCCACAGGCCTCCCACAGGCTCACAGCCTCTCTCAGGCATCCCCTGCTCTGGCATGGGCTCCTCCAGGGGCTGCAGGTGCATCTCTGCATCCCTGGTGCCCTCCATGGGCTGCAGGGGAATCTCAGCTCTGGCACCTGGAGCAGCTCCTGCCCCTCCTTCTCCACTGCCCTTTGTGTCTGCAGAGTTGTTCCTCTCACTTGTTCTCACCCCTGCTCTTCTGTGCCCACAATTAAACCTGAGCAACAACCTAATTTTTTTCTTAAATCTGTTCTCCAGAGGTATCACCATTCCTAACTGGCCAGCCTTGACCAGCAGCATGTCCATCTTCAGAGCTGCCAGAGGATATCTCTGCCAGACATGAAGGAAGCTTGTGGCAGCTTCTGGCAGAAGTCTCCCCTGCTACCAAAACCTGGTGACACCAACCCCGTGGAGTGACTTCTCCCTATTCTTTGTTTTCTAGGCGGCAGACGGTAACAAGCACTCCTTGCTGGATTGAGCTTCACCTGAACGGGCCTCTACAGTGGCTGGACAAAGTATTGACTCAGATGGGCTCCCCTTCAGTTCGCTGCTCCAGCATGTCCTAAAACTCTCCTCTGTCACCAGTGGGCTAAAACTCGAGTCCAGTCAACAGACTTAATATAACAGCTCGTCTGTCGTAGTATTTGTGTGTGGTCCCCATGAACTGTTTACTATCTAAAAAGGTTTTTTAAAAAGGAAAAAAAAAAAAAGAAAAAGGAAAAAAAAAGAAAAGAAAAAAAGAAAAAACAGCACTTGAGGTCTCATCAGTTAAAGCACCTTGTGGATTCTGTTTCCTATACTCTGATACTAGATGAAAATTTAGTGTATAGAAAAGCCTTCTTCAGAAAGAAGGGACAGTTCTAAAGACTCTTTAATGGTGTTTTTTATTGGGTATATAATTGAGTGTCCTAATGGTTATCAATAACATGAATAGCTAAGTATATATACAGATAATGTATCATGATCTCAAATATCACAGTATTGTGCTGTTCTACATTTTAGTTCCCATAAATAGTAATTTTGGTTTTTTGATTGGGGCAAGTATCTCATGAAATTCCAAGACTTTGCTCCCTTATTCTTTTATATTTTTTAATATAAGCAGGTTTTCAAGTTGTCCTAAACATAAAAAGACTTTCCTTATAGAAAAGCTGAATTTTTTGCTGCGTTCTTAAAGAGAAAGTCCCTCCATTGGAAGGGAAAGAAATGTCTTGAGATTCATCTGTGAAGTCTTAAGATACTTTATATACTTAATGGGGCCTAAAATGAATTCATATTATAAATTCTGAGTGTCCATCACACTAGCAGTCTACTTTTTGATACCCATTTGAGTTGATGCATCTGTTGCCAGCAGTATTGCCAGCAGTGGTGTAATTTGGGACTTTTTTGTACCTTGGATCATTGAAATGAGTGATTTTCTCTCATGGGCTGAGAATTTACCATGGCTTTGGATATTGGATTAAGTGCACAAGATTATTGGCTTACCCCTTATATCTGTAATTTTTTCTTCATTGAATAAGTCTTGCCCCTTATCATGTGTATTTTTTTCATTTTTTCATATGTCACTAAAAATAATGGGGTTTAGTTTTCAAAGCCGTATACCTTGAAAAATTATTTCCCAGGGTAAGCTAGACTTTTTGTTTAGGTTTTAAATAGATGCAGCTTCTTAACATATTTCAGTAACAGAATTTAAATTTCTTATCTGAGTCGCTTTTATAGTTTACTTACACACCAGATCATATGCATTCATTATGTCATAATGGGCCTTGTTATTAAAAGTAGTTGCTTCTGCAAAACCTCTAGGATAGTGGTTGCTGAGGTATGACCAGCAAAGGAGGATTTCCAGGTTCTTCATGACAGTGCATGTTATTGTGAACCCTTGGACACTACAGCTGCACCATATTAAAAATATTCTGAAATATATTCTACAAATAAGTCTGGGTTGGGGATGGGTTGGGAAACTGTATAGAAGGGTTATTCTGACTTGAAAAATACACATCTTACTAACAATCTTGTGATCTAGCTGTCTGTCATTCTTTTGTTATTGTGGCAGTAGCAGGATTGCCTTTGTCTGTTTTTTTTCCATTGTTTCATCAATTACACTAGTTCTGTACTTTGTAAGTACAGCTAGTGATAACTTAGCTTTGAGAACAAAAATGTGGCCAGTGTTACAGCTTTTAATCACTTGACTGAATTGATGATAGTGATGGATATTTTTATGCCATAATGACTAGGGCATAGAAGCAATACCAAAAATCAAGCCTTGAGAAAATGGGCCAGACACCTTTCAAAAATTGGCAAAGCAGTTACCAGTTTGTGCTAGTTTTACCAGTAGACTAATGTATTGGTAGAACTTGTGGACCTAAGAAATAAGCTTCATGCGTGTTGCATTTGCCTAATATGTGAATACACTAATAAAAGTTTTAATTCTCAAAATGGCCGTTTGGTTTTTTTTAATTAATTGCTGCCTATATTTTTTCATCGAAGATCAGGAGTTACCCTTATCCACCCAGTTAAATGACACAAGTGTTCTGCATGTGGTGGGTGGAAAGGTAGTGTTTAGATCCTCATGCCACTTTCCATGCAGCTGTTGTGGAGGTTCTGGATCTGTGTGTGTTTGGTGCTACAGACTCCTACTCCTGATGGAGTTTATTAAATCAGTTGTTTTCTCCCTGCCACAATCAAATTGCATCCTGCTACCTCAGGTGTTTACTTTCACCTGTGAGACAGATAAGATCAACTTGTCTGGATCAGACTTATGTTTTTGAGCAGGTTGCAGCTTGAGTCAGTTGGGTGGCCTAAATCCGTGGTCTCCTTGCTGTGGATTTTTGAATGTGCCTTTCACCTGTGGCAGTGTTAGTCGCTTTCCTTGAACACTGTAGTAACCTTGACTCTGCCTCTTCTCGGGATGGGCACTTCCAAGGAGAGTGCCATTCCCTGCAGACACTGCCTGGATGCAGAGCCTTTCTGGTCTGTGTTGAAGCCACTGTTTTTGACTTCTGCTGGTACCACTGAAATGTTCTCCTGCCATTGCTGTTCCAGCCACAGCTTAGAGGCACAAGGGAGCTTATCTGTGTTTGTAATGTTTACTCATCTGTGTTTCATTTAAGTGCCTTTGGCAGTTCTTGACTAACTTTAACCTACCCCTGTTTCTTAATCCAGTGCCTTTCTGACTTATCCCACTGCTGTTCTGCTCTTCCTCAAAATCATGCAGATGACTGCAGCATTTTAGTGCAGAATGCCTGTGGTACATAAGGAATGTGATGTTTTCCCTCCCCTCTTCTGCCAGTCAAAGTACTGATGTCCAAAATACAAATAAAATGTGATTTTTTTTTTTTCAATGAGGCTATTTCGCAAAATAAAACACCAAGCAAGCAGGGAGTACTCAAGGGGAGATGCTTTCAGTAAAGTGTGGGGAGCCAGCTGCTTACATGTATCACAGAGCTGAAAAAACTGTACAAACTTTGTGTAGTATTGACTTTAATTCCATGAGCCTGGGGTTCTGATCTCTCTTCTCACTAGCCCTGTGTGAGCTTGATTTTCATAGTATTGCAAAGCCAAGTAATCCAGCACCAGGTGGTTAATGTAAACATCCAAACCTAAAAATTATTTTTGAGTTGCATTTTGGCAGCTTGGAGCCACAGAGTTGACTTTTCAAAACCTTTCCTCCAAAGAAAAACTTAATTTCATTTGTAAGTTGTTGCAGGGCTGAGGCTTTGAGAACCATGTGGAGTGCCTGGATTTTTACAGCTTTAAACTGTGAGAATTGGTAGTAGAGTGTCATCATCTCTGCATGTTTCCCCCTTCTTTTTGCACTTGGCTCCTCTCTAGGTGGCAAGATCCCTGCAACAGGCATTCCCTACTCATATTTCAGCATTTTGTGTGGAGTCCTTTGATTTCAGGTGGTGTTACACAAATCTGGAACACCAGGAGAGCTGTGGTGTTCTCGTGTTTTTATTCAGAACATTGTGTTTAACCAGATCTTAACCTCCTTGAGACCAATTGCAGGCAAGAAGAGTAAATAATTTAACTTCAGATGCCATATAAAATTGATAGGGAGAGGTAAAATCTGAATTTGGCTGTCTGGTAGCAAAGGCTGTTGCAGAGGAGCATGTTTTAAGTGCATAATGTAAATATAAATGTCTGCCTTAAGAGGTTCTCTAGTGCTATCAAATTAGTGAGCTAAGATATTTAAGAATAAAAGGTTTAAACTAATAAACACACAGCTAGAAATCACAGCTTATATACTTCATCAGGCTCTTTGTTTCCATGTGTCCAATATTTTTCATGTTGAAGTGGGAGGGTGTGAAATTTGGGGGCTTGATAATCATCTGCAGCTCTGAATAGCTGGCACACTGAACTGTGTTTTGTTTTAGCCTTGAAACTTGTCACACTTCATTGTGGTTACAGTTTTGGGTTTTTTTAGCATTGCAAGCTGAAATTTTACTGCAGCTGGGTATTGAGTTAAAATATTGTGAAATACAGGATTCACTACACTCCGCCCACACAGTGTTTTACTTCAGTATGAAGCACTGTTCTTTTTACCAAAACAAGTTTGGCTAACCTAATTTTGGGGATGCTGAAACTTCAGTGCTAGCTCTGAAGCATTAGTGGTGTACTGTGTTCGTTAAAAAAAATCATAAAAATACTGTCTTTGTTAAAAAATTATAAAAATAGTTTTATAACTAAAAATAGTTATAAAACACACCAGCTGCATTAGCAACTGCTTTTGGAAGGAAGAGAGGAAGTTCCCCGGAGTGAAATCCTGTGATCCCCCTGTCACACCAGCAATTGAAACAGGTTCTGTCCCCACGTGTCTTGATGGAAGTAATGTGCACTGCGCACCAAAGCCTCATATTTTTGTGGTTCAGATGTGCCAGGCCAACGAATCCACACCATCCAGAAAACACGGTTTTCAGTTTTTGTGCCTCTGCCTGGCTAGAGGCAGGGCCCCTCTACGCCTGGTTATCCTTCTTGCCATGGACATATGTCTTGGAGGTTCCTTCAAGGGCATCGGGCATGTCATCATCATCATCATCATCATCATCATACCTGGCAGTTCGGCTATGGGCAACTGGAGCTGCTTTCCTTGTGGTGGAACTTCCTCTCTGAGCCCTGTCTTCCTTCAATTCACACACCCATCAGGCCAGAGCAGCGGTGGATTTTCCATCCCACCTCCTCATGTTCTCTCTGCAATCACACAGGAAGAACCACAGCTCAGCTCGTGGTGTGTACCTTCTCTCTCCATCTGGGGAACGTCTGCGCTGGGTACCAGAGCCTCTGAGCTGTACTGCTGAGATTTGGAGAACGTATTCTTTAATCTCCTCTCTGAGTTTATTGTGATTCTCTTCCATCTTCTAATCTCTGCAGACGTGTTCCCACGTGTTGGGCCATGTGCAGCATCTGCAAAAACTCGGAGCTTCTTTGCCATGTCAGGCACGGTCACATCCCACTTCATTATTGTTAAAGCAGAAGCATATTCATGTGGCCCAAGTCGTACCAGTTTTCGCCACATCATGGATGTACATGGTACCAAGTCTGGATTCCTAGCTGTTATGTCATCTGAGAAGATAATCTCTGCCACTGCCATTTCCCTCAAGTGTTGGATCTCTTGCTCCATGGTCTTCCACTGGGTTTGCTGCATCTGGCTTCTTAGGCCATGAAGGTCCTTCAGGAAAAAGGACTCAGTATTGGCTTCTGATCTTGTGCCAGTTGCTGGCCTTGAGGTTCCTTCCCCTGCGTATTCATCATCCACTGGGCGACAGGAAAGGAAAGGAAAGGAAAGGAAAGGAAAGGAAAGGAAAGGAAAGGAAAGGAAAGGAAAGGAAAGGAAAGGAAAGGAAAGGAAAGGAAAGGAAAGGAAAGGAAAGGAAAGGAAAGGAAAGGAAAGGAAAGGAAAGGAAAGGAAAGGAAAGGAAAGGAAAGGAAAGGAAAGGAAAGGAAAGGAAAGGAAAGGAAAGGAAAGGAAAGGAAAGGAAAGGAAAGGGAAAGGAAGCCTCACCCCCTGCTCCTCCTCTCACTGGGTGCAATTACAAATAAACCTCCAAAACATGCTACTGGAACTAGGACACAGGGTACAAAGAAACCATGAACCATACATATTTCCAACAAACCCTAGTACCTTTGTTAAATTCCTATAAATCATTATCATCACACCCAGCAAAATATCAAGCTGAATCTGTGCCCCTCTATGTGCCAGGGACAATACTGAAGCTATCTGTGGATAGAAAAATTAACTTAGGGACCAGAAAGGAATTAACACCTCAAACAGGCCCAGGGGCCAGAGAAACATCAAGGCCTCCACCCAGAGTCACTATAAACTCAAGCAGCATGGTGGGTACAGAGTGCTTAATTCCAAGACAAAGTAAGTGAAACCAAAATGCAATCAGTTCAGGTTTTTTCTACTTTCTTGAGCTCCGTGTTCAGTGCCAAGATATTTGTCCTGGTTTGGGACAGATTTGGGAGGAAACGTCCCAAAGGGGTCTCCTCTAAAACATGAATTCCAGCAGCCCCTCCACCAACCAGTTTGGAAGAAAAATCTCCTTGGAGAAAAGCTGAAAAAAACCTGTTTGTTTCACAAGCAAAGTACTTAAAAAAATTTAAAAAGACCAAAAAATAGTGAAACCTCTTGTTGCTCTGAAGAGATGGCAAATTCAGGGAGTCCTTCTGTGGGTGTGCCTCAGTCTCTCTGGGGATCAGCCTGGCATCCAGGCTCAGTGTGCAGCTTTTGGAGGGGCCTAGGTGATTGTCCTGGTGTCCCAGACCAGAGGAAAACTGAACATTTCCAGAGGGGGAAAAAACCCCACAGTCCTGGGAAAACTTTTCTTGCCTTTGCTAATAAGGAAAACCAGTGAAAACAGAAAAAAAAAAAAAAATAAAAAAAAAAAAATCTCCTGGTCTGTCTTTTGCTCTGCCCTGCTGCAAGCTCAGAAAGAACTGAACTCTTACCTCTGAGTTTTGAATACAAGCCTCAAGAAAATTCCACCACTCCCTCTGCCTCTCTCTCTCTCTCTTTCTTTTTTTCTGGGCCTAGCTGAAAGCCACAGGGCCATTTCTGGGCACACAGCAGATCAGGTGATAGGGGATACACTGCATCATAAAATCACCCCAGGACACCTGCCAGGGACTTAATTTGCAACTTGTCTGAAGCTTTATCACTACTGAGAAAATACAAATGAAATGTGTTTTTCCTGACCACTTAAGCTCGGCGAGTGAATAACCATCATGAACCATATGAAAGAAGGCCTTTTAAAACACTCTTCAGTCATGTTGGTCCTCTTTTCCATCTCTATTGGGTAAAAAGTTCTCTGAGTAAGGTTGACATCTCTTCTCTTGGGAAAGCAGTGTGTGGAGCAAGGTTCTTGTCCTGCAGTGTCACAGCTACAAGAACTAGAACCAAGGCTTCAAAGCTGAGAGCAGTCTTTGATGTTGTGTTAGCTGTTGTTTCATTAACTGTAATCAGGATTAAATCTACTTGGCTGGCAGAAGAGAAATGAATGGCAATGGATATGTAGAGATGTCAGACCTTGGTGCTCTTGATCCTTCTCTCCCGTGTAGAAGATCTGGTCAGAATGGATTCGATAAAGCCCAGTTGCTTGTCCTGTTTCTTTTGGAATAAGATCCAAAGTGTCTATGGGCATAGACATTGTGGCCCTACGGTTTTCCCAGCAGGGGAAGGTGAAACAAAGCAAGCTTCTGACACTTGATTTTTCTGTTTGCAACAACATTTTTGCTCTATTTGCTTGCCTAAAACTATACTAAGGTATCATAAAGAATTTATGCCTCATGAATTAATTGAGCTTATGAGCAATGTGTACCTGAGGCTGCAAATTCAGTTTGATTTTAAAACTTACTCTGTCTTTAAAGTCTAGTTTGCTTGTCTTTTCATTTTGAAGTGAAATTACAAGAACAGCTGTTGTGCACTTAGAGTGGAGGATTATAAAACACAGGTAGCCAGCAGCTGCAGTTTATCTTTGGGTAAAAAGTTGGATGCTCTCCATGGGTTCATATTTAATCTTGGGGAGGAGTTGTTTAGAAGATGGTCACCTTTGATCAAGGAGTAACTACACAGGGAGACCAGAGCCTCAAACATGCACCCAGTTTCTGAGGAAACTGGAGTAGAGGCAGGTCAAGGTGTAGAGCCAAGTCCTGGACCAGGGAATTACAGACCCTGCCACACACTCAGAACTCTTCAGAGATACCAAACAGTTGGACAGACACACTGGAATTGTCTAGATGCATGAATTGCTTTGAAATTACACCAATGCATATCGAATTTAGAAACATTTCAGAAGACCTGTCTCTTCCATTTGTGTTGCATGTCCTTGGTGGGTGGATCTGCAGAATTCACAAAGTGAAGCTGAGAAAAATATGTGTGAGCTGGTGAGATTCATGTGGGGGTTACTCAGCATGGATTCCCCAGGGCTTTCACACCTGTGTGTTGGTGTATTTCTTTTTCCCCTGTGAGATCACTGGAGGAGTCTGTGGTTAAAAACAAAATGCCTCAGGCAGCAGAGGGGCAGGACTT
This sequence comes from Passer domesticus, assembly GCF_036417665.1. Lineage (NCBI taxonomy): Eukaryota > Metazoa > Chordata > Aves > Passeriformes > Passeridae > Passer > Passer domesticus. Next base: position 1,990,224 of record NC_087512.1, read on the forward strand.
CATCTCAGTGAAGCTCTGGGAAGAATCACACAGATCTTGCTGAAGGAGATTCCTTGCAGCTTCCTTGTGAGCTGCAGGAGGAATTACCCTGCTGGGTAACACCACGTGAAGGACAGTGTGCTGTCACAGGGGGTATTGATTCAGGTACAGGCCCAAGTGAAATTTCTTATGGGCCTCAGCCAAGGTGTCCACCAACAGAATTAGCTGTGCCTGTGCTGTGCTTCCTTGTGGTTGGTGCTAAACTTGGCAAAGGCAGAGGCAGGCTGGGCTGGTCTCCCCTGCAGGCATAAATGGATGAAGATCAGCAAGGTCCACTTGAAGGCTGAATGAATAATCACCACCCAGGCTGCTGCCTAATAGTGGAAAAAGACCTTTGCCTTATGTTTTTGTAAGGGGTGTGATGAATAGCAAAGGGCATCAAGTTTGGTAGAGGAGGTCCTGGAAGGAAAAAAAAAAAATAATTGTAGTGAGGAACAAATGAAAATATCTTTTGGATGAAGATCTGCCAGGCACCTGAGGAGCTCAGCAGCCTGCCAGGACTGTCAGGCAGGGAGGGGGGCTGTGGGTTGGGATGCCTCTGGAGAGTGTCTGCCTCCAGACTGGACATTCCCAACAGGATCCTGCTTTGCACTGGAGATGCATCTCCATCACGGAAGTGTACGTTCATAACCCAGCATCTCTTTTGGTACTTAGGCCTGGAAAGTGATAACATTAACTTAGAAACAGTAATCTCCTTCTAGACAAGTACACTTATCTTTTCTTCTACGGCTTCAGAAGTCTGAGAGTCCAATGGGAAGAAAAACCACAGCAATTAGCAGCGGTGCTGTTAGTACTGATGGGAGGGAAAACGTCTTCATAATGTATGCAGACTTTGAGGTTTGTGCCGTGTATGAAATTAAAACGGGCAAAGAGCCAGGGCTGAGAAATACAAAGGTTTAGTAAAACAGGAAAAGGGGTGGAGCTGGAAAAAAAGAATGAGAGGGTGGCTGGTGCTCAGCTTCAGCAGTGATACCTGGTCACAAAGCTGCCATCCGAACGCTCGTGATACGCATCTGCTTAAAGATCATAAAACTCGTTTTCCTTTTGTTACAGCACTGAAGGAGTTGTTGGAGCACAGAAGCAGGTTTAATGGCAGTGGGGCTGAGAAGCACAATTCCAGTTTTACATCTCCTGTTGCCAGAGCTGAGGCTCAGCATGATCTCTTCTGGAGCAATTTCAGTTCAAGACCAAAGAACCAACAGGACTTGCCCTCTCTCCTGGTGGTTACCTGACCATGAGGATAAGCAGTCTTATAAATAAATAGTAATAAACAGCCCACAACCTCCATGGAAAGAGGTTTGCTGTAATATCTGCATGAATTTTTTATTCTGAAGATGACATTTTTTGCGTTTTCTTTAGTGCTTGGACAGTTTTGGGAGTGTTCAAGTGCTCCTTGGCGAATAGTTCATCTCATCCTGTAGCATGAGAGTGTTTTGTGATGGGGCTTTGGGAGGGAGGGCTTTGTTTTTGAGGAATTCAGAAGAGAGCCCGACTTACTGAAAGTCTGCAAGACTTTTTTGTCTCCTGATTCTGTTCTTAAAACACTTAAATCCAAAGTTAGTGCAGTTTTGCGTGACAGCAGCCACGCTTGTAAAATGTGGAGAAAACACTATGCTCTTCTGAGGCCCTGAGGAAGAACATTAAAGAGGAAATTTTTCAGAATAGTTTTTTGCCAATAGCAGGAAGTCCTATTAAAAAGAGGGAGGGAAAAATAGCTTCAAAGTTTTCTCCTTTAAAACAGGGTGGGGGAAGTGGGAATGGAATTGGCGTGCAAGAAACAGTCTGAATATTTTAATTGTGTTTGGATTGCACTGGGTTGAAACTTGCCTGGCTGATGGACCAAAGCCTTGATGAAGTGAAGCTTGAAGAGACTTAATTTCAAGCATAGGACACTTTGTCATAAGTGTGCATTATATTTTTAGCTTGCTGTGTCAACAGCAACCCTTGCTCTGTGCAGTTTCACTTGGCTGACAAAAGCAGTGTGACAAAGGTGTGCTCTCTCCACTGGAGACCCTGGGAAACAGGTCATCCATCAGCTGAATTATTGATTCTGTGTGATGTCAGAAACTAACTTGGTGCCTCTGGGGAGGCAGTTCTGATCTCTGCACCATCCCAAGGACACAAACTCGAGGCCAGTATTCCCATTTCCCATGTGCATGTTCACACATACCCTCTTGGACCTTACTTCTGATCATCTTGTTGAAATCAAGGGGGTCTAACAGAGGTTTGCTGCAGTAATGCCATAATTATGTGATAATTACCATAATTTGGGTGTTCTCTCTGAGCTCCACCCACTATCATGAGTTTACACAGGTGGAGCCTTGGGAGTCAAAACCCTTGAGCTCACTGAAAAGATGACTTTAGAATTTTGGGATCTTTTTGTACCCAGAGCTTCCCCCAGGCATGCACCGAGGGCTGAGATGCTTGTGTGAGCAGAAAGAATGATTTATCCTGACTTTGGGATGATGAGCAGAGCTTTGGGAAGTTGTATCCCAGGCATGGGATAAGGAGAGATTCCCTGAGTCTGCCCCCAGTCCCTGGGTCTGGTGCTGTCAAAAGATCAGGGCAGGTTTAGAATAATTAATATTAATTAGCACTGCAGCAGGTGGCACTGGCCGTACCAATTGCTAATGATGGGCCTCTTGTGTCTGACTGTGAGTCTAACAAAAAATAAAGGCAGATTAATTTCTGGCTGTGGCCTAACGAGCTCCAGTGCCCTTGCAGAGTGTGCTGCTAGCCTAAATTTGCCATGACCCTGTCAAAATCCAGCTCCGTGGGTGAGCCAGCTTTTGAAAAGCGTTTATATTTCTTTGATATTAGGCCAAATCATTGAAAGTCATCTAATTAAGGAAAAAGTCATCTCGCTAAGGAAGTGATTAAAAACCATGGAGGAGCAAGGGAGTAATTTGTGGACTTCTTCCCATGGCATGGGGTGTTTTAGTGACAGATCCAGTTCAACCCAAAATCCATGTATAGGATGCTAACACTGGTGTACCTGCATCCATGGAGCTCTGTTTGTAAGATTTTTTCCTCAGCTGTGGTTGAGCCACTTCTGAAACTGATGATTTCCAGGATGTGCCTTTTGAGGTGTACAGCAGATGTGCCCCCCCCCCCATTTTAGATTCTCTACTGCCCTGTGCTCTGGCTGGCTTTGGTGCAACCTTGCCTTTCACTGAGTAGTATGGGATTTTTTAAAATTTTGTATTCTTGTTATCCATGTGGTCAAGAAAATGTCAACTCTGTGACAAGCCAGGTTGCTTAGAGCCTCCTCGCTCCAGAAAAGAACTGATTGAGTGTGCAGATTAAAAAGGAATTAAACAGTCATACTGAACAAGATTAATACCATAATTTCAGAAGTTCAGAAAAAGAAATCTCTTTTCTCAGCCTCACTCCCTTAAAAGGTTCTTGTAGGGGTTGCTTCATCCAGAAGAGGCATCAGATCCTCTCCACGAGGGCATCAAAGCCCCACAGCCACGGCAGGGAAAGTGATCTGCTGGACGTTTGTGTGGAGGAGTGCCAGGGGAGATGGGAAGCAGGTAAGAGCAGTCACTGGGTGGTGTTTTATGTCCTTGTGTTGCTGGAGTCCTCAGGTTCTTCTCACCCATGTCAGCCCTCTGTGCTTACACACAAGGTTGAACTCCCGGGGAGTTTCTCTGTTGCCATCACCCCAGGATGCATCTGCAGCAGCAATTTAACCCACGTCTTCCTGCCTCCCAGCCTCAGGCTGGCTTCACGAAGCCACAGCATTTTTCTGACAGGGTACCACCGTTGGCAGCCCATAGCTCTGAGTCATGGAAACTCTGAGGTGAATTTTGAATGGCTGCGGGGTTGTTTTGCTTCGTGTCCCTGTTCCTTTGGCTTGTGGAGCTGGTTTGGTTTGAGCCCAGTGAGACCCACCAGGATGTCTCTTGTCTTTGGTTAATGGGACAGTGGTGGAGATGTTGTGAATGTAACTCAAGAGGGGGATTGGCTTTCTGACCACCTGAAATGGCAAAGTGTCTTCTTCAAAGAGGCAAAATAATGATAAGCAGGTGTTGATGTTCATGAAACTGGTTGTACAGCAGTTGACTGCCTGTTTTTGTTCCAGGTAGTCTCGGAATTTGCAGAGGTGGCACCACTACAAGCTGCCTTGCTGGGAGGGTAAAGCTGCCTTGCACAAGGACCTTCACTGACCTTGGTTCCTTGTGTAAGAGAGGCTCATCTGATCTTGGTCATTAACCCAGCACGTGCTTCCAGAGAGATCCAACAAACAATCCGTGCACTCCTCACCTCTCTGAGAAGGAGGGTGAGGATGGACAGTGACACAGCAGGGTGTTAAACATAACCTGGTGGTTGTAACAGTGGAGAAGTTTGGGGCGACCAAAGCAAATTCTCACGCTGGCTCTCGTGTTGCGTTGAGAATAACTCACTTCTTGGAAAATTGTTACTCTTAAAAAAAAATAACGAGGGTAACTTTGTTGATTAAAATGTTTTAAGAAATTTAAAAAACAATAAAGTTTTTTCAGTTTACACAAGAGAAACAAACAAATTTTGTTATATTTGGATTAAAAAAAGGGTGGGGGGAAGCACCAAGCACTTTTGACAAGAGTTGAAATATTACATGCGGAAGTGTTGATTATGTGGGAGTGCTGAATAAAAGCAAAGCATACAATTTGGTCCCTTGGCCATCATTCCAGACAGGCAGCCTCCCTGAGTTGATGTCACCCCATGTGTCTCCAGCTATTTCAAAATTAAATTTTTCTGACAAACCTGCTGCTGAATATTTCTCTCTTTGAATCTTCCTTTCCCATAGCATATAGAAACAATCTCTTTCCACATAGGGTGGGCATTCAGTTCTGAAATTCCTGCAGCTGGAATGCAGAAATGCATTCCCAAAACTGCTGTATGAATTCAGGCAGCTTCTAAACACCCTGTCCCTACCTCCTAATAACAGGACTGTCTTGTCCTCCAAAAATTGTCTGTGCTATGCTGTTCTTTAGCTCTCCAACCTCATTCTTTTACCACTTGGGGAAGCAATCTTTTGATCTGTGTCTTTGACAGGTGACAGCTTTCCCCCTCAAAATGGTTTGTCTAAAACCTCAGGTCTCACCAAGCCTAGGACAACTAGAGTTTGGGGGAAAAAAGCCACAAAACCATGATTTTAAGATGTCCTACAGTGACTGCATTTAAGTTGGTGCAACCTCAGGAAGGTGCCAACATCTGACTGGAATCATGTATTTCTGTGAGGATGGAGTTTGTTAGAGCATCCTGTGACTCTCCAGCAAGGCACTTGGCTTCCTCCTGGGCATGTTTTCCCCTCTGCTGACCCTGGTGCTGCAGCTGGCATCCCAGCCAGCCCCGTGGTCAGATGGTGTCTGCTGCTCGTGGACACAAATCCTTTGTTCCTCATTGAGGTTCCACCTGTGAGCTCTGCTCCAGGTGTTCCCAGCTGTGCTCTCTCTACTCTCCTGCCAGACTTTCCCACAACAGCCTGGTCACAGCTGGGTGGTTGGGAATGAAAGGCTGGTTCTCCCTGGGCTAGTGTCAGCCAACACCACCTTTTCTGGTCAGAGTAGCTCATACAGGCAACTTCAGTAGCCTTGGCATGGCCCTGGTAGACATGGAAATTTCACATTCATGCCCTAAAGCTCTGGGCTGTTTTAAAAGGCATTTCATGCAAAGCTTTCTGGTCTGTCAACCACAGTTTGCTATATCAAAAACTATTGCCTTTTCCTCTGTCAGGCAGTCCTGATTTCCCTGTGGGTTTGGGGTAAAGACAACAGGATTTCCTTGTCTCAGCAGCTCCCCTCTTGCTTGTCCTTCAGTGCTCTAGGAGATGAACTGAGTGGAGTTTTGCTATTTTCCCCGCCAGGTAGGGGATTATTCTGAAATTACTTCAAAGGCATGTGATGTGTGGTTAGCCCAATGCAAATAAACCCAGCCTGCTTATTTCCCATGTGATCAGCAAAGGTGGATGCCTCTGCTTTTGAGCAGGTTCATGACCAGGGTCTTTCTGAGATGTTTTGGATTGTGTGGCTGAACTTTCCTGGAATCTCTAAGGGACAAAGAGTGATAGGACCTGAGAGAATGGCTGGGGTTTTGTCTGGACAGGTTTAGGCTGGATATCAGGGCAAGGCTCTTCCCCAGAGGGTGCTGGCCCTGCCCAGGCTCCCCAGGGAATGGGCACAGCCCCGAGGCTGCCAGAGCTCCAGGAGCCTCTGGACACCCTGCCAGGGATGCCAGGGTGGGGTTGTTGGGGGGCTGTGCAGGGCAGGAGCTGGGCTGGGTGATCCTGGGGGGTCCCTGCCAGCTCAGGGTGTTCTGTGGTTTCTGAGCTTTGCTATTGTTTTGTGCAGCTCTGAAGAAGTCACAAGGATGAATCTGGCCAGTGAAGCAGTTTGGAACCAGAGTCAATGTCTGTCCCTGTGTGCAGGGAGGGTCAGAGCAGGGCTCAGGCTCTGCTCTGGGGGTCAGCAATGGCACCAGAGGAATGGGCAGGAACTGATGCCTGGGGAGTTCCACCTGAACACAGAATCACAGAATAATGAGGCTGGAAGAGACCTCTAAGATCATCAAGTCCAACCTATGCCCTAACATCTCAACTAGACCATAGCACCAAGTGCCATGTCCAGTCTTTTTTTAAACACATCCAGAGATGGTGATTCCACCACCTCCCTGGGAAGAGAATTCCAGGACTTTATTATCCTTTCAGTGAAAATTTTTTTCCTAATATCTAACCTATACCTTCCCTGATGCAGCTGAGGCTGTGTCCTCTGGCTCTGTCAGTGCTGCCCGGTGGAAGAGACCGACCCCACCTGACTACAACCCCCCTTCAGGAAGTTGTAGAGAGCAATAAGGTCACCTCTGAGCCTCCTCTTCTCCAGGCTAAACAACCCCAGTTCCTTCAAACATTCCTCACAGGGCTTGTGTTCCAAGCCCTCACCAGCCTTGCTGCCTTCCTCCACTCAAGCATCTCAATATTCTTCCTAAACTGAGGAACTTCTGCCCTGGCCAGTGACCAGGCACTCTGCAGGCTGCCCAGAGAGGGTGTGGAATTTCCCTTATTGGGAATATTCCAGAACCATCAGGATGCAATCCCATGCCCTGTGCTCTGGGTTGGCCCTGTTGGAGAAAGGAGGTGGGACCAGCACCCACTGTGGTCCTTTGCAGACTGACCCATTCTGGCATTCTGTGATTTATATTGCCCTCTTTGTGCCTGCTAAAGGCTGATGTCACTGAAATCTCTGTGGGATAATCCCTGACCTCCTGAGCCAGAGATTTGCCCACTTGCTTCATCCTGAGTCTCAGAGTTTCTACCTCACAGCTGGGATGTCCTCCTGGGATGTTTGCTAGCTCCTCTTCCCCTGTAGTACCAGAGGTCTGAGGTAAGGACAGGGGGCCCCCAGAAGTGACTTTCCCCTCTTCCTTTTAAAACTTCTGAGTATTTTGGGACTCCCAGTAGAGCCAGCAGCTTGTTTTACCCCCTGGCTCTTTTAGGATCTCCTGTCCTGGTTGTGGCTTGGGAATCTGTGTCCTTCACTTCTCTTCTTGGGCTGTCAGGGGGGGATGGAGGAAACCAGACTGCTCATGGCTGACACAGCCCAGCTCTTAGGGAAGGAGCATTCCTTCAGAGGCTTCCCTCTAAGCCTGTGTCTAACTCACCCTAGAGGTTGATCCTGCCATTTTCCACACCTTCTTCTCCAAGCAGAGTCCCCTCACTGAGGAGCTGAGGGCTGGCCCTGTGCCCTTGGAATTAGTGACATTAGTGGGAATTGATGGGATTAGGTGGGGATAGGATCAACCACTGGTGAAAAGCAGCTGTGAAAAAAAAAAATCACTGGTTGGTGTTCCCACCTGCGTGTGTGGAGTGCTGGAGATGGGTTTCTGTACCTGCAAGGAAAATCAAAGAGGTGTGATGGACCTTCATCTGCCCGTGCACTGAGCTGTGGGTGCTGGCCCTGCAGAAGACACCTCACCCTTTCCATGACTCCAGAGTGTGCTGGGGTGGTTCCAGGAGGATACAGAGCAAACCCTGCTCAGCCCATGAATAAATCTATAAAAACATTGAAAATAACGTCAATTTTAACACTTAATAGGATAGAAGGAAAATGGGGTTTTTTACACTGAGGGTGGGCAGGCCCTGGCCCAGGGTGCCCAGAGCAGCTGTGGCTGCCCCTGGATCCCTGGAAGTGCCCAAGGCCAGGCTGGATGGGGCTTGGAGCAGCCTGGGACAGTGGAAGGTGTCCCTGCCCTTGGCAGGGGATGGGTTTGGAAGAGCTTTAAGGTCCCTTCCAGCCCAAAACATTCTGATTTTGTGTGGTCATTCAGCTAAATGGTAATGGAGGGAAAAGAAGAAAAAAGGAAATAGTGAAAATTCTTCTGAATTATGCAGTACCAATGGTCACTGCATGCACTAGGAACTTTTGGGAATTATGCACACACACAAAAAAAAACCTGTAGAAAAGGGATCTGGGTCATGTTTGGTTTTTCTATTCTGATCATAGCCAACTGTTCTTGGAATTGAAATCACATTTTATGGGGAGAAAAATCTGTGGTAGCCCCAAGCCATGAAAATTCAGATTTAATTTTATTTTTTAAGAAAAGAAAGCACACAGCAAAAGTTGAAATGAAAAAGCTAATGAAACCCATATCCCACTGAGCACTTGCGCTGAAACTTTATAAACATGAAAGAAAATATTCTTAAGTAAGCTAATGCTCCTCGAATAAGGAGGACTTTCTGTGATCCACTCTGGTAGGGTTTGAACCATGCTGTATTTCAGGCAGTAGGGAAAATAATGAGATTTTTATGTCAAATAATATTTTTAATATATTTTACTTAAAGTAATTGATTCCAGACTGATTTCCGAGTCGCCACATCTGTTTTATAATATGCATGATTTTTATACTAGGATGTATAGCTGTATAGAGGTAGCTGTAAGGATCCAGATTCCAAAATTTTTAGGTTTTTGGGTTGTTTATTTTTTTGCACAGATAAATGTTAATCTAACAGGCAAGGCCTTCATTTCAAGAGGAAGGGTAAATATGTGAAGACTTCCCAGGAATTTAATAAACAACAAACCAAACAAAAAGGATGAAACCTCAACATGCAGATGGGCATTATCAATGTAAAGTTGTGGATGGGGGAAGCCATCAAAAATTGGATAAGTGCTAGTTGGGAGAAATAATATTTAGAATTCCTGTCAGCTGGGACGAAGTTGTGCGTCTGAGCTCCCCGTGGCCTTGAGAAGCTGCAGAGAGACATACGTGTGGCAGAGAGCATCAAAACAGCTCTGACGGCGGGGAAAGTAAATTAAAGGAACAGGTTTGATCATAAACCTCCTGGAAAATGTGGGGATATTAAAGCCGGCTGGATAATTAGCATAATTACATCATGGCGAATGCAAAGGAGATCATCTTAAGGGATATTGTGCTGTGGGAGCTCGGCTCCGACTGGTAGTGCATGTTGAACGACAGACTAATAGACTGCTCCAGGGAACAGAGCAGTAAAATCTTGTTATGAATTTGTTTATCAAGAATGCAGGGATAGGGAGGAACAGCGGTGGCAGTTAGTTGGCTGAATTATTGCTTTTTTAACCTTGCTTTCTGCCGATAGTCTTTTGTCAACACCTGGGCATCCTATTTACTTTAGGGGCAGGGGGAAGAGCAGGAGCTGGCAGAGAGCCCTGGGGCCACGAGCACGCTGAGCACCTGCAAGGCAGGAGACACTTTTTGTGGCTGTTTCTGTCTCTCCATCTCTCCTGCTGCCTTTGCCACGCTCTGCTTCTGGCTCTGCTGGTGCTGCAGGAACTGGATCTGGCTCCTGCACCAGTGTTGATTTGTTTTCATAGAATCACAGAGATATTTGGGTTGGAGGTGGGGGGGAAGTTAAAATTTCATCCAGTGCCACCCCCTGCCATGGGCAGGGACAGCTTCCACTGTCCCAGGTTGCTCCAAGCCCTGTCCAACCTGGCCTTGGGCACTTCCAGGGATCCAGGGACAGCCACAGCTGCTCTGGGCACCCTGGGCCAGTTCCTCTTTTCATGAAAGTGGGAAGAGGAGTGCTTCACAACTTACAGATGATCAAAATCTACTGGGAAAATTTAAGATGCTTTCTTCAATGTCCTGTTTTCCTTCTCTGTGGGTTTTCTGAGTAACTTGAGAGTGTCCCCTGTGGGGTTTTGATTAGGCATAATTGTGTCTGTGCTGTTGTCAGTCCAGGCTCTCCCCTTCCATGGCATCTTGAACCCACTCACCAATTTAGCTCATACTTAACAGAGGATTCATCTTGTCCAATCTTCCAGGCCCACCTCAAGGAAGATCTATACCTCCTACCCTGCCCCAATGTGAGCTTGGTGTTTCTCTTCTGTTTGGTCTGCCACTGCTGAGCCAGGAACTGGGGGCTCAGCCTGTGCTCAGTGGGAAAACTCTCCCTGTGGCTTCTCCAGCTGTGGAAGGGCTTGAAATGCAATGGAAGATCTGGGAATAAATCACCAGGGGTGGATGCTTGGAGGGATAACAATGCATTAGCCTGGGGGGTTGTGGGTGACACTTCATATCCCACTGCAGCTAACACCAAGCATTGTGGCAGTGCCCTGGGCCTCAGCAGGATCAGGCTGGTCAGCTCCTCCATCAGACTGCTGGGGTTTTTCTGCACAAGCATGCTCTGTCTGAATTTCAGTGCTGGGATCATACTCCGGGCTTTTGGTGCTGCTGCTGTGGCGTGAAAAGTACTGATTTACACCTTTTAAACTGGCTACTGCTTTCTACAGGAGTGGAAAAACAATTCCAAAATCCTTTGCAAGTGCCGAAGTTCCAAGCAATCTTTGCAATTCTGCTTCACTCTGGTGAGGCCCCATCTGGAGTTCTGCATCCAGCTCTGGGGGCCTCAGAAAGCTCTGGAGCTGCTGCATCAATCCCTGAGGAGACCATGGAGATGCTGCAAGGGCTGACCACCTCTGCTGTGGAGACAGGCTGGGAGAGCTGGGGGTGTTCTCCTGGAGAAGGGTCTGGGGACACCTTACTGCAGACTTTCAGTACCAAATGGGGTTTTGGAAGAATCTCGGACGCAGACTTTTTTAGCAGGGCCTGATGTGACAGAGCAAGGGGTGATGTCTGTAAACTGGAGGAGTGTCAGTTCAGGGTAGATGTAAGGAAAAAGTTTTTTAATGGTGAGAGTGCTGAGGCCCTGGCCCAGGGTGCCCAGAGCAGCTGTGGCTGCCCCTGGATCCCTGGCAGTGCCCAAGGCCAGGCTGGATGAGGTTGGAGCAGCCTGGGACAGTGGAAGGTGTCCCTGCATGGCAGGGGGTGGGACTGGATGAGCTTTAAGGTCCCTTCCAACCCAAACCATTCTTGGATTCTATTTCTTGATTCTAAGTCATGTGGCATGCTGAGAAGAAGATGCACTTGTGATATCAGATGGGACCAGTTCTGGTGTGGGAAGCTTCTTGCTGCTGAGTGGTAAATTAAGATGTGCATTTCTTTTCTTTCTCTGCCAGCAGCTCCACTTCCAGTGCATTTAGCACGAGAAGACCTTCCAAACACTCTGGTTCCCTGCTGAACATGAATCCTGCCCTGTGTTTTCTTTGGCATCTTTGCTGGAGGCTGCCAAGTCCTGAAAAAAAAACACTTGTGCAGGAAACCTTGTGGTGCTGGTGTAATGCCAAGGTGGGTGCTAGTGCTGAATCCTGGCACTGCCTAAAGCCTTCCCTGCCCTGGGGTGGGTTTGCACGGGAGATGCTGGGTGTGGGGAGCAATAAATAATAAATGATGCTGCTCCCCCGGGTGGGATGAGATCCAGACTGCAGACTTAAGAGAGCAGAACAAGACCTAACAGCCAATTGTTGAGTCTTGGCAGCCTTCTGTGGTGTCCACAACCAGCTTGTTCCTGGGAAAACATCAGGGATATTTCCATGTCTCCAGGCTCCCGTGGCTTTGCCCGTGTGACCAAAGGCCAGGTAATCGGCTGCCCGCGGGCAAGGTGGTTAAACCCAGGGAAAATGCACTCGGATTTCGCAGCTTTTAGCTGAATACAACGAAATATCCACCCGATGGCAGCAGAGAACGGGGAATGAGAGAGCCCGGGCTGGGTGTGCTGTCACCAGCCCCGCTGGCTGCTCCGCTCCAGCGGGGAGTTCCCAAAACCTGGAGCGTGCTTTGTAATGCAGCCTTTCTATGGGGACAGCCCGTGTCCCCTGTCCCTGGGAGAGGTCAGCCACATCATCTCTGTGCCCTCCTGGAGAGGAAAAGGCCCTGTGGGGTTCAGGCACCGCTTTTGGGGGCGGCAGGGCACGATGAGCATCACCACCTGGCGTGCTTGGAGGGCGGATTCTGCCCAGCAGCAGCATCTCCAAAATCCACAAGCAGAGGCTGTGGTGGCACAGCTGCGGGCTGGGTGACCACGGTGGCCCCTGACAGTGGTGACAGTGTCCCTTCATCACGTCCCCAGGGATCCTGGTGGTGGCTGTCGGTGCCAGGGGGAGCTGGAGAATGGGATGTGGATGGAGCAGCAGGGAATTTGGGAGCTTCCCATGAGGTGTTCAGGCCAAAGAGCCCTCAAAGCAAAACTGGGGAGGTGTTTTAGAGGGGGCAGAAGAACTGAAAAGCAGGACAAGGGTTGGTGCTAAAGCATGTTTTGGGGAAAGGGGTGAGATCAGTGAGCACACCTTGGGACAGGCGCCTTACTGCAGAGCACAAATGGCTTTTTCTGGCCATGCCACCAGCATCCTTCCAGGATTTTCTGGAACAAACAGAATGTGGGTCCTCCCACGTGCCACAAAGTCATGGCAGCCATCTGTGGCACATTGCTCTGAAGATAACTTTTTTTTTTCTCTTAACTTTAACTCCTGTTGAGAAATAATCCTAATCCTGTGATTATTAACTTCTGTTCTGACAAACTGGGTTGTGGGACAGGGACTTAAGAAAAGTTTTAGGGAATGTCTCAAAGGAACACTTTTTAGGCAAAATAACTTCTTGTGTTTGAAATATTCTCCATTTTTAATTAGATTCTGTTGGGGAAAAATATTCTTTTAAGTGCTCTATTTGAAAAAAAGTGCAAAGTCTCTGCTGCATCTTCCCTCCCCAAACCTTGCTAGGATGTTCCCACCATTGCCATCAGCTCAGGTCACCAGCCAGGACCTGAGCTGGAGAGGAGAGAGGATCATCTGCTGCCATAAAAACGTGGTGCTGCTTCATTCCAAAGCTGGTTTTGTTTCCAAAACCAGCCCGGGAGTGGAAGCTTGTTGTAATCCCAAAGGTAAATCCTATGCCTATCCCTAATGCCTAGGCTTTTGTTTTGATGTGTTTCAAGGGACAAAAGGGAAAAAAAAACCCAAGGAACAAACCCCAAGGTAACCTTTGGAAAACTATTTATTGGAAACTACTAGGAAAAATTTCTTCATGGAAAGGGTTGTCCATCCCTGGCACAGCTGCCCAGGACAGAGGTGGAGTCCCCATTCCTGGAAGGATTTAAAAGCCATGTGGATGTGGCACTTGGGGACGTGGGTCAGTGTTGGGCTGGGCAGTGCTGGGGGAATGCTTGGATTTGATGATCCTGGAGGGCTTTTCCTGAATAATTCTGTGATTCTGTGCTGGCAGAGTGACACAGATGTTGCATGAACCTGAAAAAACAAACACAGAATGTCACTGCTGCTGTTGTTACCTTTGAGGAGCTGGCTGGTCTCTGTGTGATTACTGGCCCATTGGTGAGAATAATTGGAAAATAGTATTTATATCCACATGACCTTGCAGTGACCAAGTAATCAGAGCAACAGCACGTCATTGATTTGTCAGGTGAAGAGCAGTTGGGAACAGGCAGTGAGGAGAGGGAGGGCAGCCTTGTTTGAAGACCAAGGGAAGCTGAACAAGTTGATTTCAAAGATCATCTCATTCTGCATTCAAAGCAAACCTTTAGCTAGTAATATTAAATGCTAACAAAAGAGACTCTGGTCAGTTGTGGGTAATAAACTATTAATTGGAGCTTTGTCAGAAACGACTCTTGACCTTTGAGACAAGACAATAAGCAATTGGGGGTCCTTTGTTTCCATGCTCTGGACTCCAGCAGTGTCAAATGTTGGATACAGGTGAGTTATGCTGTTCTTCCCCCTTGGGAAAGGTGATGCCCGGTAATTTGAGGATATTCAGCAACTTAGAAACTAATTAGTTTAAAATTAAATTTTCCACTCTGCCAGGCCAAGCACAATGAGACAAGGCCTTAAGACACAAGAGAGCACTTTAGAAAGGAGTAAAGGGTGACTGGGCACATGGAAGATCCCAGCATGCCTTTCAGGCACATCCAACCACCCTAATTAGGTGGAACACAAAAGTGTGCCCCAGCTCCTGCAGACCTGAGCTGCTGCCAGTGCCTGTGGGATCCCGGAGCCCTGAAAGCTGCCAGGGATTGGGGAGGTCCCCCTGATGTCCCCAAATCCTCCCCATGCCCCACTTTAACATGGGATGGTCTTGGCCCACCTGTACCTTCAGTTTGTTCTCACTCTCCTCCCTTGTGCTGTGTGCACCAAACTGGAAGGATAAAATAAGCTCAGCTGCCCAGATGAAGACCATAAAAAGAAAATATTGCGGGCAGAAAAGATGGGCTTTCAAGGCACCTCTGTACCTGTTACACCCCACTGCTGATCTAGCTGAAATCTGAAGGGTGGAGACCCAAATCCCATCTCTTCCCTCACACTTGGATTTCCTTCTTTGTTCCTCTTGCCCTCAAAGCCCCACTTGGGTTAAAACTAATGCTCCCCATTCCCAAGGTCCTGGTACAGCCCCATATTTCTGGCAGGGTGTTTGTGGGCTCCTTCCCACCCCAAGGTCATTCCAGGGCTGAGGACAGCTGCTCACCACAGGGGCCAGGGCCACGTTTTCCCTTCCTGGCCAAACACTGTGGGGTGTGCTCGGTGTGCCCAGCTGGACACAAAGCTGTCTGTGATGGGAAGGTGAGCTTTCCTCACGGGATGTGCTTCACTCTCTGGAACCTGTCCGCTGCACCAAAACTCTGCAAGTATTTTTAGGATTGGGCTCTAGTGGAGTAAAGGCTGCTAGGCAGGAATCTCCTTGTGAGTGTCATCAGGGTATAATTAATTTGGGTTGCTACGGGAAGGTGTTTTTTTAAAAACAAAACGCAACAAAGCAAAACAAAACAAAACAAAAAAACCCAAAAAAAACAAACAACAAAAAAAACAAGACCCAAAAAAACCAACAAAAAGGTACAAGCAAAAAGACCCCCCCCTCCACAAAACCACAACCAAACAAACAAAAAACCAAACCAAACCAAACCAAACCAAAACAAAAACAAAACAAAAAACAAACAAAAAAACCCCAAAAAACTAAACCAAACCAAAACAAACAAAAAACCAACCAAACAAAAAATAAAAACAAACCAAAACCACCACCAAAAACCAAAACAAAAGACAAAACCCAAACCAACAGAAAATTAATCAAAGCAGGAAGATCTTTCTGAATGTCCTCAAGCTACTTTTTGGAATGCAAGCAAACCCCAGGAAGGGTTATGTAAATAATGCTAAAAGCTGTTCCCCAAGCCCCCAGAAGCCCCAAGCCCCTACTCCAAGCCAGCCCTGCACCATCATCCTCTGATCTTGTGGTTAACATCACTGAATGCTGGAGAAGCTGTAATTGTTCATAAGCAAAGTAGCACTTCCCAAAGTACAGTATTTGTTTAATGGATCGTTAAACCAATATAAATAATGCTGAAGCAAGCATGGAGGCAATGAGGATTTAAACGTAATTACACAGGGAAACTTGCAGTGTGACTGTCCGCTCTCACAGGCTGTGGTGGGGAAGAGAGGGGACTAAACCAAGCTCAAGAGAGGTTTAACCTCCAAAACACCCTTTTAGGTTTTTGCATTTCCTTTCCTCTTAAAGAGAAAATTCTGGGGACGGGCTCTGACCTTTTTACCTTGTTCCTGGAATGATTTCCTCTCTAATGATTTCATCAAGATCAGTGAAATTAAATTAAAAAGGGAAAAAAAAGATCATTGCTTCTACAGCTGTGGGATTTGTTGGCAGTGAAATGAATGAAAAAAACATGCCATTTCTGGAGAAGATTTTGGAGTTGTCCTAGTGTATCTGACACCCATAGATTCAACTTCCAGAGGGAGAACTCAGTGACCATTTTAGCTGACCTGCCAGAGAATTTGCAGAGAATTTGCTGCAGTTTTGAGTTGTTCAGGTATGTAGTTTGGTAACTCACTGCAGGGCTTCTTGGTCTGCAGCTAATTTATCTTTTCTCTCTCTTTTTTTTTTTTTTTTTTTTTTTTTTTTTGAGAAAGAAGATTTCAAAATTTCAGCTGGAGGAAAACAGTGTGGTTGGGCTGAAACCTCACATATACACTGGTCATCTCCCATCACCCTGACCTTTACTGCATGGGGAGACAATTCAGTGCTCTGAAAATGCTAGTTATCAGCCCTAGTGCAGCCTCACTGCCTGGTGCAGACATACAATCAATGGAAGTTTGTTATTCTGTTCATTATTACTTAAGCTAACGTAAACACGTTTGCCAATAATCAAAAGCATTGCACAGGAGAGCATCGTTGCACCAATGAATTCCATGCTCTGTATACAGCATGGAGGAGCACTTGGGGGCTCCCAATATCTAAAACCAAACTCTAATCTGAGCAGTGGAACACACAGCATCTTCAGGTCCTCATCTCCAGGACCATGAGTTTTAAGATAAACTGTTGGGAGCCCCTTGCAGAGGAAGGGCTTATTCAGTCATAGAACGCTCATAGAATGGTTTGGATTGGAAGAAACTTTAATTATCATCTCATTCCAGCCCTTCTGCCATTGTTGGGGTGGTCACCCACTAAATCAGGTTGCTCAGGGCCCCATCCAGCCAGTCCTTAAATGCCTGCTGGGTGCACTATGAGGACATGAGTTCTTCATGGGCCTCTGCTCCAGGCATCCCATGCATTGGAAATAAGTTAATATTTCTCTTTTTGCATCAAGAGCTGAGTTCTGGGCTCTCTGCTGCATCTTCATATCTAAGAGCTCTGGATTTTATCCCTCCTGTGCTTCTGGATGCCTGTGGGTCAATGTGATGTGTGCATCCCATGGAGGGATGCAGCTCTTGCTCAAAGCCCTGCCATGCTATAAACAACATTTATGAAACCCTGACCTGCCTAATGTACCCAGACCACTAAGCTCTATTGCTTTTTTGGGCATCCAGAGGGATCTACCAACCTCCCCTGTAGATCCTCACTCCTCCCCACCCTAATCCCAGCTCTGGAGCTCAGCGCTGTTTTTTTCTGGAGCCCAGGGGATGCAATCGGAGCAGGCTGTGACACCCAGGGGTGCCCGGCGTGTGGGATTTCCCCGTCTTTCCGTGGGAAGTGAGAGGTGACAGCTCTCCCACCTCCCTGGACCTGGAGAGGGCAGCAGAGAAAAGCGGAGCGTCCTTGGCTGCGAGCGCCTGGATGGAGCAGGAGCAGCTGCGTTGCAGTATCCAAACACACTTCTCTGTGAGGAGGGTAATTTAGAGCAATTACACCGATTATTATTGCTTTTCTAATTAGTGCTTTTCCTACAGAATTAGCTGAGTGTTTATTAGGAGCCGCTTGTTGCCAATAGCTTAACTGCTTCAGTACCAGTTTTTATCAAACATTAGAGTGGCTTAATTTTATTATGATTTTTTTCCCCCCTCCTCCCTCTGTGTGTAACTGGTTTTGTTATCTGGTTTCACATAAAAGCCCCAATTAAATATTCATTTTGCTTTGTTACATATGGCATTAAATTTTCATGAGCTGTATGTTCTCCTTGAATTTTTTTTGGGAGGGGTGGGTGGGCAGGGAGGAGAGGGGCGAAGTCACCCTCGTTCTCTTAAAGGCAGGGATGCACACGTGGTTTTTGCTTTTGTGATAGTGAGAGAACTGGGAAAAACAAAAGAAAAAAAGGGAAAAAAATCAACAGAAAAAGCCTTTTCTCACGAAGAGTAGAGATCCAGCCTTAAACCCACCAGCTTAAGGGAAAAAATCGTGATGCAGGTGGAGTTTTGGTGTCCCTCTTTGCACTGCTGCACGAGGTTGTGATCAAGGCTGATCCCGGGGGAAAAAAAGGCTATTTTGGGGCAGAGAAGGTGATTTTTCACTCTCAGTCCCCTGCCCCCATCTTTTTAAGTGTCTTTGAGCAAGTTTTGTGGGTCTGCAGCCCACAAAATCCTGACTCTGTTCAGTCAGGGTGTGAACTTGTATTCCTGGGAAGGATGCAGAGGGAAAGGGTTGGGATCGCTGGTGGCATGATCAGGGGATTAACAAAATTAGCAACAATTAAATCCTAACCCTCCTCTCTGGTGAGGGGGGCAAAGATTTAAAGAATAAAATTATGATTTTTTTTTTTTGAGCCATGAAATTTAAATCTTAATAGCAAAGATGAAACTGCATTTGAAGCAAATTCTTTTGATATATCCCATAAAAATCCAATTAAATACTTTCTCCAGAATAATACTTGTTCTTAAGACACCTTAGAGGTTTTCGGTTTGGTTTCTTTTAAATTTTTTTTAAATTATGTGTTCAAGAGTAAAGTGTGGTTTTGTTTAATTTTTTGACCAATTCTCTTTGGTCATTTCTTAAGCAGTGTCATGACTTTATATGAAATTTCTCACCCCTGTCTTTATCCTTAGAAAAACCTAATGCTTCCCATCTGTACTTTGAATTGTAAAGGGAAACAAAAATGGAAAAAAATGAGGAAAAAGTATTATTCTCAATTTTTCTTCCTCTTCCTTTGCTTCAGAAGGCAGATGGGGGTGAAGGGGCTTGGAGAGCAGGGAAAAAGCTGTCACTTTTTCCCTCCTATTTCCCTCAAATTGAGACAAAATAACCAAGGTGTTTTCAAAATCTTGTAGTATGAATATTGTTTATGACTTTTAATAATAATACAGTGGGTTTTAACACATGATACAGGGGAATTCCCATGTCCTGCAGAAGGGCTGGGATGAGCATGTGGGCTCCAGATCTCAATAAAAGGATTGAAATTATTATCCATAATAAAAAACTTTCTAACTGGTGACATTTCTGCCAGTCCTGGGTGTCACAACCATGCCTGACTGCTTGTTGTGAGCTTGAAGAGCTGCCTTGAGCAAGGAAACACATTTTTTTTCCTATTTGAGGGTAAAACAGGTTCAAAGCATTTGTCCAGCAAAACAAATGTCCTTGGTGTTTCTGGGCGTGACCTGTACTGATTTTATGTATTATAATTAAAAGATAAAATGCAATGTGATTTAAGTGAAATTTTATGTATTTGTACCTGTCTTATATTATATATATATATATATTTATATTTATTTAAGGACACATCTCTCCACACAATATCAGGGCTCACGGAATAACTACTCGGCAAAACATTGACCAGAATACCAAATCCTCCGAATTATGTCCTACTTATGGGTTTCCAAAAGCGAGCTTTAGAATAAATTCCAGGGGATAAGTAGGATGGGAAATACACAGGCTAATATGTGTACGCGCATCGCGAGCGGCGCCGCTGCAACGGCTCGAGCCGGGGAAGGCGGGAAGATAAATGAAATTCATAGTCAATACATCATTTCTTATCCCCCTCTTGGGGCAAAGGGTTCAGGTTTTGTTTGGTTTGGACTTCTTTTTTTTTCTTTTTTTTTTTTTTTGCCTGTGTTCATCTGTGGCTTCTTTGCAGCTATGCCTGAGTGTAAGAGTGGGAGCAGGGAGAGCTCGGGGTGCCTGGTGGGACCATCCCAACCTTCCCAGGGTCTTCAGGCAGATTCCTCACACCTGGGGATGTGCCCCTGGTGAGGCACCAGAAGTCCTTATTTTGGATAATGTCATGTATTTATTTTTCTTATTTTTTAAAAAATCAGCTTCAATAAATAGTGCCTTTCTTTGCTTTAAATAACAAATTTTAAACCAAACTTAGCACCAAAGAACCTATGGAGCATATTAGGGGTGAATGAAAGCTGGAGGAGAACAAATCATTCCCGTGTCAAAAGGTGAACAAACTCATTAAATAACATTTACCAAATTACATCAAATCAAACAGATTTTTTTTTTCTAGAAACAAAATGCTCAAAAATTTAGAGGCAGAGCATCATTACAAGTAATCTAAATGGCATATTCAAATTTCTAAATAGTGTTTTGAAATGATCCAAAATTACTTGTAAAATCTGAAGCCCTTGTCACCACTGCTGTCTTTGGAAAAAAAATTAAGTGAAACAAGGAGGATCAAATTAAACAACCCTTTAAAATGATTTTTCTCATCTTTAGAAGAAAAACAAAACCACTTTGCTTATGGGTTTCACACGCTGTTTTTCTCCCAGTTTTTTCACAGGCTAGAAAATAAGGGAGAACCTTTCAATTTGATCCCTAGAACAGTGGATAGTTGGCAGGGAGGACATGGGGTGCTCTGGGGAGGATGGACATTTGAGTGGTTCATCTCTCCACCAGCATTCAAGGCAAAGGGGTTTTTCTGCCCTGACTTTGTCTCCCTGCTTGTTTAAATATGTTTTTCCATAGGTATCATAGTTTTGGCATTCAAATTCTTGTCTCCTATTGCATGCATCCAACCTGGCCTTGGGCACTGCCAGGGATGCAGGGGCAGCCACAGCTGCTCTGGGCACCCTGGGCCAGGGCCTGCCCACCCTCCCAGCCACCAATTCCTGCCCAACATCCCAAAATCTGTGCCTGCCCTCTGGCAGTGGCAGCCATTCCCCATTGTCCCATTGCCACATGCCCTCATACAAAATCCCCTGTCTTTCTTGTAGGATGAGATGAAGGACTTCAGGAAAGCAAAATTTCCTCATGTGTGCAACAACAGGGGAAAGCTGAAGTCATTTATATACTGCCCAGAATTACTTTTCAGATTGTTACTCACCTATTGAATTGTTGCCCAGACAGGCTGTGGCTGCCCCTGGATTCCTGGAAATGTTCAAGGCCAGGCTGGATGGGGCTTGGAGCAACCTGGGACAGTGGAAGGTGTCCCTGCCCATGGCAGGGCAGTAGAATGACACATCTTGAAGTTCCCTTCCAGCCCAACCATTCCAGGAGTCTGTGATCTTATCCTCTCACAAGTCTAAAGATGAGAAGAAGAAAGGACAAAAGACTACATTCAGCCTGGGAAAAGCAAAAACCCCACAACTCCATCTCATTCTTGAAAAGTATGTGTGGGTTAGACTTGCAAAAAAGTAAATTAAAATGTCATATATCAAAAGAAAAAAAAAATATTTGGCATCCAGCAAAGTTTGCACAGCTAACCAAAATTTCTCAAAGTCACAAATTCAAGGAAAGGCTTATTGTTTAGGACAAAGCCTGAAAAGCATAAGTCTTGACTAGGTCTGTGCTCTGTATTCCCAGTGAGTTTGTCTCTTTCCCAAGCATGGATGCTGCTCTGAACTGTGTAGTCTGGGAATGGGATCATATGTAGGCGTCTCCAGAAGCCAGATCTTAGCAAGAATATGGGGAATAAACAGGATCGAGAAATACACAGGATAATACACACAGGGTTGTAAAGCTGTTCTCTAAGAGTTTAACTAGAGCAAGGCAGCCAGGGATGAATTTTGAATTTTGAATTTTGAATTTTGAATTTTGATGGCTGCAAGTTTGCTTGCTGCAGGTTGTCTCCATCTGGGAGTTGCAGCTGAGATGCTGCCGTGGCCAGTGCTGCTGGAAGGAACAGGCCTGTCAGTGCTTTTGGTGGCCAAACAGACACTGAGCAGGGGTTTGCTGCTGGGTGGGGTAAATGAGACAACTGAGGTGGTCCTGGGACAGTGCTGGTGCCACAGGGGTCAGCTAAGGAGGGCTGTGCCTTCTGGGAAATTATGGAATCATGGAATGGCTTGGCTCGGAAGGGAGCTTAAAGATTATTGTCATTCCAACTCCCCTGCCATGGACAGGGTCACCTTCACTAGCCCAAGCTGCTCCAAGCCACGTCCAGTCTGGCCTTGGACACTGCCAGGGATGAAGCAAATGAGCATGTGGAATCTGTGGGTTTTTGGAGAAACGGACCAATTTGAGATAAACATCACTGATTTTCCAGCCACCAGCCAGTGGAAGAATGACCAGCAAATAGTGCTGTGCGTGCAGGATTCTACTCTTCCAGGCCAAATTTGACTGAGCAGCAGTCAAATCCAGGTCAACTCTGCTTTCACCTTGAGGCTGACGAGGGAGTTTCTGGCAGAGTTCATTTTTCTGATTCCTCTAAACCGTGTTTCCCCACATGGAAGTGCACCCCTTGCTTGGGAAGAGCCATGACACCTTCCTTCCCTCAGGTGGCAGCCACCCCTCAGGGATGCCAGGCATAGGGAGCACCTGGAAAACCCCAATTCTGGAGGCTGATGAGCAATAACCCAAGGTGGGAAACATCCAGGGATGGTGAGCAATCCCTAAAAAGCCAGCATGGCCCACCTTTCAGTGTGCTGACCCCACAGCAAGGCAAGGGCACAGAACCTCTCCCCTCCAGCATGAAAACCAGACTGTGTCCCTGCAGGGTTTGGGGTGGAGGTTGGAAATCAAGCTGAGTGGCTCAGTGGCATGGAAACAGAAATGCCCCAGCAGGTTAAGAACTGGCTCCTCCACCTAAAAGATGGAAAGAAGGGGGAGAAAAAGCAAGAGAGAGAAAGAGCTGCTGCCATTGAATAATTGATGAGTTTCAGACCAATCAATGCGACAGCAGAGCAGGGCTAATTAAAGGTTTCTGAGGAATCCCTGTAGTAATTTACTTGAATGTAAGAAGTTCATATTCTCTCTCCCTTTTTTTCCCCTCCCTGTTCCCAGGAATTCCAGTTTTAGGCTTCGGCGGTCTCTAACCACCGCTCACTTTTCCCCTCCAGGGGGATGTTTGCTATGGAAATATGCAATTAATATTGCAGCGATCGTAATTGCTAATTATTAAAACAATGCTACCCCCTTTTTCATGGCCTACTTTCTTGCTCAAAATGATTTAAATAACAGGGAAAAGAAAAAAAAAAAAAAGAAGCAGAGACAAGGTGGCTGGGGCTCAGCTGAGCCAGGATTAAGTGCTGAGCATGGCTGGGTTTGGCTGTAATTTGTTGAATTCCCACATCTGCCTGAAAACTCAGGGCGAGGTGATGCTGTCAGTGAGTGGCCCTTGCCATAACCTTGAGCCATGCCAAAAAACCACCACACAATGCCAGAACAACCTGGACCCACTTAGTGATGAGGGTATCTGGATGGTCTGCCCCTGTTTCTGAAGCAGCTGTCGTGGTGCTGTCCTGGTGCTGCCATGAAATATTAATAGCCAGTGATGAGGAATTAACTGTCAGAGGTGTAGGCTGTCAAGGGAAAGGTGAATCAGGCAGGGGAGATGTGCTCAGTGCCAGGGACCTGATCTGGGGAAAAGATGGAATTCCCTCCCACACCTGGCTAGGACTTGCCATCCCGCAACAAACAAACAAAAAAAAACCAAACCAAACCAAATCCCCAAAAGACAAAAAAAAAAAAAAAAAAAAAAAAAGAGCTTTTTTGGGTTGCTGGGATCCTGGGGGAATGGAGCAGAGCACAGCCAGCTCAGCGTGTTTCCCACAGGACTTGGAACCCCAAGGTCAGGCTTTGAGGAAATGGCCTCAAGTTGTGACAGGGCAGATTTAGGTTGGTTATCAGGAAAATTTTTTCATGGAAGGGGATTCCAAGTGCTGGCACAGCTGCCCAGGGCAGTGGTGGAGTTCCCATCCCTGGAGAGACTTAAAATCCATGTGGGTGTGGCACTTGAGGACATGGGTGAGTGTGCTGGGGGAATGCTTGGATTTGATGAAGGTAGAGGGCTTTCCCCACCTCAGTGATTATTGTGATTCTCTGATGGCCAAGAGCTGAGATGCCGTGGGGCTGAGCTGCTCCCCATGCTCTGCATCCCAACCCTTTCCTAACCCATTGCTTGAGCCACTGGCAGGAAACTGGACTAGGCTGGGGCGGGATGGAGGGAGCTCACAGGAGGCATCACAGAAAGAGGCTGCACGGATTCAGACCTGAGTGAGAGGCCATGGTGGGAGCTGCTAGCACCTGGAGCACTTGTGGAGCTCCTTGGAACACCTCCTCCATGCCATGGCACTGCTGCCATTGAGGGCAGGGCACTTGAATAACAAACTGCAGCTAGCAACAGCGTGAGGAGGATCACTGGGGTGGTTCCATCGCCCGCACCAACACAGAGGAGAAGGATGGAAACCCTGCTGCTGAGGGTGCTGGGGTTGTGTCCAACCATTCATGCACTGACAGCAGACTGCAGGGACCTGGAGCGGGGGGGAACCTGCTGGGGGTTTCTGGAAGCAATGTATGTGGAAATAAGGCTTTAAAAAGTCCCTCTGTTGAGGCTAGCGACAGAGCTGTTTTCTCCCGCACATAAATGAAAGTAAAAAAATCGTAAGGGTTATAATAAAACATGAAAGGCTTATGTATAAGCTAGGAAGCAAGGCTTTGAATGGGTTCCTGGTGGTCTCAGGTGGTGAAAGGTGTAGCTATAATACAGCGAGCAATTAGAAACAGGTTTGCTATTAACTGGCTTACTTTGCTGGCTGCTTTGATGGAGCTGACCTTTCCCTCCCAGCCCCTCCTGGAGCAGGTGACAGGTTGGAGGGTGCCTGGCCCTCACCCCTCCCTGTTAAGTACAGGTTTTGGTCCCACGTATCATATCTTTTCCTGCCAGAGGGGTAGGCTTTGTTGTGTGTAGAGCTGATGGAGTGATGGCTGAGCCCTGGCTCTAATTGCAGCGTGCAAACCTCTGGTGGGGAAGGCACAAGGAATGGGCTGAGCTCCCTGTTGCTTCTTCAAGAGAAAAAAAAAAACCCAAAAAAACCCAAACAAACCCGGGTGAGTCTGAGATGTTTGAGGAACTTTTTTTCTCTCATTACATGAGGATGCTCCACCTCTGAAAATCCCTATGTGTATTGTAGCACTGTCAAAGGTTCATTAGTGATGTTACTGGCTGATGTGCCTGGAATTTCTCCTATTTATCCTAGGAGTGAATGGGGAGCTCTGTTAACAGACAAAAATTTTCCTGATTTGCTGAGCTTTATTTATTAATTTATTTATTTATTTATATTTTATTTTTAAAGGACTTGAACTAAGTAACCTTTTTTCTGCAGCTCACAAGGCTGCCTGGAAGTTACCTGATCTAGTTTCAAATCCACCACTGATCCTGCTGGGATTTGAACCAGTAATTTGAAAAAAAAATGCTTTCTGCTGCTTTTCTTAGGTGTGCTCTGCTTTCCACCACCAGGCATCTTGTTGGGTGACCCGTGGTGAAGAGGCAGCATGGGCAGGGGGTGGTTGGCTTCTGCAAAGGAAGAAAGAGAATTTCTTCCAGTTCCAGTGGGTGAGGAGCAATTGGTTTTGGGCTGGGCATGGCAGAAGTGGAAGAGCTGGTGCTGTTACAGCTCCAGCCAGGTGTCTCCTGTTTCAATTTTGATATCACCACCCTGAAGCTGCACTGTTCTGCCCACAATAAATGCCTGGTTCAGGAGAAGGTGTCCCTGTCCACAGCAGGGGTGGAATGAGATAAGTTTTAAGGCCAACCCAAACCATTCTAGGATTCTGTGAGATGGAAAACACAGGTACAGAAGCAGCTGAGAGGAGTCACTCAAGGCTGCTGTAAAGTCAGACAGAGTCTGCTACAGACCTTTTCTTAACCTTGTGCTAATCAGAGCTTTAACCACCACATCTTCCAAACCTGCTCCCCTCACTCGGTACCTTCTTCATTTCCATCACACCAGTGACACCTCTGTTGGAGTTTTGGGGAAGATCCGTTGTCAATTATTTAAGAAAATTGCCACTGCTGGTTCTTGCAGGCCTGATCACCCCTCTGAAATGCTGCCAAGACCCACAGCAGGCTCCCAGTGCCTTCCCAAGCAGAATGATTTCATCTTCACCCAGAGCTGGTGGACAAGCAGGTCAGACCCTGAATTCCGAGGGTCTTAGAGCCCATCGCTGGGTTTTGGGAGGAAATCAAAACACCCTCCAGTCCCACAGGTGTGGGCCCCAGGCTGATTGAACCATGCCTGCCAGGATCCTGCTCTGCTCCTGGATAGCAGCAGGTAGTCGAACAAACTTGAATCTCCATCCGGCAGAATTATGGCAACAAGTCTGAGGATGTTTACGCTCAAATTCACACTGTGACAAGTCTGCTTGTTAATTAAAAGGTGAGGAGAAGCAAAACTGAAGTAAAACCAGAGGAGGGGCAACTGCCCCCAAATGCCAGGCGGTTTTTAGTGGGGTTCACAGGGAGGAGAGACGAGGCCTTTCCTCTCACCCAGGGATGGAGGGAGCATCCCTGCAGGAGAGGAACTGGTTAAAGCCAGGGCCGGGGAGCGGCAGCAGGGTGCTGTGGGCGGGGGTGAAGGATTGGTGGGCTGTAATGATGCGCTCGGGCTGTATGGAAATGCCCACCAGCCCTGGGCAGACGCGAGGCAGAGGGAGCGTTATTGATGCGCTCGCCTCGGGGAGGGAAGCGGATAATGGATGTGGGATGCTGGCCGTGCTTTGTCATCAAACGAGGGCCCTGAAAGATGGTGCGCTGGAATATTATCAGTCATTCCTTGATCAAGATGTAATGCTCTCGGGGTCCTTTTCTTTCTCTCTTTCTCCCCCCCCCACTGCAGTGGAGAATGCTTTTATTTCTCCCTCTTTGACCTTTTTGCTCCGGTGTTTGGGATGCTTGGATCCATTCTGCTTTCAACCAAGAGAGCACTACCCTCCCCTGTTCTCTTCCTCCCTTTCCCCAAGCCTGAAAATAGTGGTGTGTACTCGAGGAAATCATGTTTCCTGGTCTGTGTGGCTTCATCTTGAAAAAAACCTCTTGCTTTCCATCCCCCCCCCCACCCTGCCATACTGTTAATAATTATGTTTATGCAGACAAATACTTAAGTTTTATTTCTATGGTACTATAGGTAAGAATAGTGCTTTCTAAAGAAATAAAAAGGTCAGTCCCTGCTTTGGGATTGCCATAACACAGCAAGGGATGGCAAATAAGGGGTTTTATTGCATCTCACCTGTATTTAGGCAAATCAAACAATTTCATTTTTTACAACCCCGCGTAATGGCCTGATGCAACCAAATGAGACCTCTCTCCCGGGGAGTTTAAGCAGCATATTAGCTTTATCACTTGATGACCCATAAAATGGTTATGCACCCCTTAGTGATTACCTGACTTACTCAGCACAGCTTGGCAGGGAGGATATTTAAACATTTTTTGCATTATCAGTTGCACAATGTCATCGTTCTAGTTGTCAGCCTTCCAAAGGAGGTGGCTTTCCTTTACATCTTTGCATGGGATATTAGACCAAGGAAAAGGGTGCTGGAAAGAAAAAAATAAGGTTTCTCCATATCTTGGAGGTAGAACTAGAATTTGGGGCATCTTCTCTTCCCCTCATGTCACCTCTGATGGCATTTCATTGCGTGAATAACTTTGTAGTTGTGACCATCGTGGAGTTGATGGACAGGACAAAAGGAGAAATATTTCCTCTCCCACAAAGTGGCAGCGATTTGGTGTGTGCTGCAGAGTGGTGCCAAGATGCACAAGAGAGCAGAGGTGGGAATAAATGCTGCACATCACCTCTGCAGGCTGCACATGGCAGGAGAGCCCCAGGTCCTGGGCTGCAGAGCTCTCCATCCACCTCTGCCTGCTGCAGACAGTTTTTCCTGTGTTTATCATCACCTCTTCACTAATTATCTCTTAGCACAAGATGCCACAACACCGTGCTCATGTCCTTTGGTATCTTGACTAGGGTTCATCTGCAGAAATGTCACGTTTAGGGCTGCTCCCAAGTAAAGGCTGTCTGCAACAGGAGCAGATGCTGAGCAAATCCTCACCAGCATCCTACTGAGTCACCTCTCATGAAAAATGAGAAATGTTCCTTTTCCACAGCTGACAAAGAAATTTGCAGTTAGAGAAACTCTCTAGGCTGGCATTAGAGGGAGCATTTCATAGCATTTCTGGTCAAACTTCTCCTCCACACCATCTGAGGTTGTTTTCCTTCCTTGAGGAAGGAGACTCCCAAATAAACTGCCAAATGAAGGGTGTAAGTGATGACAGCACCAGTGTTTGTCTGTAAATTCCCCACACTACACCTGGAAATGCAGGAAACAGTGATGCAAAAGGAAGGAATTCCAGAGCAGTTTATGAGAGAACAACAATAAACTTGGAGGAATCAGATCCAAAAACTGGGCCTTGGGACAAGGACTTTTAATGACAATGCTTTTGAGCATCTCAGTTTTGGGGAGTTGCTTTGTGTGTAAAGCAGGTTAGAGAAAAGATTTTTTTTTTTATTTTGTTGAAAACATCAAGGTTTCAGAATTCACATTTTGCTAAATTTAGATAAAAAATAAAAATTGGATATAAGAAAATATTTTGGTACCATTTAAGAAAAGCTCAGATGATTGTTTAATTGAAAAAAACTCCTAAATTTAAATTTAAATCTGCTGAAGACCTTAAAAGAAGTATGACTTGAGATGAAATAAAGTTTATTGAAATGAGACATGTCAGTATTTTAAGATGTTTTTCTATTTCATTATAAAAGAATTTTGTTGCAATCAGTGAAAATACTTTGTGATTACGAAAAGTGCTCTGCTCCTGGGAAATGTCCTCTAAGGATAAACTCATGGACCACTCTGCTTTTTAGGAAGGAACCTAGGGAGTTGTTTACTCTTACTTTGGGTTCTTAAAGGTATTTTGTGGCCCAGAGTTCTCCCTTCCCCAATCTGACTCAGTCACCACACTTACAGGGACCACAACAGGGCTGCACCTGATGACTTCAACCTGCCAGCCCCTGGGAGGTGTTCTGGATAGTTCTGGCGCATCTGGATACCTGTGTTTGGGAATTTTGCTCCCATCTGCTTTGCAGTTTGGCTTTGTACAGCCTCTCTTGGTTGGAGGGTGCACTGAGGCTCACTGAGCTCCATCCAGCTGAGCTACACTGCCGGGGAGTGGATGAGATGTGTGAGCAGCAAGGCAACTCACAGCTCCTACAGCACCTTGCCAATGGGCCCAAATGCCAGCAAACATCACCAAACTTGTAGCTGAACCCAAAATTGCACCATCTTTGGGTTGCAAATGAGGTTAATAGTGTAATTTCTGCTGTTGGCCTCACTCACAGTGTCTCCACCTGAGGAACACCCAAGGGTGATCTTCCAGTCTTTGTGGAAAATTTTGAGGTGATGAGGCGAGATATCTTAAATAATTCTGAAACAACATAGACCTCTCTATTCCTACTGATCCTGTCTCACCCATCATGTTTGTCATGGTTTGAGGATGTTCTTAACCTATGACAATGTTGAACCTTCGCTGGTCTCTGTGGGAGTGCAGTAAGCAGATATCACAAAGGGTTTGCATGGTACTGTGATAGAGCTTTCCTGAAGTGTGCACACTGAGCATATCAGCAGTAGGATTTACTCCCAAGAGACAGAGCCCAGGCCTTAGTTATAGACCACTGTCCTGTTCATTACCCTGTCACAGGTTCCTGCACTGGTTTGATCTCTGATGGCTGTGCAGGCTGAGTTTAGTAACCAGAGCAGGAGAGTGCTTTGAGGTTCTGTCACCAACCAGGTGGAGTCGTCTCAGGCAAGCCACTTGCTCCTGGATCACCAAAACCACATAGTCTCTTCAAACCCGTGGACACAGATGGGAGATTGTGGGATTTTTGAAGGATTCTGACTCTTTGCTTGCTCATTAGTCAGGGTGTGCTTTCCTTTCAGCCCCTGAGGCTCAGCAGACTGGAGAGAGAGAAGGTGGAAAGGCTGAAGGGTTTCACACAGGAGCAGTGAGTGAGTGTTGCTTTGTGGTATACATAGGGGCATTGGGATTATTCTACCCATTGGAACAACGCGTCTGGGGGCAGCTGTGGGAAAGGCACCTGCACTGAAAGAATTGTTGGGAAGTACATGATGGGGAGTCCCATTTTACTGGGAGGTGTCCTGCTGGTCAGAAGGAGGGGAGATATCAGCTGTTACTTCCATTTCTAGTGACTGGTTTCTCAAAATCCTCTCTAATGCACAAGGAAGTCATCTTTTTTCTAACTTTATTTGATAGACAGCTGGACCAGATGATCACTGTAGGTTCCTTCCAAATGAAATATTCATGAGCTGTGGTGACAGAGTCACCACTACTGGAGATGATCCAGGAAGAATTGGACAGGGCACTTATTGTCTGGCTGACAAGGGGGTGATCAGTCAGAGGCTGAACCCAGTGATACTGAAGGTCCTTTCCAGCCTAAATGACTTTTAGATTTGACCCTATTTCTCATTTATTATCTGCTAAATTAAAGTTAAGCAAGCCCATCCAGCCATCCTAAATTTGCTTTCTCTGGAAAACCTTTAAAGAGGTGAAGACTGCTCTCTGTGAGTCACCAGCTGGAAAATAATCATGGACTGTGCTGAGCTGAAATGGGCCCATCAGGCTCATTGAGTCCAGCTCCTGTCCCTGTACAGACACCCCAACAATCCCTGTGCCTGAGAGTGTTGCCCAAATGCTCCTGGAGCTTTGACAGCCTTGGGGCTGTGACCATTCCCTGCAGAGGCAGATGGTGTTGACCCATTTCTAACTTGTTTACATAACCCACATTCTCTTCTCATATGCACCAAAGGCTAAAGCTTCTTCCATTTATTGCCTTTTTCCATTTATAGCTGTTCCACCAGAAATTACTATCACCTCAGAAGTTCCTTACATCATTTTTTCAGCCTGCTTTTGGATGTCAAACCAAGCAATGATCCAGGAATCTGAGATAAATGTGTCCGTTTAAGCAATTTTTTTTTATTAGTCTTTGTATTACAACTTCACCCAAATGCTTCCTAAATCAGGACTCTGCTTTGGATCTGACAATTCTTTGATGATTTCTGAGACTTGGAGCAAATATTGCAGCTGGCTGCTGAGGGGCTCTGCTGTGGGGGCTAGTTTGTGGAAACAAATACCTAACTATTCTGGTCTATAAATCCTGAGCCTAACACCGTGAAACTTTCATCAGTGATTTCACTCCCAGCATATTGGCATTTTAAGTTTTTGACAATCCCATTTAACCATCTGTATTGATTGCAGGTTTGGCTATATACAAAGGAGCCTTTTTCAGGGGGAATTTGAATTCCACCGGAGTAGAAGGAAAGCCCCAGATCACGTCAACACACTTTGATACTTAATTGGCAATCCTGGGATAGTGTAACTTCAATTAAAGTGAAGTCATCCCGCATACCTGGCTACTGACATGAGTTCCTGCATGAACATGACGATGTTTGATAATGAGCATGGAGAGGACACAGTGTAACAGCCCAAGGTAATGAGTGTCCCTAAGGCATGAGGTATCAAGTCTCCTCAAGGCACCCTTTCCTTTTGCGCTTCTTTTTGTTTTTATTATTTCTTCCCCCCTGTAGTGGCTTTACCCACCTGTAATTGCAACAGAAGGAGGGAGCCAGGAGATATTTCTTTGCAGACGAGACAGTGGTTGTGTTATTATGGTGTATTATGTTACTTTCCATTAGACCAAAAACTTTTCATCTCTAACCCTAGGAGGTGACCTACAGTAAATACAGTGTCGTATTTAGCTTTTGTAAATAGCTTAGCTCTCATGAATGTTTTATAGTGGGGTAAATATCACATTCTCTCCACTTATTTACATCCGCACAGCATCACAGAAGACTTGTTGGTATTAAATATTAATTGTAAGCTTTAGTGAATCTATGCTTTTGTCAAGAGTGCACTGGGCCACACATCTTTTTTGGCCTCACACATTGAGAAACCGCATGATCTTCCGAAGAAAGAACTGGAAGTGCATTATCAGTGTTTTCAACCAAACTGCCCCCAGCTCGATGGCTGCAGCTCCCGTTCCTTTCCCCCTGCAGCTGGGAGGAGGGAGAGAAGCCATGGGCAAAGATGTACATGGCTGACCCAACGCCTTGGCCTTAGTCTCTGTATGTCTCCCATCTCAGGGAAAGCCCCTGTGGAAGGATTTTGGAGATTTCTGGAGGCCAGAAGGGATCAGCCAGTCTGGCTACCTCTGTATATCGGTCCGGTGACCTTCTCGATTGAGCCAAGAGCTTGTGTCTGCCTGAAGTATATCTTACTGGGAAGCAACCACATTTTTGGCTGGAAGACTTCAATCAGTGGTGAATCCACCATGTCCCCTGCTGCACTGATATTACTTGATGTATTGTAATTAATTTTAGAATTACCAATAATTTCTAATGCCATGATGAGGTTTTCCTGGTTTTTTTGCTTCTAGACATGAACTTTTGATGTGCCTTTCTTGGTAGACTTGCAGATCTTGTCTTGTATCTTGTACTTTCCTCCTGGGAAGGGTGAGTTCTTGCTATCCTGATTGAGGGTAATAATTTCTCTCACTCTGAATATGCCTAATGCATGGAGACCTTGTTCTCTGTCTGCTTCAAATTATCCATGACATTTTTTTTAATCTCAGTCAGTTCTTGCATCTCATCTGATTTAGGGCTGGGGCATGTACTCAATACTCCAGAATCAGTCTCTCCCATGTGCATAAAAGCTGCTTTTCTAGCACTGAGTCTTCCTCCAGAGTGACCATGACCCATTACAAGTTTTGCTTTCAAAGCTTTTTAACCCAACCCAGAATTTTCCATAGATTTTTTTTTGAGAAACTGCTCCAGAGTGAGACTTACTTTTGAACATGAACAACACTCTGAGATGTGCTATTTTACTCAATTTTTTACTCAATATTTTACTGAATATGAACACAGCTTATGTTTCCTCTTCAAACTTCAGAATTACTTTTCTCAGGTAATGGCCATGGGTTATTGAGGACCCACGTGCTCTACACACCTAAATAAATTTACACCAAGGCATCATTTCAGACATGTAAGTAGGAACAGAGATGTCAGCATCTGTGTTATATGTTGACTTCAGTAGCATTTCACCAACCAAACACTGATGGAATTCATCTTCACCCATATTGGTGTGTCTCTGCTGCTTCCCCCTGAGTCTCTGCTGAATTACACAAATGTGGGAGAGCAGAAAAGAGGAAAACTGGTTAAAGATCAGCAGAGGAGACAAGGGTCAATATCTTTGAGATATTATTTTTAAAATATCCCTCCAGAATGTTTCATCTGCAGGATGGATTCTTTCTTCTTCCACTTGTTGCTGGTGCTGGTTGGGGTCATTGTTTATGTTCTGGCTGGTTACTAAGACATGGGTGGAAGACAGGGTAATGGAGTTTAACAGCATTGATTTTACATGGAAGACTCATTCTGCACTTAAACCCCTCCTTTCCCTGCGAATACCTTATTTAAATGGTTGCTACATAATTTTTTAATGAGATATTCCCTAATCCATCTGACCAAAGACTAGGAAAATCATGACTACACAAGAGGGACAAAACCAGATTCTGGTTTTGTTAACTGCCTGATATTCTGAATTGTTGATTTTGAGGGTCTTTCCTTTGGCAAAAAAATGCCTTTTTTTTTGCCCTACCTGCCCCCAATCCATTAAAATGATTGCAGGAACCAGAGCAGTTGCTGTTGCATGCTGGAGTTTGTCAAGTGACTCTTACCCCAGAGTACCAGCCTCGTTATTTTTAACCAACGCTAATCAAGTTTTGAAGCATCCATTATGCCCTGGTCCAGGGGCAAACTAAACTACATTACAAAACACTTAAGCCCTGCAAAAAAATTTCCTGACCTCTGAAATCTCTTATGACCTACTTGCAGCTTCACAATGTCTAGCACTAATCTCTCCATTAAAGCCTTTTCACCTATTTCCTAAACTGCTGTACAATGTATGTATTTAGACAAAAGCAGCAGCTTTCAGAGCCATTAAAGGCTCAAGCCAAAAGTAAAGATGATTTTCTTATGGCTGAGGATGTCTGACAGCCTCGGGGGGTTGGACAACACCATGTTCTTCAGCTGACCCTTATTTAAGACAACCTGTGAGTGTCAGGATTACGATGCTAAGATTACTGTGGTATTTAAATATTATGTTATTAGTCAAATACTGGCATGTATAAACCCAAGATAATTTGGCGGGGGAGAGAGGATTGGGGAAGGGGGGAATTCACAGTCAAGGCTCAGATTTAAGCTGTTAGATTCAGCTCATAACTGAGTCTTTAAAATATGTTTTTCCCCACTAAACTGCAATTTATATTTACTGCAACTTAAATAATTCCTCTCAAGTTTGGTGACCCTTCTCTCTTTTAATTCACTGATTACCTTTCTAATGGAATCAAGTGTGTTGCATGGGTGGGAGAGTGTGCTAAATCCTCCACTTCACTTGAAGGGAAAAAGAACCTGAAATCTGTGTTACTCTCTACAATTTTTAAATTCCAGAAACTCTCAGAACTCTTACAAATAACAGTCAAGAGCAGACAGGGCTTACCTCTCCTGAGGAAAAGCACACAACTCAGCAGAGCAGAGGGTTTGTATTGCTGTCAATAAGTAGAAGGAAAACCAAATTAAGAGTCTCTTCCAGACTCACCTTGGTCCTTCAGCCTTTCCACAGGTAGAGCAAGGACCCCTGTGAGGTCAGAGGAGTTGTTTTCATTATTTTGTTTTTCCCCCATCAAGGGGGAAGAGAGATAGGTGCAGCTCCCAGCAGCCCAGTCACTGATGTCTGAATGTGGAAGGGATGATTTCCACCTTGACACAGGTATAGATCACCTGCTCTGCAAAACAACTTTGCAAGAAATCATGATCCCATTTGTTCTGCAGGTTCAAATGAAACAAAGAGCCTGTGGGGAACGGGGCCTGCTGTGTCTGCACCACCCAAACCCTTTGCACGCCTCGTTTCAGTTCTTTTACTTTTGAAACCACCCTTAGGGGTGACCCTAGTTTGGATGCACCATCTCTGGGGCTCTTGGACTCCTCCTCTGCAAAATAAGAATTCAGAGCCCCTCAATACCTGGTGCAAAATGCAAGGACCAGAGCAAGAGGTATTGGAGCAGCAAATGGACAGAAATGAGTTTCCAGGGAAGCCACTGGCACTGCCTGAGGTTGTGTCATTCACCTTCCCCTATTCTCCCACTTTTTATTGGACTTATTTTAGTTGTCATTCTTCACAGTGCTGTGGTCTCAGGATCCAGTTAAGCAAAACCCGCATTATCCACACTACCTAACAGTGTGACATCTGTGAATGGCTTTCTAATTACTCAAATAAATCAGCATGATTGGAAATTCTTGAGATTTTATTGGGAAGGAAATTTATAGTAATTAAACCAAATTAATTTTGGATTTCTGTTAATCCAAAGAAGGTTTTGGAAGCTTTAGGTTAGACCTGCATTTTCTCCCGCAAGTTATGTGGGTGAAAGAATGAGAAATTAATTGTTTTTGGACAACAAGATGATAATAATAGGAGAATCTTTCAAATGAGCTTGCTATACATCTTTCATCAATTGCAGAGTGTCTTTTCTGGCATCTAAAAATATCATTCAGGGCTTTTACTAAAGATTCAAACAGACTGAAAGGAATCTTTTTTAATCAAAATAAAGAACCCTTTTTAATTACTCAGACTCCTTCACAGTTGGAGGTAATAATTGTCTTACGTTCTTAAGTAGTGCTGTTATTAGCCTGCCCTGGGGCTCTTCTATTTTCCAGAAGTTGGCATCGCTCTCTGTTGAATGCCAGGATAGAGCGTGCATCAGCTTAAACATCTCTGTGTCCTCGATGCTGGGAGTGATGCAGCTTGAACTCAGCCTCCCCCTTCAGTGCTGCCAGTCCCAAAATGCCTGCACACACCAGCAGGACCCAGGGATGGTAAACCCACGTTCTGCAGAAAATTATGTTTTCCAGTCCACCTGTAAGATCATCCTCTTTGTTTCTTCTTAAGCTCTTTATAAATAATTTTTTTCTGTTGGGGTTTTCTTTTGCTTTGGGGTGGGGAGGTTTGGCATATAAGCGCCAGTCAAGTGAACAAATATGTTTTCTCTCTGTTTTTTCCTATGCATTTTAAACCTTCCCTCCAAAATGGATGGAGGGGGAAGGGGAGCATACAGGCAGTGCCATGTCCCTCCTCTGTAGCTGCACAGGTGTGAAGGTTTGCAGATGGTTCTGCAGGATTATCAAGATAGAAATATATGGGTTTTTTTGGGGAAACAGGATTTATGGCACCAGGGATTGCTGTTCTTCATGAAGACCTCCTCAATGCCCTCTAGAAAACCAACTGTTAATAACTGACATAAAATTAACTGTTCTGGGTCGGGTATTGGAGACACTGAGAAAGGATTTTTTTTTAATATTTGTGCAGATTTTTGTGTCTTCATGTTCTTGGCCATGGATACTGCTTCTGGGTCTATTTGCTTTTTGTCAAAAATACTTTTCAAGTGGATACTTTTGTTGTCCCTTTTTTGTGGCTTCTTCCAATGCTGAGCAGCATTGTTTTCAATTGCCATTGATGTTAGTTGGAGCAGAATCAGCCAGAAAGCCTCTTGACTTATCACACACCCCAAAACACAGAATATAGGTGTAATACTGGTGGACTCAGATTCCATCAGTTCAGCAGCTGTAATCTTTTTATTCACCAGTATTCTTAATCAAGCACACTGTCCCTTTCCTGTGTAGCTATAAAGGTGAAACAAACAAGGCTCATCCCAAACTGCTGAGAGAAGAGGTTGGATGTAGAACTAAGGCATCCTGAGTCCCACGTTACCACTTTCACCCCACCAGATGTTCAATTCAGCACATCCTGCCTGATTCAGCCTGTCTCCTTCACACTACCTTAAAATTACACAAAAAAATTTGGTTGGAAGGACCTCAGTGTGTTTAATTGCTGTGAGAGGGGAAGAACAGAAGTCTAGAAAAATAAGTAATTCACCACACACAGCAAGACCCATCAATTATAAGGAAGTTTACAGAGAGAGGGAAAGAGAAAAGAAAGAAGAAAGAGGGTAGATGCTCCCTCTGTGTCTGCAGAAGCCATGTGTATTGGCCCTGTTATTCAGCAAGGGTGTGGGGTAAAGAGAGACTAAATCAGCTGCCTCAGAGCATCTTCTGAAGCCATGGCACCTGAGGTGGGTTTGGTGGAGCACCAGTACCTCCAAATTAAGAATTGTTGGCTGCCTTTGATGGGGAGCTGATTGCCCTGACAGGATGAAATTGTGATGTTTCCATGTTTTACACCAAAAGCTGAGGAAAACCTTGTTCCATAAGAGTGGAAATAAGAAACTGGTTTGGATATTTTGGATTGGGAGGCATCCTAAACTTGATGTACAACCAGGAGCTGGTGTAACTGCTGCATTGAAAACCCTTGGCACAGCCAGGCAAAAACCTTCCACTGAGGCAACTTTATGGGCTTGAAATGGTTTCAGTAAATCAAGGCAAGGTCTGGCTGAAAACACAGGAGACAAAGAGTTAAGCTGCTTTCATGTTCCAGGTACTTTCCACTAAAGAAGCCCCATATCAGAGTGCTGTATCTTTCTGAATGTGAGTTTAGACTGCTTTTGTGTTAATGCATTTATATTGTGATTGTGAAAAGCTTTTTTTAAAGAGGAAGATAAATCTTACCCAAATCTGATAATCATTTTTAAAAATCTCTGCTCTGAGATTTATGTTGCTTTTTCCCCCACCACCTCCCCCTGACTAAAAAAAAAAAATAAAATAAGGAAAAAAAGAAATAAAAAGGAAAAACAACAACCCTACTGCATCAAAGACAGAAATAATGGCTTGTAAGTACTTAAAAGCTTATGGATAGGAAACTTAAAAAACTGGTCGGATTCAAACCAAATCCTATCAGATTTTCTTGGTTCTCATAAACCTTTAATCAGCTCCCATGGGGCATTTTTACTAACCATAAAACATGTGATTAGAAGACACATGAACTACTGGAATGATGACAGCGAGATGGGCTTTGACTTTAGCCCGACTTAGGGACGGCAGCGCAAGGAGCCTGGCAGCGACCTGCCCCAGGAGGGACACACCACACTGCCCTCTCGAGAAGCCAGGCTGGTGACAGCACCCTCACCCACCGTGTCCCAGCCCTGGGAGAGGCTTTCAAAGCCCAGGCACCCTCCTGGATTCAGCCTTGGTGCTCTTTGAGGCGCGGGCAGCCTCCTGCTGTCAGTGCGCCACGGGAATGGGGTGACCCACAAAGGACAAGAGCACAGGGCTGGGATGTTCCCCACTGCAGGATGGGAAATGTGGCACTTTTCCCAACCCTTTCTACATGATGATATCTGGCTGGCAAGTGCAAAGTGTGACCCAAGGTGCCTGGTGGTGTCCAGCCCCACCCACGTCCAGACTGTGAGCTTGACCCAGCCTCTTTCCCTCTCAGGCTTTGGTTGGTTTGAAACACCAGTTTTCTGGAGCATGAATTCCCTCATTCCATCCCTCCCAGACTTTGGAGTTGAGTGTAATTTAGTTGGGATCTCTGGGTGCTTTTGTCTGGTTTGTATCTGCAGGGGCACAGTCACTGAGACAGAAGAGATTTTGAATTTGAGTCTTAGAATCACAGAATGGTTTGGCTTGAAAGGAACTTAAAGGTCATCACATTCCAAACACTCTGCCATGGGTAGGGACATCTTCAACTAGACCAAGTTACTCAAATTAGGCTGCAAATGGCTCCTTGGCCCCTTTATGGGAGCAGAAAAATATTTTGTTTGTGAAGGTCCCATGCATCTGTAGGATAGAAATATGCTGTAAACAGCATAGAAATCACCAGTATGGTAAATGTAATTTGGCATTCATCTGTTAGGTAATACTGATAAATGTGATAATTTCTCTTTCTCAAAGAGAAAGACTGCTCAAAAGCAGACTTATTTGGAAAAAAAAACAGTGTCCAGAGGTGAACAGGTCTTTTTAGGATATTTATATATAGGCAAAGTTGCATATCCTGTCTTTTTACCCAGGTGAATATGCAAGGCTGGCATTTTAAAGGAGAGATAGGCTTAGCATGCACAGACCTGAATCTGGTCTGGTTGGGTAATTTCAGATTAGGGGAAATTGCTGATCTTTTAACTGACACCACTGCACATTAAGCATCACCCCACAAAGCACATTTACTCTTTGTATGTGGATATGATAAAGATTCCACTTAAATAAAAAGAGCCAACATTATATCACTGTTAGGATAAAAGCAAGCAACTTGAGTCCATTAGTAAAACCTAACTTAATATAATCACTTGAGAACACCATGCAAAAGGAATTCCAGGAATCCTGGATATGTGACACTATTTTACTAAGCTGCTAGGGGACTGCATACATAACTTAGTTCATCTGCTCTGGTCTTCTCCAATTCTGCAGGAATTTTCTTGAGTGTACCTGGGAGGACTATATCAGTTTATGTTACACCAGCTACTGCGCCACTCTTTGCTGTGAGACAAATTTGCAATTCCTGATGCTGTAATGTCTGCAGGAGGATTACTGAGTGTTAATGTGATTGGACTGTGTAGTGGCTGGAACAATATGGAAATGAAGGAAGAGCCAGGTACTGTGAATTACAAAATACAGAGCCACTGGTACAAGTGAACTCCTGGTGGAACATCAAACTCTACAGGTGTAACTCAGAGGAAAGGTGAAACTGGAAGCACAAGGTTCATACCCAGAATAAGGTTTAGCTTGAAATCCTCCCTGTGTTGGGAGTTTGGTTTGGCCAGGTGGAAGGAGCATTGTGGCCATCAGCTGGGTCCTGCTGCCCCGAGAGGGGGTGGACACCCCATCCCTGGAAACATTTAAAATCAGGATGGGGCTGTGGTGAACCTGCTCGAATGGAAGGTGTCCCTGCACACTGCAGGGGGCTGGAACTAAATGACCTTTAAGGTTCTCTTCCAACCCAAATCCATTCAATGATTCCATGAACAGGCAGAGTTTTAGAGGTGCTGGGACCCTTGTTGTCATGGGGCTCTTTAAAGATCTGGGTCTGAGACCCTCTTGAGTGAAAGGTGGTACAGCAATTTAAAGAACAGCCCTCTGCTCTGGACCACTCATTGTGCATGGCAAGAGACAGCAGGCTGAGCCTCACCAGCCCCTGACACCATGTGGGACATGAGACATGGGGACATCAATCCAAGCAGCTTTGTTAGACCTGGGGTCAATCTCAGCCTTCCTTTTATTGTTTTCCCCTGTTTTTGCAGACATTTCTTTGCAGTGCTGATCTCTTACCCCTGCACAGGAACCATCTGAGCAGGTAGAAGCAGTGGCCATTTGTTCACCCTGGAGAATGCCTCACTCTCTGTTTGGGGTGAGGATTGCCTTCAACCTGACATTGCTTTGGAGAGCTGCTTGGACATGGTCCCAGCTATCCAGGCAGGGAAGAGTGGAGCTGCACTGCTGTAGAGGTGCTGTGGCCAGGCTGGATCGTCAGCATCCCAGAAGTCTCCATGGATGTTTCAGGAAAAGTGCTGTGTCAGCGTGCCCTGCTATTCCCAGGAAAATCCATGGGATGCCCAGAAAATGCAGCCCAGCTCTACAGGACCCTCCCAGGTATGAAACAGGTCCTCCATCGGCACCCCAAAATACAAGTGCTTACACATTTTCTGGGAAATTGGGGTGAAAAAAACCCATTTCAGTGTATTTCTGTGCAGCCACGTGGTGATTGCTCACATGGAAATACTTGGGTCACTTGGACTGGAGTCTTCAACACACAACGACTTTTAACAGGCAACATCTGACAGTACCAAAGCCCTTTGCAGCCCTGGGTGAAATTATGATAACAAGAGAAAAAAGCTATTACTGCCACCATGCTTTCATTATGCAAATGATATTAAGATAGGCTGTGCAGATCGCCTGTGGCTATGCTATAATCTCCATGCAGTGATTATAATGTGTCAAACTTAGTCATTTTGATTATGACATGTTAATTACATGCCATCCTCATGCAGACATGAATATTACTCGCAGTCAAACAAAACACAAATTGGGGGCATTGTTGTTTTTTTTTTGTTGTTGTTGTTGTTTCGTCTTTTTTTTTCCCAGTTCTTGTTTTTGCTGGAAATTTTGATGATTAAATGGATTAAAAGATAAAGAGATATGCAACATTGTAAATCCATGAAACATTGGCCATTGGCTACCTGGGTGGAGTGGGGGCTTTCTATCACAAAAAGAGTCTGCAGCTTTATTACTGGGTTGTTGTGGTTTTTTTGTCCCAGCAGGGTTGGTGTTACAAAAGAATATATATTTTATAAACTGTAGACCTGTGTGGGGTCAAAGAACAATTGAGTTTTTAACTCTCCACGGGATTTATAAGAAAAGAGTGGAGATTGCCAGGGTACCCCAATTTCCACCACGGCGCAGTGTCCATGGGTCACCTTACTGTGGATGCTTCCCATGATCATCCTCAATTATCTCAATTTCAGAGGAATCTTTCTTTTTAATTAAATCATGTTCCAAAGTTTTCTGAGGACAAGCCCTTTTTTTCCCTCTGATAGATCCTGCTTAATCCTCCTTGAGGAAGAACAATTTTTTTTCTCTTATATATTCCAGCAAAAACCACATTTTAAAATGTTGCTATTTTGAATGTAGCTCACTGTAAAAAAATAGTTTCAGGGGAGGTAGTTGAGTAAAATATTCCCCCATGATGAAATATGCCATTAAATATAGAAACAGATCAGATATCAGATCTTCCCACCGAGATTCCCCTGGATGAGGTATCTAGGTAAGAGGCTGAATAACTGAGACACCTCAGCACGTATGGAAGGGAAGAAAAAAAGAAAAGGCACCTCACAGGGGAACAACACTTAACTAGACTTATAAATAGCTGGGATTGCAACTTGCCTGATTAATTTGGGGAAATAAACCTCACTGAAAGCTTTTTGCAAATTCATCAGATTTCCTTACTTTAGCTCTTGCTAATGTTTAAAAATAAAATATTGACATCAAAGCTAAGGCTTTGGTTTTAGGTAATTAAATGCTTTCAGTTACTGGTTCATTAAGAGGGATCACTCCTAGTACTGTTTTCTCTGAGTCAAAAAAAAAAAGAAGAAAAAGAAAAAAAAGATGATAAAAACCAAATAAAAATGTGCACAATAGACTATTTTTAGCTAAAATTTGTGTGATGGCAGGTGGGACAGAACTGGAAAGAGGGAAGGAGCCAAAGGATATCCAAACATCAAGGGACAAGCTTAAAATTTAGAATTGCCTCACCCCAAAATCAAATTCCATCTAAATTCCTCGGAGAAAAGTAATAATAAAACTGGTTCTTTCTGGAGGGACCAACACCACTTGAGAGATCTGCCATGGGTGTGATGAGCACAGCAGGGCTGATCTTGATTTTGGAAACATTTTGGAGCATCTGTGATGTAGATTGTGATCAATTACTGTGATCAATAATTTTTAACTTCATGCCATAGTCACCGTTTTGGCAGCTTCGAGGTGAATTGGCTCTTTGCTTTTTTTAAAAGTGTAAAATAAATTTTAAATAAAATAAAAAGCATCACCCTAAACATTGTGCTTTTACAGAGGGACATTTCAAGGCAAGTTTTACACAGGTTCTGCCCAGAGGGAAATTAAACTCTACATGTAAATGGAGATTACACACAAAGGAATCTATTACTTTCAATATTTCTCAGCAGGAGGGTTCAGAGTTATTTAAATAAGTTTAGATATTAAACCTAAAGTAGCCATTAAAGGAATGTGGATTTGTTTGCCTAGTTTTTATAGAAATCTTTTTTCCTTTTCCAGCTGACTGAAAAATCCATTGCTTGCATGATGGTGAATATTTTTAATGCATAAAAAAAAATCAAAGAACTTTCAATATGACACTTCCTTTGAATTTTTAAGCACCAAATTACAGAATACTTATTATAGTAAAATGTCTTCTTTAGGAGAGATTAAACTGCAAACATTTTCTTTACTTTTTTTCCCTTTTTCCATCTATTCTTTAGAAGAGAGCTAATATAAACACTGACATTAAACCATATTGGCTATGTAAGGCACTTTGATTGTCATTGAGATTATTTTAAAAGTTATTTAGGTCCCCACGTTACATCTTTGCAACTGCATGGAAAATGTTTCACCATGTTTCTCTTTGCAATATTTCTTTGGGGATTCATAAATATTGATTGTACCGTAAAAAATTGATGGAATCTTGAAACAGACTGCAGTCTTGGTAGCTGGGGAATTTACTCAATTTTTCTCAATAGCTGCAGTCTATAAAAAGAGGAGATTTTGCAAATTGTTTCTCACCTTGTCTTTTTAGTATTTAATAGCTCTCAATTCTGCAGCCTCCTGAACCATGCACCGGGTGCATTTTCCATCAAAGCTGTATCAGGCCTATTCAGAGGGAATTAAAAGGCGAGGTGTGACCAAGGGGTTAAACTGCCTTCATGGCTGGCAAGCCTAACTTTCATTACTGGTGGCAGTGTAGAGCCATCCTACTGCTCCTTGTGCTAAAACTTTCATTAAAAAAAAAGAATAATCTTTCGATAGTAATGGGTGCATGCAGAAGACAAACAAAAAGCCCAAACAAACAAACAAACAAACACCTGCTCCCCAACCAAATAAAAACACCATGACCAAAACCTCCCAAGAATTTGTCTCAGTTAAAAACAAACAAACAAACAAACAAACAAACAAACAAACAAACAAACAAACACGCCTAAAAAATAGGCATTTCCCTGAATGCCAAGGAATCCCTCATCATCTTATTATTAAGCACAGGATATTCTCCTTTTGATGCGGAAGAGTTTTCGCTCCATTCACCCAGGATTAGGCACAAAGAAGATGTCTTTGTTAAAGCTTTGGGATGGAACCTGTGCCTAAACTCCAACATCCATCATCCTGTCCCACTGTACCACATCCAGGCCACCTTTGCTGGATCTCCTTAGGCCAACACCTGGAATATTCTGGTAAATGCTGGGAAAGTTTGGTAAATGTTGTAAAAGCAATCAATTTATTTATCTTAAAATAAAGTCCCTCTGGTGGGACTTTCTGTTCTCCTCTCTGACCCATGGGCACTGTCAAGCTTGGAGGCAGCAATGACTTCTTCTTGGCTGGGTCCTGGCTGTGCTGGGTGATGGTGATTCCCCCTTCCCAGTTGTAAATGCAGACTTCCCTTTGGATTATTTTGCTCTTCCTGGGAGAACATGGACAGCAGCACTGGGCAGGTAGAACTGTGCACAGGCATCAGGTCTTTTGCTTTGCTCCTAGTTCAATTAATGGGCATCCCGGAAATAAACAGGAATAAAAGGAACAGGTCTCTGTAGCACTGCTGGGCTTTACTTTCTTTCAGCCAGGCTGGAAGGAGACATGAGACTTTTTGCAAGGTGATGCCTGGGTGTACTGTGGACACGTGTTTTGCTGGAAAGGTCTGCCTGGGGTCAGATTTTTCAAGGGTGACAAAAAATGAGCTCAGCTGCAGGACCAGGAGCTGTCTTGTCCTCCTCTATCACTCCATTAAGTCAAACCTAAGATCAGTGTGAGACCTGAAGAACAGATCACCAAAGGGATAGAAAAAAGAAATCCTTGGCGAGTGGACAAGACTAGAGTAGAAATAACCAGCCCTTATGTTGGAGAAAATAAGGTAGAGAAGCATTTTCTGTGCTGGAACTTCTGTCCTCCTATATATAATTTGGTTCCTATATATCAGTTTATATATCATATATATCTCATATTCTTATATCTCGTATTCTTATATATCATATATAAGAAATCTCCAACTGCTGCTTGGGGACAACACTGCAGTTATTCAAGAAGATCATAAATGTCTCTTTTTTAAGTAGGCCTCGAGGTATCCACAGGAATGATCTGCAGTCTGTCCATCTGGAGTCCATCCAG
Organism: Passer domesticus; assembly: GCF_036417665.1. NCBI lineage: Eukaryota > Metazoa > Chordata > Aves > Passeriformes > Passeridae > Passer > Passer domesticus. Next base: position 2,034,870 of record NC_087512.1, read on the forward strand.
GTGTCCAGAACAAAGATCCTCAAGAAGTCTGGCAGGGACATCTGGAGAAAACACTGGCAGAAAACACTCTAATTGTTCAAGAAGACCATAAAATTTCCTTTTTTTTAAGGTAGGTCTCCACGTGTCCAGAAAATAAGATCCACAAGGTATAAGTGAGGGGTCCATCCAAGTGTCCAGAATAGATAATCCCAAAGACCAATGGATTTCCATGTACCTGGATTCCCCCTCACTGCTACCTATTGCCTCAGACTTTTAGCCAGTGCAACAAAACAAACATTTCCCATCTGACAACAGATGATTTTCCTCTTGGCTTTAAAACCCACTGGCCTCAATTAGCAAGACCCAAAGAGATTTTGATACGCTTAAGCCAGGACATGTTCTGTAAAGAAAGTGGCCCTGCTAAATGGGTTTCTGCTTCTGGGGGCTCTTTGCTGCTGCTTTTGGCGTGTAACAGCCACTTGCATTAACATTAATGGGGGCTCAGCGTGCACAGGAGCTGCAGAAAAAGCCTGCATCAAGGCTGGGCCTGCTGCAGTAATGGGCCGTGAGGCCTGGTTTGCGTGCTTCAAGGTTTCTTTCTCCCAAATTGGAGTAGGGAGCCCAAACAGCTCAGACGAGCTGCTGTTGGCTTCAGCGAGAGCGGGGTTTGCAGTGGGACTGTAATTATGAGGTCAGGTGTGGCTGCTGGCCAGCAAGGGCTCACCCATGGACTGCACATGGCTAGGCCCCATTTGGGGCCTCCCCGTCTCCTGTTGGCCTGGGACCTGATGCACAGTCTCTGTGCAAAGCCATAAATGGAACCCCAGGACGGTTTGGATGGGAAGGGACCTTAAACCTTATTGCATTCCAAGCCCCTGTGCCGTGGGCAGGGTCACCTTCTGCTGGATGAAGACACAGCAACGTCTTCACAGCAGCTTCTGACATTAAATCTGCTCAGGCTTTGCTGCTTTAAAACAGCAAAGGTAGTTGAAAGTCTGAAATTTAAGGCTAGGGGTTTAATATAATCAAGAAGTGAAGGTGCAGTGTTAATGAAGGAAGGTGGGACAAGAGGGAGGGGCTGTTACTGCAGGGGTGTGTAACCCCTGTGTTCGACCTCAAGGTTTAACAAGGTGTTCATCCATCCTTGAGCCACGGGTTTGGCTGTGTCAGGGCATCAGGGGTGGACAGGCAGAGTCCCAAGTGCCAGCTAGCCCAGGCAAGCAGGGGATAGCCCATTGATGGGCTGGTGACTGTCTGCTGAGCCTGCAAAACCCCAAGCAGAAGGACCATAGCCTGCAACTGAGGCTGTCCATGAACCATCACAGCAGAGAGTGTGCAAGAGCAGCCCCTTGACTCCAAACCTGGCAGCAATCAACTTCCACAGAACAGGTTCTTTATCAACAAACAGCAGCAGTAATGACCAGAACAAATCGCACCCCAAAAACATTCGCATCTGGTAAGAAATTGAGAAGATGATACCCCAAAAAGATGCAGAGCATGGACACACGAGGTACCAGAGAACTGGGAACAGGTTACCTTCAGTGACCTTAAAGAACCAACTCAAACTCCAGGAGAAATTGCTAAAATGCTGTATTATTTTTTAACTCTTGTTTTCTTTACAGAAATATTTGTTGAGATTATTATATTTCATACTATATTATTATTTCACTTATGATATTGCTATTTGTATACATTATTAATATTTGGATGAGAAGACCTAGGCTCAAGCTCTGCTAGGGGAGGTTCAGGCTGGACATCAGAAGGAATTTCTTCACAGAAAATATGATTTCACATGGAAAGGGGCTGACCAGGAAGATGAGGGTGCCCCCCCCATGGAAGTGTTCAAGGAATGGCTGGACAGGCCACTGGAGGTGTCACTCAGTGCTCTGGTGACAAGGTGGGGATTGGCATACAAAAGCTGTGCTGCCAAAACTACTGCAAGGTGATGGGAATCACTGGAAGGTTGCTGCTATGGGGCAGCTCACCTTAATGGAACAAATGGAACAAAGGGAAAGACTGTGAATATGGGCATTAGAGAAGGAAAATATTAATTGCAGCCTCTACAGGAATCTCCCTCAGATATAGATTAAACATGTTGACCCTGGGGAATAGAATCCTTCCAGCAACTCAGGGAGGCACAAATGCAAGATGAGTCAGGAAGAGCAGGCATGATGGTCCCCAAGGAGAACCCAAACTCATTGCTCCAGCCTTCCCATCCAGACTCCAGCCTCCTTCCAAGCTCTTGTAAAACCCCAGCAATCACTTCCTTCTCCACCCTCTCTTCTGCCAGGATTGGAGCAGAGATGCTGTTTTTGCATGGCACAGCATCGTGCTTGGATCTCCAGTTTTATGGTGGTAGGCACAAGCAAGATCTCTTCCTCCCTGGTACCCACCCCCCTCTCAAGCTCAGTGATGAGGGCAATCCTCAGCATTTAACATTATGCTAATCCTTGTCTCACTTGGAACTTGGCCAGTTCATTTTCATGCTACAGTGCTCATTTCCAGCTTCTAACATAGTTTTAAAGTTGCATTAAATAAAGAATGGATGTAAAAATCAAATTAATTACTGGACACTCCATGCTACTTAATTTTAAAGCTCCCATTCCACCAGTATTTCTTGTAATCACAACAAGCTGTGGAGTGCCAGCATGGCCGTATTGCTCTTAAATATGTTGATTAGAGAAAAAAAAAATGAAATGGAGATAAGTGTTGGAGCATTGATTTGCAATATCGTTTGCAGCTCTTATTTTCACTTTGCAGTTTGCAGCTGAGGGAGTTGGGAAGAGGCTGAGCCTGGAGAAAAGGGGGCTCAGGGGGGACCTTGTGGCTCTGCACAGCTCCTGCCAGGAGGGGACAGCCGGGGGGGTCGGGCTCTGCTCCCAGGGAACAGGGACAGGAGCAGAGGAATGGTCTCAGGCTGGGCCAGGGCAGGCTCCAGGTGGATATCAGGAAAACTTCCTTCCTGGAATGGGTTGTCCAGCCCTGGCACAGCTGCCCAGGGCAGTGCTGAGTCCCTGTTCCTGGGGAGATTTAAAAGCCGTGTGGATGTGGCCTTGGCTGTGCTGGGGAATGGTTTGACTTGATGGAATTAGATGACTTTTGTGATCTTAATGGCTCTGTGATTCCATGATATCATTTTTAGGAGACAAAGCAAAATCATCTTGGATGGCAGGTCCTAGGATTCAAAACAGACTCTGTTTGCTCATGTAAAACTGAGAGTTTTTCTGACAGGTAAATTAGGATGAATTGTAGCACTCAAGCTCCTTCAGACAGTCAGGTGCTCTGGCATATTTTTTCAAGAACTTGTGTTTTAAAATTATTTTTTATTTTCTATGTTGCATGCTTAATCACCACAAAATTCTAGTACTGTGTCTTTAAAGCTAGGCAGATGGTCCGAATTTGCCAAAATTTGGGTTTGTTTTACTATATAGGTAACTTTCAAGGATAAGTGCTTGTTTTTGTTCAGTGAAGAGCCATAGATAATGTTGTTTGCCAAGTCATAACCTTTTTTGTTTCCATTTAGCTCTGTTCTATACCTAAATCTGGACATCAGTAGAGCACCTTGGTTTTTGCATTTCCTATTTAAGTTACTTTAATCCTTGCACTCCTATGTGGCAATTTTTTTTTTAATTGCTGGGTTTGTGCTGAGCATCTTTCTGCAGAGCCTGCTGCCCACAGAGGCACAGCCACAGAAGGTTTGTCCTTACGCAAATGGTGTTTTTCTGTTCCATGGGCTTTTCACACTTTTCTGGGGTGTGTAGGGATTGACCCTGCATCTGGACTCTTCTGTAAATAAAAAGTAGTTTGGTAATCCCAAAACATGCTCTCTTACGAGCACCAAACAGGGGAGGATGCTTCAGTATTTCAAAGGAACCAGAGAGCAGAGCATGGAACCAGGGCCTTTGAAACTAATGAAAGCTTATTTTTATCATTATATTGCTATTTTATCATTTGTTAAAATGTATTTTTAATTTATTTTCCTTGCAGGAATGGGTAGTATCTAGAATTCATATTCTGATGGTTAGAAAGCACGAAGCAATGGCACAGAAGGGGTTACACCTGCGCAGCCATTCTTCATGGTGCAACTTCTTCCAGGACCCACACAAAAACTTATTAAGCGGCTGCCTGTCACCTCTCCTTAATAAATAAGAATCTCTTTTCAGCCTCTTTGTCTCCTTCACCTCTGGGGCCGGCGTCCTGTAAACACACTGCCAATTAAACCTCACGTCTAGCAAGGCCACAACTAATGAAAAGCAATAGAGAATTCACTGCCTTTTAATGAGGAAAACATTGCTTTTTACAGGGAACAATTTATTGGGCCAATTCCCCCCGTCCATCACCCTGGGGAACTGCTGCCTTTTTTACCCCCTGTTTGTTACTTTGTCAAGCGCGTGTAAAATTGCACGCTGAACACAGAGGTGAAGGCTCTGACTCAATTTATGGTGTGACATCTCTGATCTTGCTCCCTGGATCAGTAAGCGATGCTGGCAATGATATGCATGGAAATTAATTACTGTGCCCGGCAGCGGTACAGCAGGCCCCTGCCGTTGATAATAGATCAGTTTGCAGGAGTTTGTTAGAGGGGCGGCCGCCTCTGCCCGCTGCTGTTTGCTGTCACAGCGCACAATGTCAGCCCAGTGCAGACCACCACGGCCCTGGGAGGGGAGGGGGGCAGCAGGGAAAAGGCAAGGCAGATTAAAAAGCAAAACAAAAAAAACAAAAAAAAAACAAACAAACAAAAAAAAAAAAAAGAGCACAGTGATTTTACACCTAATTTTTTTTTTTCCTAAGAGCGAAGAGGAGGCATTATGTAAGAGCACCACAATGCTTGAACAAGGGGGAACTTCTACCAAGTTTCCTAAGGGGTCAAGCCTACTATTATAGTTATATTTATTAAATGCATTAATTATATATACCAAATTATAGTTATATATATTAAATGGGGGAAAAACGGATGGAGAGGCTGAATTAAAAATAAATATATTGGGAATAAATTCTGGATAAAAAACCCACAGGTCATGTCACCCATGGTTATAATATGTGTTAGCTCTATTAGCTTTACAGCCCTTTTTGTTAGGATTTGCAGTTTAAAATGCATTCATAGAATCATAGATTCATGGCATGGTTTGAGTGGGGAAAAACCTTAAAGATCACCTGGTTCCAATCTATCATTTTCTTGTATTTTCTCTATTTTGTTTCCTCCTCCTGACTAGGCCACTTTTTTTTTTTTTTTTTTTTTTTTTTTTTTTTTTTTTTTGCAGGTGGATGCAGCAGGTTTTTCTTGGCTTAGCTCACCCATGGCTCAGGACATGGGCTGATACTCAGTGCACTTGGGGGATGGCCAAGATGTGTCATCCTGCTGAGCTGTTTTGGGGAAAACGAGATAATTGCTCCAGAGCAGTTGTAGGAAACCCTTCCTCACTGAGCTATAGGGCAGAATGGTCTTGGGCATCCTTGAGTCCCTTCCCAGGTCTCTCCTCCATGGAAGGAGTGGTGAATCCAGCTGAGATGAAAGGAGGGATGGTGGGTAGGGACAGGCACCAACACCCACTCCTGTCTCCTAACACCTCCACCTCCCCTGGCACTGCCATCTTCCTCACCTCATTTATTTTGGCAGTGGAAAAGAGGTGCTGGTCACTTCCATGTCCTTCTGGGAAGAGCACTTGGACACACACTGGGGTTAGAAGGACAAAATAAAGTGAACTCTGCAAGAACTGGCACTGCATGCCTTCATAAAATCTTCCTGGGAAGGCATTTCTCTTTGTTATTTGACACTTTTTGCCATAGTATTTTTTAACACTTTGGTGTGTCTAGTGGGAGATACCCTTTTTTGCTTGGTCCTCGGACTGTTCACATAGTCATGGACTTAATTTAAAATTTCCTTTATTTCTCACCATTTACTTCATGGTTTTGTACACTTTTAGGCCCAAAAGGGCTCTATGCTGTTCCGGGGACTAGAAGAATAAGCCATGATGCCCAGCTAAAACCTTAGAACCAGGGTGGGAGGTTTACCAGGGTACCAAGGCAAGCAGGGATGATGACACATTTGGTTCAAACACAGCAGAATTCCCCACAAAAGTAATTATCCCAAAAAAATGAAGGACTCCACCTCCAATTGTTGGCTTTGGGGTCCCTATTCCCAACCTAGTCACAGTACATGCTTTTTTTAAAAAGTAAATATTTTCTGTTTCTGGCACTGATTTTCAGTTCACCTGTGTCAAAGCAGCCATGCAAGTCTCTAATGGCAAGAAGGACGCCTTAAAAATATATTTGTAAAAAAGTGAGAAACCAAAAGAAATAACAAATATCGGGGGAAAAAGAGGCAGATGGAGAGGAAACAGGGATACCCATTAGCTGGTTTTGATGCCTTGGGTGATGGCAGTGCTTGTTGATTCCACAGCTCTCGTGCTGTCATCCTCCACCCACTGCCAATTTGCTTTTGGATGGGGAATATTTCAGAAAATAGCAGGTGATTCAGAGAAGAAGTCATACATTTGGACCTACCTGGGCATCTTCTTTGACATAGTTTGCATAGACATCGAAAGTTTGGTTCTTCCTACTTACCCTGACAATGAAATCTAGAAACTGCCTGAAATGCTTAAAAAGCCCAAGATTATTTCAAAGCTCTGAAAAAAAAAAAGAAAAAGAAAAAAAGAGAGTAGAGAGAGCTGTGAAAGATCATTTCTTTCCTAATGTGACTGTTAGATTTGGCTGGTTTAGCAATTAAACTTTTCCTTTATTTGTTACCCCTACAGACCCCTGGTTAGAATAGGATCCTGAAGTTGAGTCCGCCAGAGCATTGGGCTTACATGATTCAATTAACCTTTAAGGTAGCTCTGGAAGTTGGTACTCTAGGAGATCCTTTTGTTAATTGGCAGCCTGACACAGACAATTAAGTTTGATCAGATGAAGAGGGCATCAGGGACATCATTAGCATACTGTACTGAAGACTACGTGGTGTGTAAAAGTTGTTTAATTTCTGCCAAGGAAGAAAGTGGGGGGCTGGGGGAGCCCTCCTTGCACATACAGCATTTTGCTTATTAAATATTTCATTTCCCTTGCCATAAGCTGCAAATGTTCCCATTTTTTACCCCTCCTTTTTGGTTTCTTCCCACTGCAGTGAAATCCACTGAATGATTGTTCCTCTCTTATTAAAACTTTTGCGTTCCACTTGAAGTATTGCACTGAAAAAAATTAAAAAACACACCAAAAAACCACCCCAAAGTAGCTGTTTTTATTGCCAAAACAGCAACAAAATCAGCAGATTTGCTTCAGAGATGGCCACAAAGCCCATGGTGGATGGAGTGTGAGCTGGGTGTGGTTAAAGTGGTCAAAGCTGGAGCTGTGCTAGGTGAGATCTCCAGATGTCCTTTGGTCAGGGAACAGCAGAAAAACAAACCCGTGGCTCTCACACACAGTGGGTCTGATAACAAAGGTGTCTGTACATCTCTGGGATGCAGGAGGGGTGCTGGAATGAGGAATTCACATTCCTCATGGCCATGCATGTCTGTGCAAAGGCAGGAAGAGCTGGAGGAGGTGAACCCACCACTGATGGGTAGTGAACTTGGATTAGTGATTGAGAGACTTTGTTCCTCTGCATTTCTCTTGCCTGGTATTAACTATAGTGGCACAGTAGAGGCTTTATTAGAAATGTATTCTCTTTTTTTTCAGGCACCACTACAGAGCAGAATGGAGGTGAGCCAAATTATGGTCATCTGCAAGGTTTATTCACCATCAACATCCTACTGAGTACAGATTTACATCACCTTGCTGACGCCTGCTGCTGTGCAGTCCCTTTTGCTCCCTCTCCTTTCTCCAGCCCTTTTTCTGTGAGCAAGAGAGAAGGCATAGAAACACAGAGTGGTTTGGCTAGACAGGAGCATTAAACACCATCCCATTCTACCCCTTGCCATGGGCAGGGACAACTTTACCTACCCCAGGCTGCTCCAAGCCCTGTCCAGCCCGGCCTGGGACACTGCCAGGGATCCACAGCTGCTCTGGGCACCCTGGGCCAGGGCCTGCCCACCCTCACAGTACAGAATTCCTTCCTAACATCTGATCTAAATCTCTCCTCTTTCAGTTTTAAACATTCTCCCTTGTCCTATCAATACTTTCCTGTATAAAAGTTGCTCATCCTCTTTTTTTCCATAAGTACCCTATAGGCATCTGGAAGGGAAACGAGGCACATAAAACCAGTAGGCACATGGTATCAGGATTCTCCATCCTCATGTCACATAGGCAGGGTCTTTGCTTTCTCATTAGTTGCTTCAGCAATTATGATCTATATTGCATAATTCTTATAGCATTAGCCTTGCTGCATAAGTCATTAATGAGCTAAGTTAGTGATAGCAGCAAATGTAGACTCTTGTGCTGTGTGATGCTAATAATATCTATGAGATTTTAGTCCTAATCCAGGGAGACATTTTCAGCCCTCTACTGCTGTAGCATCATGTAATGGAAAATTAATGGGAAGTTGCAAATGCAGAATGAGTATCTTTTTTTTGTTTAGCTGGCTTACCGTACCCCTTGTAAGGTTGTTGCACAAGAACTAAAGAGGTGAAGATTAATCCTGACCACTATCCAACAGTGACCAACTCTCAGTGCCTTGGGGAGGACACAGGAACAGGGTAAACACACAGAGGCTCCTGCCCAGGATGCTCTTCCAGCTTCCAAAACCCTTTGGCTCCAAGTCCTTGCTTTCCACAGCTCCAGCTCCCAGGAGAGTCCCATGGAGCAGATTACTCAGAATAGTAGCACTTGCGTATTTTTATATATTGTTCTATTTTATTAATATATGATAGCTCTTGATGCATGTTTCTTCCATAAAATTTTTGCGCTCTTTTGAACTCACATAACTATTTCAATACTTGAGCTGGTAAATAACAGAAACAGGTGGTTGGGTATCCATAACTCTCCCATGGCAACTTGAAGGTGATTTCAAGCTGATGGTAAGAGTTAAGAATATGGGAATACTGGGCTTTTGAAGTGTTTTTACAAGTCTGTGCCAATAAACCCCAGCATTCTTCTGCTCTTACTGGAAGACTCAAGGCACTTGGTGGGAGACTCAGGGCAGCACTTGGAGAGACCAAGTCACACTCTGCAGGTTTTTCTGTGTCAAGGAGAAGTGCAGATGGGATGGCCACTCTCCAAAGTCACCTGTCTCCTGTGAGCACCTCCTTTCAGGTGGGAGGAACCCAGGAAATCTGTTTCCTACATGCGGTTCAAGTCAGTCTTGTGCACTTGGCCGAAGTCTGCTCATTTCTCCTTGGCAGTCAGGGATTCCCATTTAATCCATGCTGTTTTCAACCTCCTTTTCCTGCAGGGGATTGCCCTCAAAAACAGAGCCATAGAATCATTCAGGTTGGAAAACGCATGTAAAATTGTTGAGTCTGATTTTTAGTTGGCCAAACAATGCTGAGAAATGGCTTTTACCAATCATTGGTGGTGAAAATTTTGTAATGCAAAAATCCACGGCTCTACATCTCCTAACAGAGGCAGCAGGGAGAGGCAAGGAAAGGGACAGGAGTGTCAGCAAGTCATGGGTTTTTTACCAATTAACATGACTCTTCAGCTCAATAGGTCAGTGAGAAGGTATGTCAGGACATGAAATGGTGGGAAAGATATTTCTATGAAGAAATGGGAATTGTGCCAAATTCCTCTCCAGAACTTAGCTGTGGAGCAGGACTTTCCTGCATCCTGCATGTGTCATGGGCATCTCCTGCAAACTCAGGGACAAACAGATGATTCCTGCTCCATCTCCCACATGAGGAGCATAAGAAAAGGGCAAAAAGGTGGTAGAAAATGAGAAGTGCATTGGAGGCAAATGCCTGCAGCAGTGAGCTGTGCTGAGAGCCCTGGCTGCCACTTGTGCAAGCCTGTGAGCAGGAGTGCCCCTTGCACCAGGACTGAGGTTAGCCTGGTTCTGCAGAACTGCAGAACAGGATGTTTCTGAACCATAGAGGAATAATACTTGAGATGTGTTGGCTGTACAGTTTCATTAAGATGACATAACGTCTTGGATAGATTATAATTTTATAATACCTTTGCATACCACTGCTATTACTACTATGTTGTTTTATGATGGTGTTAATATACAGATGTTGCTTTAATCTGTTTTTTAATTTACTTTGTATATCCCCTACGTACATTTTGTCGTAAGGTAGTTTATTTTGTAGCAGCTCATTTATTTTAAAAGTTGGAGGGTTTTTTTATATCACTGCTAGCATGCTAATGACATTTATACATGTGTTCTCTTTAATCTCTCCCCTAGTTGCCTGGTACAGAGCACAGATATTATAATTTCTCTGATTTTTTTTAAGTGCTGAAAACTGTTTTATTAGGGGTTTTACTTTGAGGTTTAATTTTTTATTTTGAGGTTTATTAAGTACTGTATTTTGGTGTAGTAAACCTCATGTTTTCACTGATATTTTTATCACAGGGTAAATGTTCTCACTGTTAGAGGGGTTTAGTCACATTTCCATCCATCTACCTTTCATTTGATGCTCCCTAGAAAACTCTTGAAAGGAGGATTTTTTAGGGGATCATGGGTCCCCTCAGTTTAGGGGTAAGGCAAGGGCTAAAATTTTAGGCTAACCTCTAGTAATCACGTCTAGTTAGGACCTGGATTTTAAAAAAAATCGCATTCTTCTAACAAGCCTATGCTCAGCCCAAGGAATAGGCTGTTCCTGTGCTTGGATGCAGATGCCACACCCAGGCTGAAGGGGAATTTCTCCCAGCTGAGATCAAGCTGAGCAGGATCTTCAAGATTCCTTCCAACCCAAATCAATCTACGATTCCATCACTTTGTATGTGGGGTCTTACCAAGAGAGCAAGGAGGTCAAACTGTAGAATAAGGACTCAGGGACTGGAGGCTAGCACAAAAAGAGAGGTAAGCATGGCCTGGATTTCTGGAATTTGGTGAATGGTGCTGGTAGCAGGATCTCTGGGTGTTCAGTTGCAGTGACAAAGTGAAGTCCCATCTCACAAGGACTTAGGGCAGAGATGTGAAGGAGGGCATGTGCTTGTTGGGGGAAGAAGAAGGAGGAGGGAGCAGCATCTTTCTGAGCAGCTTCCCATGCTGGACTTCTCAAATTATGTCTAATTAACTCTGCTGCCCAGAACGCCATCAAATTAGCAAGTGAACAAATTGCACTGACTTTGGTGGGACGAGTCCCTCATTTCATGCTGCCCTGCAGCGTGGCTGCTCTGTCTGTGGCTCTGCTTCGCTGAATTCCTGGTGAAACCCCTCCCAAAACAAGGACAAATCCAGCCCTCACCACAGGCTCTGACTCTGCTGCCTTGATGTAATATCCTGCCAGAGCTCTCCAGCCTCTTCTTGCTTTGCCTGAAATATTACATTGGGAAAGTCCTGAATATTTTTCCCATAACTTGGTGGGATGGAGCTTGAGAAATGCTGCTGTAGGTGGTTTCATGTTGCCAAAATGTACTTGCTATTTGATGATGTGGGGCTTCGGAAGGCCTGCTGTTCCCAATTGTCCATTGCATATTAAGGATGGTTATAGCCAAGAAGACTTCTCTATTTATTTGCTCCCTTTTCACTGTGACTTTATTATGCATGAGCAGCTTGACTGTGATACTTCTTTTGTTTTACATTTTGCATTCATTAAAAACCAGTCATCTGCATATTTTGTGAACCCTCAGGGGTCTCTTCTCCCCTTGATGCATGCGTGCCAGTCCCATTAGCACGGATGGGAATTAGGAGCTCATGCTGAAGAAAAAACACAGGCACACCTCCCTCTGTTTGTCCTCCTACTATTCAACTAGGATATTAAAAAAAATCATTACAGAGGATATTCACTCTGTGTTAAAAAAAAAAAAAAAAAAAAGAAGAAGAAAGGAAGGGAAACTTGACCATGTATCTCAGGAGATTCTTTTTATAGCCCAAGGCTAAAGACCTCATAAACAGAGGATGTAAGTAATTTCAGCATTGCTGATATTTACAATCTGTCTTTACCAGTAAGTAAAGTGGGCCAGACCCACTCCCCAGTGGAGAGGACAAGTGGTGTGGTGTGACTTGCATCCACAGTGCCCGCTACCTCTCTGAGCCTTTTAACATGGGAGTGAGGCCTGACAAAGCTTTCTGGCCCTGTTTTGGTCACTAAGAGTCACCAACAATGGTTTGATGCTGTTTCTGTAGTTGTAGGCTGCACTGTGGTCCTCAGTGTCTTCCTGGCGGTGCTGTGGATGTGGGTGAAGAAGTCATGGGAATTTCCTAAAAGCAGCCACTGGAGGACCTTGGGGAGTCCTGTCTGACCATCCCAAGACTGCTCCAAGCTCCAGCAGACCAAAATACTGAGCCAAGGGATCAGTGTCCAGGTGAGGTTCCTGTGGTGGATGGGGAAGGCTGATCCTGCCCTTATGCCATTTTACAGAGAGCTGCTCTCCTCCCTCCCCTGCTCCTGTTGAGCAAGGGTTCAGGCTGTGCCTTCTCGTTCCCTGAGAACAAAGAAGTGATTTATTTTTTTCCATTTCAGTTAAAACTAGTGGTGCATGGTGGCCTCTGTTACAGGGATTCCCTATTTCTCTGCCTTGTCTCTGAGGGTTAAAGCAATCAGGCTTCTCCACCCAGACAGAAGTTTTGTGTAAAACCTCCCCTGCTCCTCTGTGTTTCAAGTTTGGCAGTTCCCCTTTCCACAAAAATGTGCACAGGAAGACGCACAGAGAGATATGAATTTATTTTCTGCATTGTTAAAGTTTCAACATTGCCCTCAAATCATCCTGACACAAAGGCAATGCAGCTGGGTTCACCAACCAGCACATTTTGCCCTGAGCAAAGACACTTTCCCATGCATGGAATGATCTCCCACTGTTTCCCATAAGAGCACAGGGCTGGCTAGAGGAATTGAATCAAAAGCTTTCAGAGACAACAACCTGCCTGAAACAACTTGAAACAAATGAGGGCTTGGGATGTGGCTGGACAGCGATAGCTGGGGCCATGTGCTAATTGTGGGGTTAAGCAATAATCCTGTTTTATTGTTGCTGCCATGGACGGAGCATCCCATGCTCTGCTGAGCATTCTCCTTGTCTTAGCAGCACGCTGGCTGCTTTGAGGGCCAGGTGTGTCTGCCAGTGTGTTTTGTACTGGTCTGTGATGGACACGGGCAGGGTTTGGCACAATGGGTGCTCCAGCAAGTCAAGCACACAGAGCCTATCTTGTCTGGATGGCGGTGGGTGGAGGGAGAGGGAAAAAGATCTTTGGAAAATGAGACATTCTGTGTAGCACAACTTCCTGAATGTTTGGGGTCTGGTTGCTCTCTGAAATTAGCAGCATTTCAAGTGTCAGAGGGGGTGTCTGGCTGGAGAAGCCAAATTTCGTAATGATTCTCAACTCTGCATATCTCTGCTTTCTGTCAGCAGCACGTTCTAACATCCAGCATGTCCTGGAACAAGGTGCCCAAGGAGGCTGTGGATGCCTCAAGCCTGCAAGTGCTCAAGTTCAGGCTAGATGGGGAAACCTGGTCCAGTGCCAGGTGGCAGGGAGGTTGGAACTAGCTGGCCTTTAAAGTCCCTTCTGGCCCAAACCATTCTAGGATGCTTTGATGCAAAAGTAGAGAAATTCCTTAGCAGAAACCCAAAGTAAGGGAATAATTTCCTAGGATAGAGAGATTTATAAGCTGACACCTGAAACAAAGAAACATTTACAGAGTCTTGATGAGTTATGAGGTTGTAAGCCATCTTTAGATCAGCTTGAGAGCTTGGGGACTCCTTGTTATCTTTTTCGTGAAGGTACAGAATTGTAATTTGCCTTTTTAGGAAAACGTCTTCCCCCAGTGGGTAGTGGGGCACTGACCAGGCTCCCCAAGGAATGGGGACAGTCCCGAGGCTGCCAGAGCTCCTGGAGTGTTTGGGCAATGCTCCCAGAGGTGCACAGGGGGGATTGTTGGGGTGTCTGTGCAGGGTGAGGAGCTGGACACGACCATCCTTGTGCTTCCAACTCAGGACATTGTGTGGTTCTTTGCACATCTCAGCATTGCAGGTTCATATTCTTGCCCTGACTTACTGCAGCTCAGCTGGTTATTCTCAGCCTGTATCTTCTCAGGGATAACTTTGCCAAAGCATCTCCCATTCAGGCTCTTGCCCATGCACACTCTTCCCTCTGGTTCAGAGTTTCTGGTTGTGTCCCACGTCATGCCTCAGCTGCGAGCAACAACCACAATGCACAAGCAAGTCTGAAGAAAACTCAAATCCAGCACCACTGGGTCTCTCTTACTCCACTAAAACAAAACAAACAAAACCAGAAAGGATGGGAAATGGTTTTACTGGAGCAGCATCAGCGTCTCCATTTGTGAATTGGTTTCTTAAGAGAAGGAGGCTCCATTTAGGTAAGAGGTACTGTCAGTGGCCTTCATGGCTACAGCCCTCCACATACCAGCTTTGACTCAGCAGTCTGCAGCAGTAAATCATTAATGGCTCCTTAAAAAAGGCAAGCTAGTTCATAACACAAGCCTGAATTGAGGAAAGGAGATGGGTGGAAGATCAGATTTTCCATTCCCAAAATAAAGCATCACAGTCATCCTGAATATCTGGAGAGCGCACAGAAGGCCGGAGGCGTTCTCTTTGTTAAATATTTACCACTCCAGTATTATTTGAAAGAACATTTCTGGGACTTTATCTAAGCAGGACGGAGTAAGTGAAACATTTGGATGGGTCAATAGGACCATTTGCCAGAGTGGCTTGTTCTTAAATGGGAATCAAAAGCCGACCAGAGAGAGCTCTGTAATGTTTGACTACTAAAAGCATTGTTCCAGAAATGCAGCACTGTGCTGGCTCCAAGGGACCAGGGTATGGCTTGTCTCACTGGCATTGCCAGGAGAGGATTTCCTCCTTATTACCAGCTATACAAACTCTTGGACATGAGCAGGGCAAAGGGGTGAGGTCCTGGTGTCTCTGTAGAAACCTGATGGTGATGAGGAAGGGATCTGTTCTGATGTGAAAATATTCCCTCAAAATCACATTTGTGACTCATAGAAATGACCTGCATTTAGAACAGGTGCAGCCTAGCACAGATCCAGTCATCTCCCTTGCAAGCACCAGGGCTCAGGTCCAGCACTACCCAGGTGACATTCCAACCTTCCTCCCAGCACTCAAGACTTCACTCATAGTTATAGTCTAATTCTAATTAAATTACAGATAGTTCAGGGTCATCCACATGTTCAAAGCCACCAGAAACAGAAAGAAGATTGTTCCACTAATCCTTGTGAAGACTCTGCAGAAAGTGCCATTCTGTAGATGCAAAACCAAAGTACAAATACTGTTTTATGAAATTGAAGAAAAAAAAAAGGGGGAGGGTGTGAAAAACTCAGTTATTTCAGGTTGCACTTAAAAATGAATGAAATTTTATTATCTTCCGAGATGTTTTTAAGGAAATTTTGGCTGGATTGACTGCAAGCTAAATTATTCTTGTTAACCACATAGGAGCAAACCACTGCATTACCAATGAAGTAATTCAGGAATAAAATAAATAAATGTTCTTCTGGGCACAGATTTGTGTTGTGCTACTTCCTCCCAGCTTTTTTGTGTTCAACTTCACTGGAAAAGCATGAGACACCGAAAAATCCTCGAATTAAGAGAAACATTACTTAGCAAAGTCCAAAACATCAGGGCATTATTGACATTATTCTCATCATGGATGCAAACCACAGCTCTGTACCAGTTATTAAGAAGAAAATGAACCCTATCCCAGCAGAGATCAGGACAAAATTGCTAACGAAATTAGGAAGAGTGCCATGAAGGAAACCCTGCAGTTATTTTTTGCATGAGAAAACTGGGTGAAGCAGAAATATCCACCAGCAAAAAGCAGGGCAAGGAGCTGGATCCAGGTGGGTGCTGCTGGTGGGTGCTGCCTTTCAGACTGCTCTGCTCCCCTCCACAGCAGAGAGCCAAGGAAACTCAGAGGTCAGTGGGTTTGAGCCTTTCTTTAAAATATCAACATTTGTTAAGGCTGATTCAGTATATGTGATTACTTCCCCAGAATTTCCATTTTTTTGAGCCACCTGAGCTGAAGGGCTGCTCTGTGCAAATTATCTCTCTTCCATGAGCTGATCTGCCTCCCCTTGAGCTCAGGCAGACTTTGAGCATCCAGTGTGGTTTCAGGAAGCCAGGCGTGACAAATAAGGACAAGTTGGATTCTTTCTTTTTTTTATTATTATTATTATTATTATAAATTATAAAGTGCAAATCACCATCAGCAGCTAATTTTGATTCACAAATACACTGGAGAAACCTGTAACCTAGGAACGCTTTGTGAGCGGGGAGAGAGGCACAAAATTTGTCATGCCTGAGGAACCACTCAGCTCCTCTGCACTCCCAAAATTTGCATCACACTGGGCAGGTGCACAGTGCAGCCCAAGCTGAGGGAATCTGCCTGAACTGGGAAATTGCTGCACTGCTTCCCTCTGTTTTGATTTGTTTCAGATGTCTAAGTAGCATCCAAAAATTAGAAATGCCGTTAAATGTATTTTGAGGTCTCTCTCCACTGAGTGGATTTAGAGGACCAGCCCCTCATTTTTTGTCAAATATTGTTGATGTTTTTATCATATATAATAGAAGCATGGAATGGCTGGGTTGGGAGGGGCCTTTAAAGGTCAGTCCAAGCTCCTAGGTCAGGTTGCTTCCCATAGGTCACATTGCTCAAAGCCCCATTCAACCAGACCATGAATGTTTCCAGGGATGAGGCACCTACCACTCTCTGAGAAACCTGTTCTGTGTAAGTATCATGCTGATGCAAGCAGCATTTGATCGAAAATTTCCCTTTTTATTATATATTTATTATTATCCTTATTATTTATTTTATTTTATCTTTTTGGGTTGTCCTTGTTTTTGAGCAGCAGGACTTCAGAAAACTGTTTTCTCAAACCTTGCTTTGCTAATGTTTCTCTTCCATGGCTAATAATAAGGTTGAATTCATCTTAGGGCTTAATTCCAGAAGAAGACCATGGTTGGGTGCCTTCGTGGTTTTCTTTTAAGTAGCTTTCCCCTTCCCTTCCTTGAAAATTTACTTGAACTTATTCAATATATTTGATATATTTGTCATTGCAAACCTTTTGTCGTGTTTTTTTGAGACTCTAACAGCTTCAGAAATTGTCAGCCTCATTTCTTTAAGCAATATATTTAAAAATATTACTGTTGAAAGCATGGCATATTTCTTTAATTCAGCAGCAGGTAAGGATTAGCAAAGATAGTGTAGTCTCTTTCTTTCTGTACTTCTCCTAGAAATTGTACATACTTTTGTTTTCTCTTTAACCTTCTTTGTATTTATGAGCACATTTCCCCCAATTGGGGAACAGCAAATGTCATACCAGACAAGAGCAGAATTTGGTGACCCTTCTGTTTTATCCTTGCAGGGCCTCCAAGTTTGCTGCTGTCTGCAAAATTAAGACTTTTACAGGATTTTCCATACTCTTTGGGTGTCTGAGCTGGCTCAGACCAAGGGTCCAGTCCTCAGCCTCTGTTCTGAGATATATCAGAAATAATTTTCTATTATTGGAATGGGTCTATTGATTTTCTGTGATATTTTTGACATGTGATTCTTAAGGAAATAACAGAATGGCTGAGGCAGGAAGGGACCCCTGGAGGTCATTCAGTCCCACCTCCCTGCTCAGGGAGGGTCATACAGGAGCACAAGGCAAAACATTGGGTCCAGATGGTTCCTGAATATCTCCAGGAAAGGAGACTCCACACCTTCTCTGGGAAATCTGTTCTAGTGCACAGTCACTCACAGGAAAGAGGTTGTATCCCATATTCAGGTGGAACTTCCTGTGCATCAGACACTTGCAGAAG
Organism: Passer domesticus; assembly: GCF_036417665.1. Taxonomy (NCBI): domain Eukaryota; kingdom Metazoa; phylum Chordata; class Aves; order Passeriformes; family Passeridae; genus Passer; species Passer domesticus. The sequence goes on from NC_087512.1 coordinate 2,052,648, forward strand.
GGCCAGCTGTCCTGCTGAAATAGCTTTTGAATCTACTGCTCACCCTGAACCACTGATTCCGACAAGTTAAAATTTTTGCGTTGAGATGAAAAGGCCGCGCAGAATCTCTGCTGAAGAGAAAACTAGAAATATCCTACTCCAAGAAGTGTGATTTTAGAAATCAGGGATTTCAGGCTGTTTATGGCACTGCCTGTTCATTAGTTCAGCTAAATATTTGAGTTTTTAGCTGAACTCTCAGGCGGATGTGTCTCTGCAATTACCTGCGTAATAGAATCACAAAATTGTTTGGGATGGAAGGCACCCTAGAGTTCATCCAGCGTCACCCCTGCCATGGGCAGGGACACCTCCCACTATCCCAGCTTGCTCCAAGCCCTGTCCAGCCTGGCCTTGGACACTGCCAGGGATCCAGGGACAGCCACCTATCTCTGGGCAACCTGTGCCAGAGCCTCACCACCCTCACAGTGACAGGCATGGAGGAGTTGCCTACCTCTTCTGGCATTCACTCTGGTTTAACTTGCAGGATACAGTGTTAGGTCTTTGACACTTTTTACTACTGCAGGCATGACAGAAGAGTCCAGCCAACACAAAACCATGTCATGGACAGAGGTGGGGACTCAATACCCACACCCTTTTTTCTCTATCTACATCTACTTTCCCCCCGACACACACAGCATCCACTTGGGGTGCAACTTGGATGGAGAAGAAAGGATCACATCAAATCCAGTGCTCAGAATCAGCTCCTACAGAGGTGGAGATCATAGTTGATGTGTATTTTCACTGACATGACAGGTTTGTTCAGCCTGGGTTATTTTCCAGCTATAATTATAAGCATGGAGATGAGGTTAAATGCAGGACCCCTCGCTCTTTCTGTTGTACCCTGGGTAGGCAGGAGGCATATTAGGAAATCACTCAGATAATTTTAAGGAGGATGGATTTGTGATTATTGTGTTTTGACCCACCTGGTAGCCTGCCCTTGGAGCTCTACTTAACAGGTCTTCCCTGTGTCTTTTCAAGCAGTTAATTTTGTGGCCAAGTCCCTGAACTCTCTTCCCGTTCCTTTTTCACGTGTAGGGCTGTTTGCTTCTCTGCCATCCAGTCATCTTGCGAATGCTTGCTCAAGGACACCGCAGAAGATTTGTGCTAATAATGAAAAGCTTGAAGGGGGCAAGAGATTTTGCCCAGGAAAAATAATGCCGATCAAGTCTATTGTGTCTCTGTCCCATTGAGAAAGGGGAGCTAATAACAGAAAGGTTAGCTAACAGGATGGCTTTTAGGGGTTGTGGCCACGTGAATTAATGCATTAGGTTTGTCTAAGCAGAATTCTCAGGCACCTCGTAGGGATTCAGGGGTTTAGAATATTTGCTTCCACATTTTTAGTTTACAGAGAGGCTTTCCTGGTTTTGCCTTGTCCTTCTGTCACAGACTGGTAGCCGGGAGGACAGAGAGGAATATTTCTGCACTGCTTCTTTGCTTAATATGGGGATATTTTCAGCAGTCGGTGGAGAATGTATTTCTAGGTTTGGGGGTTGAGGCTGGTTTTTTTTTCCCTTTCCTTTGTGTGTTTGTTTCTCTTTGCACCACAAACCGCACGGAGGGGCCGGGAGGATTGTGCATTACATAAGAGTGGCCCTCCACGCTTTAATGTGGGTCTGCGCCGTGCCATGCAGAGAACATAATGTGTCCTCCCAGGGACAATTTGCATAAAGGATAAATAAGAGAATCACAATGTGAAGTTTATTCATTTTTAAATCCTGCAGCGTTTGTGATTGAAGGCCCAAGCTCAGATGTTTTCCTGATGTGTACCATTAAGAGTCAGGGCTTTGCCTAATGTCTCTTCTGTTACTGCAGGGAGATGTAATGTGCAGTATTTCTCCACACTGGAGTATCATTTTCAGTGTATACCACTCGGCTAGGGAGTGAGGAACTGCAGGCTGCATTATCTTGTACCAGGCCTACTCTCCTTAATTTGCTGTAACCGAGCCAGCACATTAAATACAAAACATATTGATGTTCTCTGAGAACCCTTGAGGGTCTTTACCCTTCCTTGTCAAAGGAACTGTGCAATCCAGGAGGAAAGAAAAAAGGCATTTTGCCATGGTGAAGATAGTTGCACTGCTGGCATGCCGTGGCTGACACAATGCTGTGCTTCCATTTACTTCACTTAGAGGGGAAAGTCATAACAAAAGCCATTTTACCTCCCAACTCCAGCTGAGGGTTAGCAAAGGGAAGTGATCTGAACCCCAGCTCAGGTGGTGTTGGCAGCAAGGGCATTAGTACTGCACACTCCTAAGTTTGCTGAAGTCATAGAGTCATAGAATTATTTAGGTTGGAAAAGACCCTTAAGATTATGGAATTGTAGAATGATTTGTGTTGGAAGGGACCTTAATGACCATCTAGCTCCAACCATTAACCTAACACTTCCAATTCCACCACCAAACTGTGTCCACACAGATCTCACAGGTGAAAACTGGTGGTGAAAGGGTCTGTTTCTACCCGGGCACCACAGGCTGGAACCCACACAGGATGTCCCACCAAATCCTCTGATAGAGGTTAGTAGGCTTGGGCCAATGTGGTGACTCAGGTCCAGATCTGGTTTTAGTTCTCCAGTTTAAAGGCTGTTTCTTTTTGGGACTGTTGCCAAAAACCCCCCAACAAACATAGAACCACAACAACAAAATCCAAATAACTAGTGAGAAAAACAAGCAAGAGTGTGCATGAGCTGCCAGATCTGCCTTTGTCCTATCACCAGTAAAAAATGTGAAAGCAAAAATCCCAGTGTTCTATGTCAGCTTGCAAGCATTAGCCCCATATGTCTGCAGATGGTTGCCTTGCATTATCCAAAGAGGATTTTGTGGGTTTGGGGGCTACAATTTTAGCACAGAACTTTCAACACGTCAAAAGGGAGAATTTCAAACTCTGACAACTTCTTCTTCATCACCAGTGAGTTTGGGCTTTCTCAATCTCAATCTGAAATCTCTCTGGTTAGAGTCAAGTTGCTCTTCCCCTGCGTCTTCTGGAGGTGGTGAACATCACCTCTCTCACTGGCACCAGAACTGAATGAAACAAGGGGGTTTGTGGATTTACATCCTGTGACTGGCAGTCTTTAGAAAACAGCAAGGGAATGAACTCAGCAAAAAGCTTTCCTATGCTGGGAAGAATTTATAGGGCCTGTCGTGTTGGCTTTCTTGATATTCTCTAAGATCAAAATTTCAAAATTCTCATGTTCAGAAGGTCTCAGCCTGATAGTGCTCACAAAATTTGTAAAGACTGGATAAACTTGGAGACCTCTTATTATCAGTTTTGGATGAAACAAAGAAATAGAATAAAAAATATATCAGGGAAACACTTGGAGGCTCACACACGTAGATAGTAAGTTATTAGTGGCTCCCTTAAGAAATCAGTTAATTGTAACAACATAGAATTAATACTATTATGAAGTTTCTCTGAAAATTATGTGCAGTGCAAATCTCTTTACTGGTTAAATTTACTGGGCAAATTCCCTGCGTATTCATCCATTTTTACACCAAATAATGAACATTTTATTGCATTAACTGGGAGCTATCATTCATCTCGAGCTCTGAAAGCTAAACCCAGAAGGGAAGGTTTGACACAGTACTGTACCATGCCCTTGAGGAGGGAGCTTAGGCTGGGTGTGTTGGGCACATTTCTCTGTGAACAGCAACACAGAATTTCTCAGTGTCAGGCTGAGTGATTTGAGGTGACACAAACTTAAGTTTAAGACCCAGGACAGAAGGTAGACCATGGGTAGATCAACCTGCCAGAAACCCAGCCATGAACCAATATTCTTTTAGACAAAATAACCCTATAAAGAGCCTCATTTGAAAAAGTATCCCTTTGAAGGGAGGAAAACACAAAACAAAGCCAAGATGGAATTTATAATCTTTAAATATATTTGGGGGTTTTTTCCCTACAGAAAATTTATGTCTGGCTCATTAAATTACATTATATTTGCCATGGGTAATTTTTATTCTAAACCATTTTATGCAGCTCTAACCACAATCCTGATCCTGTGCAATCATTTGTTGTCTGTAGTATCAGAAAGCTCTGGAGTGGTGAAATAATACCCCACAGCCATCAGCTGTGCAGGGACTTTGGGCTGCAGACACTGGAATTTCCCTTTTCATGCTCTTCAGCATGGAGGGAAGTGTTTTATATGACTCAGAGAATATTTTGTAATATAAAATAGAGGAGAGTGGAGGGAATGTCCTAGGTAAGAAAGTGCTATCATTTACAACCAGGAGTAAGGAGCATTCTTGATTTGGATTGTTTGAAAGAATTCTGTGGCTTAAATCAACAGAGACCATTCCTTTACACAGATCAAGAAGGCTGATTTTCCATCTAGCAAAGAGGGACTTTTTCCCTGCCAATGTAACTGGCAAGGCTCTCTTGAAGCCAGTTGGTGTACTGATGGAAACCAGAAGAAATAAGCAGGAAATAAATCCTTGCAGATAAGACACTGACTTTTGGGACTTGGGCTGTGGTGGTTATTTGGTGGCATTTCAAAAAGCAATTTTTTGTTTGTTTGGGTGGGGTTTTTTGTTTGTTTGTGTTTGTTTTTGTTTTAATTTGGTTGGTTGGTTGGTTTTTGGGCTGGGCTGGGTTGGGTTGGAAGGGTTTTTATCTAATTATCTTTGTTTTTACTGCACTGTGGTGATGCCCATGACTCAGACCAGCAGGTGCTCATTGCTGAGCTGCTTGGAGACTCTGCCCATGTGCTGTGGGTGAGCCCATGTTGGATCCATGCTGGATCTGTCCCCACATCCTCCCAGCCCAGCTCCTTCTCACCCTGAGTCACCTCTGACTCCTCCTGTCCACTCCTCCTGGTGGACACAGGAGCTTGCAGCATCCCTTACCAGGCAGCAGCTCCCCACTGCCACCAAAGCACCCCCAGAACCTCTGCACAGGTAACATGGGCTTGTTCTGTATTGGAGGTGCACAAGAACCAGCCCCATAACAGCAGTAACACCTCGGCTGTTTAATTCACTTGTAGCCTGTGCACCCTGGAGAGGCTCTTCCATGCTCAGCAAATTTCCCATCAGAGCAGCCAAATGCCATCTCCTGTTGCCACCAGTTTTGACAGCATTGAGGTTCTTATTTTGAAAGCAAATTAATGAAAATACTGAAGAAAATAAATGTTGTTGCGGACCGCTTGTGCTGTGGCACAACAGAGTTTTCACTGATGCCTCAAAAAAAATATTTTCTTAAAACTTCCTTTTGAAAAAAATTACATTATGGGCTCTGCAGGGCATTTTCATAGAATCCCAGAATGGTTTGGGTTAGAAGTGACCTTAAATATAATCTCACCCCAACTCTCTTCCATGGGTAAGAGCACCTTCAGCTAGACCAGGTTGTTCCAAGCACCATCCAGCCAGCCTGGGACACTCCAGGCTCACCTCCAGGCTCTGTGCACAGCACCTGGCATGACAAAGAGCTTGAGTCCAGGGCTTCTGCACAGTGCTGGAAGGTAATAGTTTATTAGAAAGAAATAGTTTAAAGTCAGCATTGTTTTTCCTCCTTTGGAGAGTAAATGCAACAGAAATTTATTGCGTGAACTGGCTTGGTCAGAGGAGATTTCTTGTTATTCATGGTAAAATTCATCTGTGGGAATTTCACAAGTTCTTGTGTAAGATGGGAAGTAGCAGTGCTTTATTAGTTCAGGCAATGAGATCCCTTACAAAATCTGGAGGCTGGTTTTGAATCTCTGGGGGCACCAAAATACAGGGCTGGCTTTTCTTCTCCCTGCTCTAACTGATGCCCTCCAGTTCCCCACTAGTGCCAGGACCTCAGGAATACCTCAGGAACCAGCAGGATTGTGATGCTGGGACATCTTGCTGTCAAGACAAAGGCTGGACACGCTCTGCTGTGCTTTGCAATACTCCCTCAACACTGAACCCTCATCCAGGCCACCTCACCCCACAGCCTCCTCCCAGAGCCACCACTTCCAACACCTGCTCCATGTGATACCTACGTTGAGAAGTAAATGCAAAAAAGACCAGTGGAGAGCTCCAAGGCTGGCTAAAAAATTAGTGGATGATTCACCCATGTCTTCCATGCAAAGTACACCCCAACTTCAGCCTCTGCCTCTGTTTTTCCCCTCCCCATAACCCCAGCAAAGCCCTAACCCTCCTGGCTCAGTCCTATCTAGGCGAGTTTGCGTGTGCCTGTGTATGTCTGTGCATTTTTTTTTTTCCCGGAGTGACTTGTTTGTGCTGTCATCAGCCGTTGTTTTGGTAAATGGTGAGTTAAACAGATATATCCAAGCGTAAAATCTAAAAAATGTTCCCTGTGGGCGCCTGGGGGGTGTTGTTTGAAATCAACTACATATCAATTGAGCGGCGGCGAGCGGATCCGATGATAAATTCCAGTCCACAGACGCCTTATAAATTACATTTTTTTGTTCACGATCTAGCCTCATCTCAGCTCCCCAGAGGCCCTTAGACTGAGAACTATGATTGTGTTGGAGAAATGTTTGCTCAGCTTGAGCGATGCCATTAGTGTTACATGTGCCAGGCCGCTCTCGCCGGCACCCCCCACTTCCACCCCTCCATCCCCCCAATCCCAATCCGATCCCCCTCCCTCTTCCTGCCTTCCACAAAATGCAATATGTGCCTGGTAATTTTTCTGTTCATTATCTCATTGTTTTCTGTAAGTACAAGGTTAGATTGAATTACTGCAGGCTCTATTGTCTATTTGTAATTCTCCTTCCATGCCGTGCTACTAATGAATGGGCAATTTAGTCAAATCTTTGTAACGGCTTCTTCTGTGCGTCAGCCACTTAATTACTCTGAGCTTTTCTCACTGCTGCTTTATTGCATGGAAACTCAGCCTGCTTCCAGGTCTTTGCTAGGGGATCTCCAGCTCCAACAGAAAGGAAAAATAGCCATAACAATAACCAGCCCGGATTATCTTGATTCCTTGGTGCGGCAGCATCCTCGGCACTTGCCCGTCCTGTGGGGTTTGTTTGCTCTGGAGTTGGTGGGTTTGTTGTTGTGTGTGCACAGAGGGAGCTGTCATTGTGTAAATTAGGCAAAGTGCATCTAAGGTGAAAGTGGTAAAGAGCCTTCAGCGTGATGAGAGCCAGAAAGAAAAGGGCAAAATAAAAAATGCACGGGACCTCATTGTACAGAACATACCCCACTCCATGCAATTCTACTGAACCTGAGGTGCCAATCTCAATCTGTTTCAGGATCTCCAAAATAACTTGGTTTTGCTACCAGAGGAAGAAATTATGCTCTTTCCATTTTTTTTGCAAAAAGGATGTGTTCACCTTTGTGTTTAGCATCCAATGTTTCAATCTGCAAATCAGGGGCAGGGTGTGGGAATGAACACATTTTAAAATCCATTTAATAGAACTAATCTTGATCATTTATAACTAGGATTAGGCAGGTAAGTATATGTAGAGAGCTTTAGAACAGCCCCTTTGTACGATAAATACTTTTTTTCCTTAATAAGAGGACACAAAGAATGTAAGTGAGAGGAAATAAAGGAGTTTGAAAGAAAGTATCATGAAATATAAATAATAGTGTGACAGATTATCTCCATGCATGATCTGACTCGCCTGTTTAAATTCCTAAAGGGATTCTACTCCTCTCTTCAGTGACTGAAATTCTTGGAGGCTGATGGAGTGCAGGATAATGGGCAGGTGGGCCCTCTGAGTATTTGAACTCCACTTTTTCTGTGTGCTTAAACTGGACACCAATACTAAAATCACATCTTTAGTAAATTGTGCTGCCTCTTGACAACATAACTGTATTTTACTCTTTCACTTTTGCTCAGGGTGTATTGTCTCCACAGAAGAAATGCTTTAACAGTCTCTCTCTGATCCTGTTCCAATTTATATATATGTGTTTTTGTCAGAAACCTAAACCTCTGGTTGTACCTTTTGGTCACGTTTCTCAATTTTTAATTCAAAATTGAAACTTTGGATTTGTTCAGGATTCATTAATTTGTGTCAAGTTGACCTTTTACAGAGGTTTTCATATCCATATAACAGACAGGCATAAACTTCCTATTGATTTTGCTTACAGGATCTGCATGCTCAGTGATCTAAGCATTTAATACACAAACAGTAAGTTCAACAATATAAACATTTTCTTTCCAGTTCCTCTGACTGGAAAAGAAATTCCAATTAAAATTCTGTTTTGCACAATTTTTAGGGAATGGATTTACTGGAGAAGATCTCGAAAGCTTTGCAAGAATACGAGAAGGCTGATAAAAAATTACTGTAACTATTAACTATTAGAAAGGTATTTCAAAAGGCTTTCCAAGGAACTTTCCTAAAAGGGAATTTCCAAACCCCTGAGACAGATTGCAGAAAAGAATTGCATGCTGAAAACCAGCACAAAGGCATGGTGGGAGATTGAGAGATTTTGACTAATGATTATGTTTGTCTTTGACCCTACAAATCAAAATCTTCCCCAGTGCAGGAGCAGCTGGCATGTGGAGAGGGGCTGCATCTGCCCTCCACATGGCACTGGGATGAGGCAGGGTGGTGTGTGTGTGCCTGGGACGTTCTGCAGTGTCCATCCCACAAGCTCCTGGCTGCTCTCTTGTCCCTTGGCTGGGATTTGCTTCACCAGCTCTCATGGTGGGACTCACTTGGCCTTGACAGACACGTGTGGCTTTAGTCCCCTACTCTTCCCCAGACCACCCTAAAGTGGTCATCTAATACAGATTGTCCACAGCCAGAGATGGGTTCTGATTTCTTGGGATTCTGCTCATAAAAGCTTAAAGTTCTTAGACTTCAGCCAAAATTAAAATAACCCACTTTTCACACGATTGCAAACAAATTTGACTGCAGAAATGCCGCAGAATTTGGCCAGCACACAAATGAGAAACTCTGTGGAAACCTCCAAAGCAAATTCTTGTGTCAGTAAATGTTCATTTTAATCACAGCAGTGTGGCCAGGCCAGGCTGACCTTTTTTTCCTTCTTCAGGCCTGGGGAAGTGTGCTGAGCTCATTGTGACCCTGACACCATCCCACCATTCTGCCTCTCTTGCCCTGTCCCCATGCACATGTGCTCCTCTTGCAGTGCTCCTTCCTCTCCTCCTGAACAGGCTGGTCTTTGTGTCCACCTGGAGGTGCTGCAAACAGACAGATCCAGTTCAGGGCTTGTGTTCCATCCTGGATGTCACCAAGGAAAAACAGTTTTGCACTGGGATAGGACAAGGGTGATGGCTGTAAACTGAAGGAGGGTTTTTTAGATAAGATACAAGGAAAAAGGTTTTCACAATGAGGGTGGTGAAACCCTGGCACAGGGTGCCCAGAGCAGCTGTGGCTGCCCCACTGGAAGTGTCCAAGGCCAGGCTGGACAGGGCTTGGAGCAGCCTGGGAGAGTGCAAGGTGTCCCTGCCCATGGGTGGAACTGAATGAGCTTTAAGGTCCCTTCCAACACAAACAATTCCATGGTTCTCTGGCCGTGGCATGACATGGCTGTGCCGGGAGGGGCTGTCCAGGTCTCACTGGATCAGGGGCCCCTCGACTGCTCTGCTGCAGTGCTTTGTGTGGAGGAGTAAGGGGACCTCTGCCAGCAGCTGGATCAGTGAATGCTGGGTTTCTAACCACCCCTTTCTCGTGCCACTCACAGAGCTGGAAACAGCACATGCCTTCAGAAACACATATCATTAAATAACAGCTTATTTCTATTTGTGTTTGTGGAATAGATGAAAATGGGGAGGCAGCCTGAGAGCAAGCTGGTGCCTCGTAGACCCAGATAGGCTCTTTGCCTGCTTTGTTATAATACTTCATTGGAACTGACACATTGATAGCCACAGTTTTTCTAGGAAGTGACCTTCATGCTGCCCATTGATTCCCAGTGGCCATCAACTCCTTGCAATTGGAATGACAGGCCAGGTTAAAGGTCAGTCCTTAAATAAAGCTTCTGGATTACTAAACACCTGAAGTTCAAATGAAAATGGAAATCCGCACCTCATTTTATGTGACATGTTACTGCTAATGACACTTCGGGATCTTAAACGGCTCCTGCTCTTTAACTCATGTGCATGTTTCACTCCATAACCCCTTAAACCAGCTCCTTTCTCTGCCACTGCTGGACCCTCACAGGACAGGCAGCAGGGAAAAGCAATCTCCCTGGGATATATGGCTTCTGGGGAGGGAAAAAGCTTTCTCAGGGAAAGACATCAGAACCAATTAAAACATTTGCCTTTCCAGCGATGGCCAGAAACAATCATTCCCTTAATTAAGATTCACAGTGAAAGGATTTTATTTACATGAGCTGTGGCATTAAAAAGACCCCAGTTGCAGAGCTGTGGAAGTTGGATGTGTTTTGTTTGCCTGTGCACAGTGGGGCAGTGCTGGACCTCTGGGTGTGCCTGGGGATGGGTGGTGGGTGTTCTGCACAGCAAAAAAGAGGGTTGTTGTCTCCCCATGCCTCACAGAGCTGCTGCCTCAGTCATCCTCATGCCAAGCCTTGCTCCCTCAGCCTTGGTGAGACCCAGCTCTCTGTCTGTGGGGTATCCAGGGGTACCACCAGTGCATTGGTTGGGAAAATCTCAACATTGGGGGAAAATTGGGGAAATCTTAAATTGGCCAAAGAAAACCACTACATAAGGGCTCCCAACACCTTCCTCAAGGGACCTCCAGGCTCCCTGAGGACAATGCTCTCAAATGTACCCCTTCATCTCCTCCTCTGAATTTTTGTGTATTCTCTGCACCTTAACCTGAGTGGGAAACACTGGAGAAAGAGGAGTAAATTTGTCACTGCATTTTCACGAACATTTATACTTATTTTGAATCTTTTGCCAAGAGTACTTTGACAGATTCTGCTAATTTACTTCTATGTTGTTATAACATCTCTAGTTTCCAGCTGAGGTTAGCACACCCTCGTGCCAGATGCAGTGTGTGCTCCCTGTAAGATGCAGTACCCACCCCAGAATTCACACAGTCTAGATAATAACATGCAGCTATTTGCTGCAGGGAAGGTTCATCTTCTGCACTGTGCCAGGCCAGTGGGTGCCAGCACCTGGTGGACACGTCAGCATGCTCATATTTCCTTATCCAGGGTCTCCAGTGTTTAATAAATGACCATATAATAAGTTAAGGGTACCTGAGGTTCCTCACTGTCACTGCAGATCACTGGCATGGTGTGGCCTGATCCAATGCAGGGCTGCCTTGTACAAAATGTTTTCCTGGATGGATCTCTGGACCACC